>NC_069119.1:10162282-10492282 GCF_025612915.1 Magallana angulata
CTCTGAGAAACAAGTTCAGAGCTGGAAAGAAGAAAAAGAAGATGAAGAATATATACATGTATTAAGAACCGTACAAAAACAATAAGTCTCCAAACTTCATTCAGGAGACTTAATAATTAATAAAGATTAAATAGAGATAGGATCATCAAACATCAATAATTTAAAGATAATTGACAATTTCTGATTCTAAGGGGGTCAGGATGACCCCTTAGGGTCATGACTTACATGCCATAATGATCTGATGCGCCTGCATGACCTAAGGAGGAATAATATCTTTGGATTAAGGTGGGGATCTCAATGGTTTTTATGATATTTGATAATTTCAGGAAGAGCACTTGGGATCATGACCTACATACCATCTTAAATGCCTTGAACAAAGAAACAATATAATATGTACATGATATATGATTCAATTTAAGAACCCAGATATAGATCAATCATCTGTTTTGTAATACTTCTTATGTATATATACATGTACATGTATTAGTTTGTGTTTTGTTCTATACTATTCATTTCATGACTGTAGTATGGCTTAGTCTTATTTTAAATTACATTAAAAAATTGTCAAATATATGACTTGGAACCCCCACTCCCAAACAAACTCAATTATAAACTGTTCTCTCTCTCTCTCCCCCCCCCCCCCCTTCCTTGTCGAATAATCTATTAAAATCAAAATATAATTTGGGTGTCTAAAAACTTTTATAAACTGGTAAAAAATGTTATTCTTAAAAAAAATTACATTACACCTTGCATAATTGACAAATGATCTATTGAGATACGATCAGAGGTCATATTTCTACCTTGGGATCAATAAGTAGTATTCATTGACAAGTTAAAATTAATTAATAACAATAAATGATTCAAATTATAAATGTTTATACTCCACATTCATCCCCCCCCCCCCCCAATCTAACCTGCTTATAAAGATTCAGTCTTCTTAATACATTCTTACATGTGTACAGTAGCAAATTTTAAATCATTTCTTGCTTGCTTTTTCTCTCGTGATTCACATTAACATTTTGGAAATTGCAGCTTAATTCAATTTTTAAGATTTATAAACAAAATGTTATATGCATCACTGCCATGTGTATTCACCTATTTGGGGCAATTGTAAAGTCTCCTAAACAAAGCAGTGACATCATTAGGCTAGGAATTACCCACATGGATCAAACACTACTGTATAACATATGAATAAGATAAAATACATTATTATTTCTAGTTCTAAAATGTCAGGGTGTCTCCAATACAATACAATTTTATGCGCAATGACACAAAGAGCAAAAATAAATTAAACAGTTTAGGGATGAGGATCTCAGATCTCAGAAGTTAACAAAATATACAGTGTATCATATCATTTCCTATTTCATAAAGGCGGGGGGGGGGGGGGGGGGGGGGGGGGGTTAAAGACAACACCTTGGGGTCATTAAAGTACTTTACACCAGTTGATGCATCATAATGACTTTAGAAGATATTTTGTATTTTCCTGTTTCGTGGGGTCAGAACAGTCCCATAAGGTCATGACCTACATCGTATTTGATGCATTATCCCAGCGGGCATTTCAACGTTGAAACAACGTTGTTTCAACGTCAGGCATCAACGTTGAATCAACGTTGAAATAAGGTTGCATATGAAAGTTGAGGCAACGTTGAAAATGTAACGTTGTTTCAACGTCAAAGTTCAACGTTGATTCAACGTAGAAATTGTGTTGAAATCTGGTTTAGAATATATAGATATGACAATGAAAAAAAAGTTAAAATTAAGTGATTTTTGTAAAATGTTGTTTATGAACATATCGTCTTTTATTACGTTGTGCTGTTTTATGTGTTTTGACACTTTATCAAAAAAATCCAAATGTATAGAGTCGGCCTTTATTTAAATCTTAGTAGTATTTGAGTATATCCTTTGCTAAACAACTTGTGTATTAAGTCCTCGTTAAAAAGTTGAACTTGGCATTTCAAAATGTTTTAAATAAGGCTGTAGGAGAAACCACGTACATTCCGCCAAATGGTAGCCATGCTTGTTTTCCATGGCCTGAAACAAAGGATGTCAACACAAAAACGTAGAATCCACAATTGTCAGTTCATCATTTGCATTCTGCAGACTGATTTAAAAAATAACTCCCAAGATACTCCAGTGTAAAATATAAAATAGTCACAAATTAATCGTCCAAAAGCTAAAATCCCTGCATTTTCCTGTGCATAAAATATGTGTTGTGACTGCACGAGGTGTACTTAAGAACTGACTTTCTTTGTTCACCAATAGCGTCTTTAGCGGTCAAGCTGACATAGAGCAGCCTGGTAAATTGCATAACTCCCTTGATCAGCAGTGCTTGCAGTAGTGATAGGTCCGCGCATCCCCTTCTCACTGACCCAGTTAAAATGCAATTAGCCACGTGCTGTACGCACAGCTCAATCTCAAATTTCTTGTATGAAAACAATCTTTTTTATAAGAATGTAATGTGAAATATTAATTTAACTTTTCATTTAAAAGAAAATTGATATTTTAATTGGATAAGAAAATAATATATTAATTTTCTTGGAATATATATAAGATAAAATTGTATTCAAATTAACATTTAATATTTGTAAAAACATGTCATTTAATTAATGCTTCCACTTTACAAAATATAAGTAAAACCTAAATTAAACAAATGATAAGGAAGTTTAAATTTGAAAATATGTGTTCAGTTTCATTAATATATTAAAACATTGTTTCAACGTTGAAAAGTGGTTGATGTCTTCAACGTTGAAAATAAGTTGGGTCTTCAATGTGGAATCAACGTTGAGTTATGGTTTGGGTTTCAACGTTTAAACCTCAACGTTGATTCAACGTTGAATAATGGTTGATCAACGTTGCAACTTGATTTCAACCATTTCTCAACGTTGAAACAACGTTGCGTGCCCACTGGGATAATACATTAAGAAAGAAATACTCCTTCCTTCCTATTATTACTCATATAAAAAATATAAGTGTCTACACTTACTTACATATGAAATACACAAATTTAATAAGAAATTGTTTATACAGGGTCAATATGGGGTCAACTCAACAGTGCATGCAGTCTGACAAATGAAAAAAATAACTTTTGCAACTAAAATGACAGAAACTTTACAAATGCGATAGGATAGGTAACGATGATAAGCTTATTTAAATATTAAATTAAAGATGATGATACAGTATGCTGTCAAAGGGAGATTACATTTAGAAAGTGAAAGTAGAACTTATATACATGTGTATGTATGTTGGCAGGAATCCCATGCTGGCATCTTATTATATTGTGCTACTGCTACTACATGTATTATGCTTACCTAAATTGGTCAACATCATAATGATAATCCAATTAAAACACAATAATGAATTCCTTTAGCTGATCTTAACTACCGTAATCCTTTTCTGCATACGGAAAACACAGACATGTATGTATGGGTGTTGCTAAAACGCGGAACGGAAAACGGAACGGAATGGAAAATATCATCACGTTTATCCCTTAAAAAGGGTATAGACTGGCCAGAAACGATTTACTTTGTATCTTTTATTTATATCTAATGAATGATTATCAACATGTTGCTATCTTATTAATATTCATATGAATGTCTATCAATTATAGCATTGTATTCATTCGGCTTTAGTTGAGTATGAAACGGAAAAATCAAATGTATATGAATTGTGAAACATTAACATGATTAAACGAGCAAATTAGCTATAACTTTTTACTTATTTCTCTTATATGGTATTGCTGGCATATTAGCGTAACGTACGCAGTTAGTGAAAGCGTTTTATGCGTGTTTTGAGTATTTTTATATTATTTTCAAATATGATGTACATGTATGTATATACTTACATCAAAATTGAATTTTCAGTGTTCTAGACGATCTTTTATCATACAGACGATACAGTATCATTGAAATGGAAGAAAAAAACTGTAGGACTGACGACATTAAAAAATTAAAATACAGTAAACATTAAAATACCCGGTAATTTGTGAAACTAGTAATTTGTGAAACTAGTATTTTTAGCAATGCAATTTTGTTTACGTTTGCATTACAAAGCATGCAGTTGTTTATTCCAGCAGCTATATACATATGATCCGAATAGAGAGCTCTAGACGTTGCCTGGTTTGATTTTCCGATTATATATTCACGGTGTAGTACCTAAACGGCTGCTATCAGTAAAAAAAACAGCGTTCGGTGTTTCTATTCGAAAATTGAACGGTTGCTAGTTGAAAAAAGCATGCACGAAACGCATGGATCAACCCACAAAATTGACGAAAAATGTACCCAAACCATGTAAGTGATTGAATAATCCGTGTGCACGGAACATATAAGGTATTATTATAATATTTTATAAATGTAGTTTGGAAAATAGTCCTATGAATAACCAGAAATAGAGAAATTTCCTAGGTCGGTGACGAACTAAAAGGCTGTTACAACCAAGTTTTAAGCTGATATTTTCATCTACAAATCATAGTTTGTTTGTTCTATATTATGAAAAAAGCATTTATCTATTCTGGTTCATTAAGTAATACAAAATAAACAAGAAAGTATATTTTGATCGAAATAATTTGACAACAAATGATTTTTTAAAGTTACGGTTGCTATTTGAAATACTGATATGTTCGCACCGGCTATAAACTGAATACGATGCACCGGCTACTATATGAAACTTAAATTTCTTTTCCAGCTAGAAAAAGAAACTTATGGCTGCACAAGCCTAAAAAATCTAAAACACATCACACAGTATGTGACACAGAATGTGAGACATCAAGTGCTTCAACGATTTCAACTCCACTAAATCGCGTTAAACCATGCAGCGCTAATCTACGAAATGCACCCTTAAAAGCCATGATTCCACAGTAACCTATGACATATTAATTAAGTCTGTCCAAAGTTACTGTTTCTTTCACCTTTGAGCCATATTTTTTTTTTACAACATACACATAAAGAGAATAAGAAAATTTAAAATCAATTTAAAGAAAAATATTGAATATTTGTTTATGGAGGGTATCCCTTTTTTACCAGGAGATTTTCACAGGAATAAAAATAGATTTCTAATGGAGATTTGTAATTGGAAAATCTGATATCTTTTTCCCATTCGGAAGTGTCTCAGAACACCTTAACATGATTTTCTATTGATATCATATGGGTATCAGAGTTCAAAATTCACTATATATACCGGTATACATCTCAAAAAATGCAAGTTAGAATTTCCAAATTGCAAAGTTAAAATTTTTGTTACTCGCAAAAATTTATGATGTACTACTGTATACAGGGAAATATTCTCCCGTTTTATTTTCGTCCCTTTCGCCTCTTTTGTCAGCGGGCAAGTACTACGCAAACATTAACTAACCTCATGCGGAACGATATTATTTTCATGAAATGTAAAAAATTGATAAAGGATGAAATGTGTACATTTATATGTAGGTCATACAGGTAAACAGTCTCAACTTCTCGGGCACTGCTAGCTCACATCACGACAGATAGTAAAACATAATGTATTTAAATCAAATTCTATATAAATAAAAAAAAAAGGGGGGGGGGGGGTAATGAACGACTATGTAATACATTCCACAGGTGCATGAGGACGGGACCTCCCCCCCCCCCCCCCCCCCCCCACACACACACAACAATATTCACCCCACATTCCCCCGTTATTTTTTAATCATTTATATTTTTTAATTATATGTTGATGTATTGTATGCTACACTAAAAATTCACAATTAACCCGAATCAATATATAAAAAATATACCAGTGGTATATTTTTTTTTATACATAGCTTATTTCGCGTTAATTGTGATTTTTTTTCTAGTGCTGCATACATCAAATTATAAATAAAAAAATAATTGATGAAAAAATAACTCGGGAATTTGGAGGGGGTGAATATTGGGGGGGGGGTCCCGTCCCCAAGCACCTGTGATACATTCGAGGTGGTTTCGAGCTTAGTTGGAAAGGTTGGAGAGTTGCGAAAGACGTATTTTTAAACGGTTACTATAGAATAACATATAACTGTATGATTCAATGCATATACATGGAAGTTATTTCATTGAGGTTAGAAAGTGCACATTTCCAATAGAAACCGGTGCCGTTGTCTAATAGTAGCCGTAACATACGACTTATCGAGTAAAATCGTCATAGTTTTTCTACAAAGAAAGAAAATGGATAATTTTTGCAATCAAACTATTCTGTGTACAAATGTAAAGAAATCAGTCTCTTCAATTTTAAAAAAAAAAACTTTGATTTGGCGCAATCATGTCCAAAAACTTAAATCGACTGCACATGTGCACAAATCAACGACAGTTATTCACGAAGTTTTAAGTTAATTCTTCATCTTGTATGTAGGTAGCTGGATATTTTAGTGTTGAAATGTGTGTTACGTTCCGTAAGGGTTTTCAAGTTTGCAGGTTAATTAAAATCTTTGAGAAAATGAGCATTTTGTTCAATCTGAAAAGAAAATTACTTACTGTGTCGGACATCTTTTTCAGCTAGTAACCGTATAATTTTCGAATAGAAACAGCGAACGTCGTTTTTTTACGGATAGCAACCGTTTAGGTACTACACCGTGATATTGGGACTATAGTCTGTCGATCCCAAAATATTCATGCAGCACATTTGGACGATTTATAATGGAAAATGTTGACATCTTTTCTCCATTTGGAAGTCACTCAGAAGACCTTGCACAATTTTTCAACACCATCATCCGGGTCTGTTAAAATGCAAAACCCCGTAGACTTCTTTATTTTTAGCCGTGTATTTATACCAGCTGATAAGCTAGAGAGGACGTTTTAAAGAAAGAATAATGAGAATGTTTAATGCTTCTAAAAGAGAATCGCTTGAACCCTGAGGTATATATAAATATACAGCAAAAAGTGAATCGAGGATATTTTGGGACAGAATATAGTGGTCAATGCATGTACTGTTAATTTTGAGGAAATAAATATTCTTGAATAAATAATCTAATATTGCTAATCTTTCAAAAAAAATTAAAAAGGTACATAAAGTATATTGTTTTAGCATACTTAACAAATCTATGAGGTAAATAACATTAGATAAGATTTTCCGTTTTCCTTCCGTTCCGTTTTCAGTTCCGCGTTTTAGCAACACCCATGTATGTATACACGTGAACCCATCTAATCGAAGAGCTGGGTAAAACTAGTACCCGCTAATGAGACATGCAAACCTGTGTTGTGTACGTAACTTCAGACAAAGATCAGTCATTTGTAACATGCATGTATTTTTATGACCTACTAGTATTCTTCAAATCCACTTGCACTATTTTATTAGGTAAATAACAGCTTTAAGGTGGTGCAGGACACCTGCATATTGTGATGTACATGTATACTTCCTATTGAGATAAACAATAAAGTATGTTGACTATTGATTAAATATTTACCCCCCCCCCCCCCAAATAATGTTACCTAACATTGAAGCGCAATGGGTTAGAGCGTTTACATGTCTGTAAGAGCATTGGGGTCCAAGGTGTATTTTTGGTAATTTACGAATTTTCATGGGGAGGGGGGGGGTCTGGACCCCTCACTCCCACCCCTTCTCTAAATCTGTGCACACGATGATGTTCATGTAGGCGCACAGAAGCAAATCTAAAACCGGCAACCGCCACGGGGAGGGGGCATAATTTAATTTTTAATTTTGTTTGTAATAATTATATAGACCATTATACTTCCTATGACATAAAATGTTAAGATTATTGATTAACTGAAAATTCACTGCAAACAGTTCTACCCCAAATTGCACATAAAGTGCTGCTCATGTCACGATGTGTATTATCATATGGGCAGGGATCTCATCCTTCAGTTATGAAAATTATAATTTTTAAATGTATTACCGGAGTTTGCATGTAGCCTTCATTTTTAATTAAACTGGTATAAAACAGTGTTATTTAAGGGCAAACACATGGTGCGGGTATTACTGTCTAATGACAGCATCTAGTTTACTTTTTGCGAATGTATTTAATAATATTTACTCAAACAAACTGCAGGAAAATTTTTTGCATTACAATGTAACAGCTTTCATTCTGTTCAGTTTTGAATTAAGCAAAAGTATAATGAAATAATGAAATTAACAAACTGTCAACCATCTCAAAAATCCATAAAACGAAATACAAATTCAAAGCAGAACAACTAGGACCTCCAAATAGATAAAGGTAGGATCAGGTGCTTAGGAGAAGTGAGCATCTTCTGCTGACCAGTCACACCTGCCGTGTGCTCTTTGTCGTTATCGAAAAAAAAAACGCGGAAAATATAACAATTAAATTAAAACATATCAATTGACACAGTAAATAAGCTATGTTATCATTATAGCCAGATGGACTATACTAAGTTGAAAGCGCATTACTATTATACACCATAAAATAGCATGTTAATAACAGTGCATAAGTAGTAAATGACCTCTACCGACACCCATACCTTTAAAAGGTCCCCTTATGACAATAAAAAAGGAAGGTATTCAGGAAAATACTATACGATTGTTTTTCCAATTGTCACAAACAATACGTTTTTTTTTATTTTTCTTAGTCATTTATCGAAATTAAAAAGTTTTCAAAGCAAAAAATACAGGTGTGATTTCTGGATATTGTACTTTTTGCGATTAGAAACTAATTCACTGCAACCCCCCCCCCCCCCAACGATATACAGTTGAAATACATACTGGTTTTCAAAGTTAAAACACACGAAAAACAAGGCATAAGTTCACAAATGTTTGAACCAGAAGCATTGTGAAGGTTATAAAGAAACACAGCTTGTTGATCATTCTAGAAATTTCCTTCCACGTGGGATTTTTTTCGTCTGATTTTTTGCTTGACAATCCTCGATGATATCTTTTCGTGTAACCTCGATTTCTTCAATTTCTTCAATTTCTACAACTAGATGTACTTTTGATTTAGGTGGACGTTTGTGGCTATCTAGGACAGACATCAAGCGAACAAAATTGGTCCATGATTTTGGGACTGGTTTTACCATTTGGTGATTGTCATCAATACGGAGTGTAAGTATAGACATCAACACAATGAGGCAACTTGTAGAAAACTGGAAAAAAACAATGTATTGTTTTTAAACAAGCTAATCGGTCCTGTTGATGGTAGTTTGTCCGTGATCATGTTGAGGTACATAATTAATGATAACAACAGTGTAAGAGAAAATGAAATCTTCTCTCAAGAAGATTCTGGTAGGATGAACACAAACACATTCAGAAGACATATAATAGCCAAAGGAGAGATAAAGTTTATATCATGATACAAAGACCGTCTTGAAATCTTAAATTAGACTATAATAAAATTGAAGTAAGATCCAGGAGTCGTCTTAATGTTCATGTTGTTCAAGTCTCAATTTACATTCTGGTTTGTAAAACCAAAATCAAACGGTAGTAGTTTTCAACGATTTACCATTATTTTATCTTTTGTTTCCTCGGCTGTAAAATTGAGTTCACATCTGTGTTCGTCCCTTGGGAAATAAAACGAATTTGCCTCATAATTAGTCACTGCAAGTCCAATTGCGGTGGATCTTAAAATACCGTTTTGGGAAAGAATCACGTTTTTAAGATTTGACTCCCCAGTCTGCAATACAAGATGTTCCGTTTTGGTATTGACGAGAACGATTTTCGAATGCCACAAAAAATGTAATGGAATTAGATTGCCCTCGCTGCCTTTAAAAGAAATTTGATATAAATTCATCTTTCCATTCCAAATCTATCATGACAAGATAATTTAAAGTTCCTGTTGTATCATCCATTTCTTTTCATGCATATTGCCTTGCCAATTTCTTCGTATGCTTTAGAGATGACTGTTGAAAATCAGTTTTCCTGAAAGAGTACATTCGGACCAGGGGAGAAATTTCGAAAGTAAGGTGATTAAAGAACTTTGTGAAATAAGTGGCATCAGTAAAAGCAGAACAACACCTTATCATCCAATGGGTAATGGTCTTGTTGAGAGATTCAACCAAACACTGATTAAAATGTTAGGCACATTGGATAATTACAAAAAGGAAGATTGCAAACATACTTCCTTTAGTACATGCCTACAATGCAACAAAACAAAAGACAACAGGATTCATTCCACATTATTTAATGTTTGGTTGGCATCCAAAGTTGGCTATAGATGCATTTTTAAATTTGGACAATTCAGACGTATTAGGAAAACCTATCAGTCATTTGAATTATGCTGAAATACTTGAGGAAAGGTTACAATTAGCCTATAAAGTTGCAAGATCCAATATTGAAAAAAATAGTTTAAGACACAAAGAAAATTATGACAACAAGGCTAGGTTTTCAAAGTTGAAAATTGGAGACAGAGTGTTGGTAAGGTTGTTAGCTAAAACAGGAAAGTGTAAACTTTCTGATAAATGGGAAAAAGACCCATATGTAGTTTTAGATATCCCTAATGAAGATTTTCCTGTGTACAAGGTACAGAGAGCCTCAGGGAAAGGCCCTTCAAGGTTTCTTCACAGAAATTTATTATTACCATTTATATTTATTTCAGAGACTGAAGAAGTTACTGAGAAATCCCCATTGATACCAAGGGAGAGACTAGAATGAAGAGGAAAACAGAGGTTTGTACCAGCAGCGAAGATGAGTCTTGTGAATCAGACTCGGAGCAAGAGTTAATTATACCAAAACCGTCATTTTCATATCGAAAGAATAATGCCGTGAACACTTCAGGTGTAAATCACAAATCAATAGTTCAATTGAGCATATGAGATCAGGTGATTATAGCGCATTATCAACCGATTCTTTCAATGTAGGTAATGATGTTAGTAGACAAAATCGACACTTAGATTCATTCTCTTCTGTTGAACCTGATTCATTAATTCAGAGTAACTACTCTAACACAATTTCGGGTTTCGATTTGACTAATGTTAATCAAAGTCAGCCACGAGATCGTGAAACGAGTCTGTCTACTGCACAACCGAGATGCTCTACTCGAGTGCAAAAGCCACCAGATAAATATGGTGAATGGGTAGTGGGTGATTTAAATGCTCAAGTTTGGTATGTTTAGGGGAAGAATGTCACAGGAATATTCTTAAGATATTAGTGTATTATAGTTTTATGATCTTGTATTTAGTTATGAACTATGTACAGTTACTAAATCAATTTTATGATGATAATAATCATGTATTGTTTTCATAATGGTATGAATAATGCATTTCTTTTACTTCGATTATGCTCGTAGAATGATGATCATATAAAGCATTAAAACTCATGTTATTAATGTGTATATTATCTTCTTATTCACAGGAGGACAACTGTAACGATCATCCTTGGAGTGAAGTTAATATATTTATCTAATATTCCTATTTTCATTTCAGATGTGATTAATTTTCATATTTGAAATACCATGAGACATTTTTCTCTAAGAGGGAGAGAATGTCACAGGGTGAATTATTCATTGATTCAATATTTATTTTAATAAATTCATTTATAATGCACTAATATTCATATATCATTTTCATCTTCGTCCAAAAACATAGTGAATTACAGATCACTGGAATTAACTACGTTTCCACATTCATATTCGTGGTCTTTTACGTTCATTGGTTGAGTTTGGAGTGTGAAAGGTCAAAGGTGTTTGGGTTATGTGAGAGTTGTATGATTGGTTGATATTTAAGAAATAGTGAATGGGTGGTTTTACATTTAAGTGCGCATGCTTGGCGCCAATTTCTTAATCTAACACACTTCACCCCCAGACAGCCAAGAAAAAGGAAGAGTTTATCTCCTTCTCCAAGATTATATTATCTATTTCATAATAGTAATATAAAATATCTGTCAGTTCGGTAAGTTCATTTACTGCAGTTACCTAATTTATCTGTTAAAATAATCAATAATATTAAAACATCTTAAAAGATATTTAATGCATGAATCTTAGTTGTGTGAGTGTGTATCTTATTTTTTCATTTCTGTAATAATTGTTACAGATCACCATCAATCTATAAATTGAAAAAAAATATGAAATACAAGAACCCAACAGCTAGCTGAGTTGTTATATTATCAACAACAACGATTTGTGTAATCATCAAAAAGCGGCTGTGACATAACTAAATAAAAAAAAGGAGAAACAATTAAATCATAGCTACGACAGTTTATCATATTTTCTGCCAATGGCGTTCATTATATTTATATTTCCTTTTTTCATGAGCATACATTTTTCGGTTAGAAGCTTTGTATTATGACATTCAATGCATGTCTATTTGGACTTGCTTTACTTTTATATTCACAAGAGAAAAAAATATTGTTTCACGATAAGAAACGTTAAGTTAAAAAAAAATCAGTAATGCAAATGAATTAGGAACATATTAGTAATATTTTGATATAAAGAGGAAATAAATCGAAAACAGTGCACTTTTCTGTGATCAATGAATATATATTTTTTTCAATGGGTGACACTATGGCTCTCTGGTCGTCCATCCAATTTTTTTTTGTAGTAGGCTACAGATTTGCAGCTTTGGCATATGCCCTACTTGATATATTTACAGAAATGTATTTGTTTAGCATTATTAACCAACTAATATTAGTTCAACCAAAATGATGTCCAAAACAATCTAAAAACGTGCATCTTCGCTAGCCAAGGGTTTTAGGTCAACTTTCGAAAACTCGGTTACAAGATCCGTTAAATGATTGGCTGCAGCTGCGAGTAGCACATCTAATCGCATCGTTGTAAACAAGCGTTTATAAATAAACTTTCAAAGCAACACACGTGTCACGATGTGATCTTTGGTAAAACATTCGGTGTTCACAAGTTGAGGCACAATTGCTGTAGTACAATACCTCCACAAGTTACTAACCAAATTACTTTAAAAAACGATATCTTTCACTTAATGGATTTAACAGAGATTAGGCTCGTGTGATCGTAGCATGGGAAGTAAATGTTTACATGGCAAAAGAAGAGGAGGTTGCCTATCCTGTTAGTATATACTTCACTTCTTATGGTTATTGCTTTTAACGGTCCAATGGGCTGTACTTTATTTAATTTCTACTGTTCACAATAAATACGTGAACGAAACCTGGTTTTTATGGCTGGAATGCATTTATATATTAAAGAGTCTTTCACTCCCGGTGCAGGTTACTACCAACGTACAAACATTTCTTGCTTTCTCTATGTTATATCTTTATTTCTATCCAATAGCACCGTTATTTATGTTCCAATTCTCGCTAGTCAACATGTTTTCAAGTTGTATTTATGCCGTTGCGTGTAAATTACCCGTTGTTTCATTCGATTAAAATGTAAATATAAGGGGCACAACTCAAGTTGCTTGCTAGATAGTTCCACCGCATCACCGAGTTTTCATATTGAGATCTGCCAAGGGTGTATGGGGAGCAAAGTGGACCGAAAACCCTTGGCTAAAGAAGATGAAAAACGTGCGAAATGTCTGTATAATTCATTGAACTATATATTTCTCGCCTTAATGGTAGCTTTCAGAAAAATCAAAACATATAATATGTGTTATGTCCTGAATACTGCTTTAGTATTTTGTTCTATGGTCGAGTACAAAAACTTCTGACTACAAAAAGTATCCTTATATCTTTCTTATATGTTTACTTAAATGACGGATCAGAGCTGAATGAGACAAAAGTATTTTGTACCAGAAAAAACGCAGAGCTAATAGACACTAAATGTCAGTCACAATAAATAAATCATGAATAAAAATTCTTAAAATCCATATACATGAAACTTTTCATCCTTTTTCAGAATTTTTCTTATTGAAAATTAATTCGTAGGTTAAGTATTGTAGATTGATAACTGCAAAAAATATTATCCTGTAGCTTTTTTCTTAATTGAAGGAATCAAAATTTAACTCAAATACATCAGTCCATAAAGTCAAATATGCCTAGTTATCATTATTTTAAGGTAGATCGGGATAAAAGTTGAGAAAGTATAGCAAATTAGAGCGCAGTGGTTTTGGGTCACGGAATTCTTTCTTCAAATACTTAAGATGCACCAACTTTACTGTCTTTAATGACACTGGTTACACATTGTTCAAGAGATCAGAAAAACTCGAATAAAGATTATACAGCCACAAAACAAGGGATGTGAGGACCAAAAATGGCTTACTTAATGGTAAATACGTGCCCATTTCATGCGAACAATCTAATTATAATACATATTAAAATTAATCATCCACACTGATATATATTTTGGTAACTTTTTAGTATACTCTAGGGAATACCCTACCCCCTACCCCCCCCCCCCCCAAAAAAAAAAAAAACCCACCAAGAAACAAAACCTAAACACCCTCCTCTTAAAATTCAGTATGACGTTCATGACTTTTATGAAAAATATATCTCGGAATAGTAAACGACAAAATTAAAACCCAGCTATGGCGCAATGGGATAGCCAACTTGTTCAATCAAGTTCAATTTAAATGCTCTTCAATTCAGAACAATCCGTGTGGAAAGTCTAGATTGATTTTTATTTGAATAAAGTATGATTATATATTTTAAGCCTTAATTGTCGCTTTCAGAAAAGCTGCATCAAATTACCCATCACTGCTTTGGTAAAAACCAATTTTGATTATTAAAACCTTTTGGTTTTTTTTATCATTAAAAAGCTACTATTTTGTATGTTTTCATTATTAATGGACCTATCAACTCATAGCTGAATGAGACATTAGTATTTTATACCAGCAACAAAGTACAAAGCTTACATGATCTTCAATTAGTCACAATAAGATCGTTTCATGCAATTGCAAATTAAACGCATTTAATTGATTTTCGAAAAGCACGAGGGGCGTAAGTTTTGACACGTTTCCCAATTATTGCACGCAGGCGGCGAATTCCTCCTCTTTCTCAAGCAATAATTCCTCGCGTTTGCCCAACTAATTGTTTATAACTTCGTACAAACAAAGAAAAACGCAAGGACCTGTTCCAACAAGACAAGGACGAAGACCATCAGAGATATCAAGTGATCCATTAAACGTGGAGGAATGACCCTAGCGACTGGTACTTCGGCCGCAGAACAGAGCGCCCACATTCTTGGCGACCGCCGATACAACCCCAGTTGAAATGACAAATGACACGGTGGTGCAAACGATATTGCTTCAATTCAAAGCGAGAAATTGTGTACAAGGTTAAAAAACGACAAATGTTATTTGGCAAACAGATTACCAAATTGTAAAATAATATGGTCCGATATACTTCCTCGAAATTGGATAGGGATCGTGACATGCGCTCCGTCGAGCGAAAACAGAAGAGAGTTATCAGGGCTGGTCCAATGGGCAATCGCATCTGTCAATGGTAAAGCTGCAAATCACCCTAATATAGAATTCTTGGAGGATGGTCTGTTCCGCGTTGACAGAGTGCATATGTCTGATGTAGGAAATGCAATTATAACAATTATAACAAATTAGCAATCTGCGATAGAAGTTTTAATTATTCGTTGTGTGGCAAAGATGTATTAACATCTTTGAGTGGCGAAAATGTCAGACAAGCAGAGACATTATTCATCAATATAAGATTATATTTTTTAAATTATGTATTTTACTTGTTTAGTAGAGCATATGATAGCTTGCGAAAACTGTCCTAAGAGCCATACAAGCTTACTATGGAGTGCACTAGGAGCTTGTGAGAGGGATCTTTATGGTAAAACAGTAACCTTGTACCCCGTTCGGTATAACGCGTGGTTTCATTGCCTAACTCGGTAAAGTGGGCTTAGCTGTTCGGAATAACAGGCAGAGGCCTTGATAAAGAATCCCCAAGTAGACAATTGCATTGATATTATCATTGATTCGCTAAGGGGTACCCTTAGAGTCGATTAGTGCATATTGTGACGCCTTGCTATGGATTAAGATTTAGCTAGAAGGCGCGGTGCAATAACGCCCGTTACCATATATATCAAGCGTGTGGCACCCAAAGATTGTTAAATGCTTGTCTTAAATTTCTCATTAAGACAATTATTAAAGATTTATCATCCAAACTACATAGTTTGTCATTTTTCGGAAAATATTCTATTAAATAAAGCATGAATACAAATTTCAAATGTATTTAGCTCTTTTTATTCAAATTCAATTAAAAAAACAAATTGAGTTGAGCATTGGATGAGCAGGATATGAAAATGGCACGTTGAGATAAGGTGAAAGTATCAGAATGTAAATCAAATATATATCAGCTGATATATAATGGGATACAAATTGAGAACTTTTAGCTATAAAACACCAAAATGACGTACATGAACACAGAAATTTTGAGTACGACACTCATTGTTCAAATTCTTTAGACATCAACTGCATGCGCGGATCCAGAAAATTTTTCCAGGGGGGGTCCGAAGGATAATTGTGTTTGCCAGGGGGGGGGGGGGGGTCCGAGGCATATTTTCGCGATAATTTTACTATGTAAATTTAATAAATTTTCATTTTCCAGGGGGGGGGGGGGGGGGGGTCGGGACCCCCCCGACCCCCCCTCTAGATCCACACATGAACTGACTCCCTTTATTAGCATTAAGCCACACGTCAGAGATTTTAAAGCCATAGATCAGGGCTATGATGACTAAAATACACGGGAGACATAATGTTAAATACTTGCAATCTCATGCCAACAATCAATTTCAAATTCATAACGAGATGATTCATCCATAGTGATATATTTCATTGGAAATCTTCATTATACACTGAGCATAAAAACCAAAAAAAAAAAAAAAAAAACAAACCCAAAACAAAAAAACCACAAAAAATCAGTATAGCGTTATTGACGTATAGAACTCGGAACATTAAATAACATTAGAAAAACAGCTTTGGTGGATTAACATACCCTACTTGATTTTAGAGAAATTTATTTGTTTACCAAGACTGACAAAGTAATAAAAGTTCAATAAAAATGCTCTTTTATCCCGAAGAGAAACGTGTGAAAAGTCAGGATGGATTTGTATTTAAACATTGTTTTATCTGTATCTTTCTAGCCGCTATGGTAGCTTTTAAAAAAAATCAAAGGTTAAAGTTTGTGTCAATATTCTAATCACTGTTTTGGTAAAAACTTTTTTGGAGAACAAAATGATTTGTGATATACAAAATCCATTCACTACAACTATCAACATAACATTCATCTTGTAAGACTGAAAAAAAGCCTATTCTCTATGAATGAGACACACATAAATTATTTGAGTAGCAACAAAGTTTAAAGCTAACAGTTACTATAGTCAGTCACAATAAATGAATCATAAATTCTAATACTGAAAATGAATGCCCCAATAATATACTTTTTGCAAATGTGTTTAATTATCTTCACTCAAATAATTTGCAGGACAATTTTTGCAACAAAATATATTATTCTGTTCAGTTTTTAATTAAGTGAAGGATTGAATTAAAAACATATCAGTTGATAAAATGAGCTAAATAATCATTGTAGCCAGATGTACTATAATAAGTTGAGAGCGAATTGCTCTTAAACACCATAAACTTGCAAGCTAACAACAGTTCATAAGCAGCAAATGACCTCTACCGACACTCTGATCTTTAAAATGTTCCCTTATGACAACCAAAAATGAAACAGAGTATTATGAAATTACATTCAACGGAATACTGTATATTCGATATTCGCTTCTCAGGAAACGTGTTTTTTATTTCTCTCAGTGATTTATCGCAATTAAAAAAGGTTTATCGTAAATTTTGCAATATGAAACTAGATCTTTGCAAAAAAAAGGATGTAAAGTTGGTTCATACTAGAAATACAGACATGTTTCCAAGATCAAAACACACCAAAAACAAGGCACAAACTCACAAATGCCTGGACCAGAAGCATTGTGAAGGTTATAGAGAAACACAGCTTGTTAATTATTCTAGAAATTTCTTTCCACGTTGGAGCTTCTTTGTCCGCTCGTTTATCTTTTCTTTGACAATCCTCGGTGTCATCTTTCCGTGAAACCTCGTCTTCTAGATTTTCAATTTCTTCCACTGGGTGTACTTTAGATTGAGATCGATGTTTACGGCTATCTAGGATAGATATTAAGCGAACAAATTTTGTCCACGATTTTTAGACGGGTTTTTCTGTTTGATGATTGTCATAAATACGGAGTGTAAGTATAGACATCAAAACAATGAGACAACTTGTAGTAAACTGGATAAAAAGCCCAAGGTTGACCACGCTAATCGGTCCTGTTGATGATAGATTGTCCGTGATCAAGTTGAGGTACAGAATTAATGATAAAAGCATTGTAAGAGAAAATGAAATCCTCTCTCCAGATGCTTCTGGTAGATAAAACGCAGACAGATTCAGATGACATAGAATTAACAAAGGAGCAAAAAAGTTTAGTCTATAATGCAAAGACCACCGTCTTGAAATTTTAAATGACACTATAATAAAATTGAAGTAAGGTCCTTGTGTTGTCTCAATGCTGACGCTGTTCACTTCCCATTTCAAATTCTGGTTTGAAAAAGCAAAATCGTACGGTAAACGTTCTAAACGATTCAACAATATCTTATCTTTTGTTTCCTCGGCTGTAAAATTCAGTTCACATTTATGTTCGTCCTTTGGAAAATAAAACGAATTTGCATCACAATTAGTTACGGCAAGTCCTATTTCGGTGAATTTCAAAATGCCGTTTTCGTTAAGTATCGCAGTTTTAAAATTGGACTCACCAGTCTGCAATACCATATTTTGTGTTTTGGTGTTGAGGAGAACGATTTTTGGATGCCAAAAAAAAATGCAAAGGAACTAGGATGGCATCGCTTTCTTTGAAAGAAAAATTTCCATTGGCTATAAATTCATTTTCCCATTCCAAATGTATCACGACAAGAGAATTTAAAGTCCCTGTGGTATCATCATATGACAATAGAGAAAAAAGGCCGATGTCAATATTCACAACTATTGGGCGTTCTTGGTCCTTTATCGGTTTTATGTAAGGACACATGTCTTCTTCAAGAAATTTGTAAAGCTTGCGCTGATTTTCAACATTCATCGCTAAAGAATAGGATGAAAATAGCAAGGCAATATGCATAAAAAGAATTCGTATCATGATGTCCTGTCTGAATCGCTTGGATGAATCTTCGAAGGGCTTTCAGAAGTGATCCAAGAGCACATACATAATATGTACCATTCTGTGAAAATAAATTAATACATAGGACTGCAATTACGCAATGAAAGAATTCTCTAATAAAAGCAATGTATTTATTATGTGAAAAATGCATGTCATAATGCACCAGTTAATTACCACAGGGGATTGCAATAGAAGAATTCTCCGAGTTCTCAGTAAACCAAAAATATGGTGTTTTTTTTTTTTTTTTAAATAATCATTTCATAATTTAAAAGTCCGTGTAAATCAATCAGAGTTTGTGCGGGGAATTGCAATAGAAGAATTCTCTTATTAAAATTACGTTTTCCGTCTAAAACATCGATTTCATAAATTCCCAGTCCGTGTAAATCAATCATAGTTAGTGCAGGGAATTGCAGTGAAAGAATTCTCTAAAATTTTAGTAATTCAAAACTATGTTTTCTATATGAAATATTTATGTAATAATTTACCAGTCCGAGTAAATCAATAAAAATTAGTGCAGATGATTGCGTTAAAGAATTCTCTGAATTTTCAGCATCCCAAAAATATATTTCTGAGTTGAGTATTCATTTTATAATGAACCATTCCGTGATAATCAATCATAATTTGTGCCAGGGGATTGCTATGTCAGAATTCTTAGAATTTTAAGTAAACCAAAACTATGTTTTCTGAATACTGGAAGACTGCGATTAGAATGAGAAGATTTTCATCAGTTTACATTTTACATGTGTCATTCTTTTATTTTGTGAATTCCCTACATAATAATAAAAGCTTGTTATTAAAGCAATTTTAAAGCAGTGTTTACTGCTGCATATTGATACAACATAGACATTGCCGTTTGATTTGAATAAAGTCAAATTTATACATACAAAATATCACTGGCAATTAATAGATAATTTATGCCAATAAAATTGAATTAAATTTATGACTGAAAATCTTGAAATGGTCCAAAATGTTCCGATTACGATACATTTTCATATAATTGAAATATTTCAATAACTGACATTTTATATCAAAGATTTTTTATAAGCCTCTTCCCATTCACCAAAATAATTTTGTACATGACATAATGAAGCACAACATGATAAAAGAAGATCTTTTATCCTCGAAGTTATTGCTAGACTTAGAAGTTAGTTTAATCATATTTTATTGTTAAGATTGTATATACAAAACGCTCGGGCACATGTTCTGCAAATTTTAAACGCTTTCTCCTTAACTAAGAAGTTTATACGTTCTTAGTGAATTATCAAAGTTACCATAGCTAGGATTTAGCTAAGTTAAAAAACTAGTTTTTACAAGTGCATTGTGTATTTGAAAACCTTCCAATAGTTACTTATCTTATTATGTATAATTATTACGTAGTAAAAGTTTAGATGTATGGACATTGTTTAATACAAAAAACTATAAGCCATATTTATCAGATGAGTAATTCTTTTAAAAGAATGCTTAAAAAGGACGAAAAAAGCATCAATATAGAAAAAAAATGTTTTGTTTCATCATACAATTTTGGATGGTAAAAACATAAGACAAATTGTGTTACCATTACATTAAAGAAACTTTGCTTTTTGAAGGTATCCATAATGATGCTGGTCATTCAGGGAGAGATAAAACATTATGGTTGGCTAAACAAAGCTTTTTTTGGAATGGAATGGAGAGAGAAATCAACGAAAGAGTAGAAACTTGTGGTAGATGTATCCGTAGAAAGACAGCAGAAAATCCTAGAGCTAATCTTGTAAATATCAAAAGCACAAAACCCTTAGAAATACTGTGTATTGACCTTCTAACTTTAGAAAAGTCAAAAGGAGGTTTTGAGAATGTTTTAGTTATAACTGATCATTTTACCAAACATGCAATGGCAGTGCCAACTAAAAACCAACTAGCAAAAACAACAGCTAAAGCTCTGTTTTAAAATTTTATTTGGCATTATAGTTTTCCTGAAAGACTACATTCAGACCAGGGGAGAAATTTCAAAAGTACGGTGATTAAAGAACTTTGTGAAATAAGTAGCATCAGTAAAAGCAGAACAACACCTTATCATCCAATGGGTAATGGTCTTGTTGAAAGATTAAACCAAACACTGATTAAAATGTTAGGCACATTGGAGAATTACAAAAAGGAAGATTGGAAATCTTACATACTTCCTTTAGTACCAGCCTACAATGCAACAAAACAAGAGACAACAGGATTCAGTCCACATTATTTAATGTTTGGTTGGCATCCAAAGTTGGCTATAGATGCATTTTTAAATTTGGACAATTCAGACGTATCAGTAAAACCTATCAGTCATTTGAATTATGCTGAAAAACATAAGAAAAGGTTACAATTTGCCTATAAAGTTGCAAGATCCAATATTGAAAAAAATAGTTTAAGACACAAAGAAAATTATGATAACAAGGTGAGGTTTTCAAAGTTGGAAATTGGAGACAGAGTGTTGGTAAGGTTATTAGCTAAAACAGGAAAGTGTAAACTTTCTGATAAATGGGGAAAAAGACCCATATGTAGTTTTAGATATCCCTAATGAAGATATGCCTGTGTACAAGGTACAGAGAGCCTCAGGGAAAGATCCTTCAATGTTTCTTCACAGAAATTTATTATTACCATTTATGTTTATTTCAGAGACTGAAGAAGTTACTGAGAAATCCCCATTGATACCAATGAGAGAGACTAGAATGAAGAGGAAAACAGAGGTTTGTACCAGCAGCGAAGACGAGTCTTGTGAATCAGACTCGGAGCAAGAGTTAATTATACCAGAACCGTCATTTTCATATCGAAAGAATAATGCCGTGAACACTTCAGGTGTAAATCACAAATCAATAGTTCAATTGAGCATATGACATCAGGTGATTATAGCGCATTATCAACCGATTCTTTCAATGTAGGTAATGATGTTAGTAGACAAAATCAACAGTTAGATTCATTCTCTTCTGTTGAACTTGAATCATTAATTCAGAGTAACTACTCTAACACAATTTCGGGTTTCGACTTGACTAATGTTAATCAAAGTCAGCCACGAGATCGTGAAACGAGTCTGTCTACTGCACAACCGAGACGCTCTACTCGAGTGCAAAAGCCACCAGATAAATATGGTGAATGGGTAGTGGGTGATTTAAATGCTCAAGTTTGGTATGTTTAGGGGAAGAATGTCACAGGAATATTCTTAAGATATTAGTGTATTATAGTTTTATGATCTTGTATTTAGTTATGAACTATGTACAGTTACTAAATCAATTTTATGATGATAATAATCATGTATTGTTTTCATAATGGTATGAAAAATACATTTCTTTTACTTCGATTATGCTCGTAGAATGATGATCATATAAAGCATTAAAACTCATGTTATTAATGTGTATATTATCTTATTATTTACAGGAGAATTGTAAATTGTAACGATCATCCTTGGAGTGAAGTTAATATATTTATCTAATATTCCTTTTTTTTTCAGATGTGATTAATTTTCATATTTGAAATGCCATGAGACACTTTCTCTAAGAGGGGGAGAATGTCACAGGGTGAATTATTCATTGATTCAATATTTTTTTTAATAAATTCATTTATAATGCACAAATATTCATATATCATTTTCATCTTCGTCTATAAACATAGTGAATTACAGATCACTGGAATTTACTACGTTTCCACATTTCATTCATATTCATCATGATGGTGTTTTACATTCATTGGTTGAGTTTGGAGTGTGAAAGGTCAAAGGTGTTAGGGTCATGTGAGAGTTGTATGATTGGTTGATATTTAAGAAATAGTGAATGAGTGGTTTTACATTTAAGTGCGCATGCTTGGCGCCAATTCCTTAATCTAACACACTTCACCCCCAGACAGCTAAGAGAAAGGAAGAGTTTATCTCCTTCTCCAAGGTTATATTATCTGTTTCATAATAGTAATATAAAATATCTGTCAGTTCGGTAATTTCATTTACCGCAGTTGCCTAATTTATCTGTTAAAATAATTAATGATATTAAAACATCTTAAAATATATTAAATGCGTGGATCTTAGTTGTGTGAGTGTGTATTTTATTATAATCATTTCTGTAATAATTGTTACAGATCACCATCAATCTATAAATTTAAAAAATATAAAATACAAGAACCCAACAGCTAGCTGAGTTGTTATATTATCAACAAGAACGATTTGTGTAATCATCAAAAAGCGGCTGTGACATAACTAAATAAAAAAAAAGAAAATCATAGCTACGACAGTTTATCACTTATTTTCTGCTAATGGCGTTCATTATATTTATATTTACTTTTTTCATGAGCATACATTTTTCGGTGAGAAGCTTTGTATTATGACATTCAATGCATGCCTATTTGGACTTGCTTTACTTTTATATTCACAAGAGAAAAAAATATTGTTTCACAATAAGAAACGTTAAGTTAAAAAAAAATCAGTAATGCAAATAAATTAGGAACACATTAGTAATATTTTGATATAAAGAGGAAATAAATCGAAAACAGTGCACTTTTCTGTGATCAAAGAATATATATTTTTCACAATGGGTGACACTATGGCTCTCTGGTCGTCCATCCAATTTTTTTAGTAGTAGGCTACAGATCTGCAGCTTTGGCATATACCCTACTTGATATATTAACAGAAATGTATTTGTTTAGCATTACTAACCAACTAATATTAGTTCAACCAAAATGATGTCCAAAACAATCTAAAAACGTGCATCTTCGCTAGCCAAGGGTTTTAGGTCCACTTTCGAAAACTCGGTTACAAGATCCGTTAAATGATTGGCTGCAGCTGCGAGAAGCACATCTAATCGCATTGTTGTAAACAAGCGGTTATAAATAAACTTTCAAAGCAACACACATGACACACTGTGATATTTGGTATAACATTCGGTGTTCACAAGTTGAGGCACAAGTGCTGTAGTACAATACCTCCACAAGTTACTAACCAAATTACTTTAAATAAACGATATATTTCACTTAATGGATTTAACAGAGATTAGGCTCGTGTGATTGTCGCATGGGAAATAAATGTTTACATGATTAAAGAAGAGGAGGTTGCCTATCCTGTTAGTATATACTTCACTTCTTATGGTTTTGGTTATTGCTTTTAACGTTCCAATTGGCTATACTTTATTTAATTTCTACTGTTCACAATAATTACGAGAACGATACCTGGTTTTTATGGCTGGAATGCATTTATATATTAAAGAGTCTTTCACTCCCGGTACAGGTTACTACCAACGTACAAACACTATAAATAAATCATTTCTTGCTTTCTCTACGTTATATCTTTATTTCTATCCAATAGCATCGTTATTTATGTTCCAATTCTCGCTAGTCAACATGTTTTCAAGTTGTATTTATGTGCGTGTAAATTACCCGATGTTTCATTAATTAAAATGTAAATGTAAGGGGCAAAACTCAAGTTGCTTGCTAGATGGTGCCACCGCATCACCGAGTTTTCATATTGAGATCTGCCAAGGGTTTATGGGGAGCGAAGTGGACCGAAAACCCTTGGCTAAAGAAGATGAAAAACGTGTGAAATGTCTGTATAATTTATTGAACTAAATATTTCTCGCCTTCATGGTAGCTTTCAGAAAAATCAAAGCATATAATATGTGTTATGCCCTGAACACTGCTTTAGTATTTTGTTCTATGGTCGAGTACAAAAACTTCTGACTACAAATAGTATCCTTATATCTATCTTATATGTTTACTTAACTGACGGATCAGAGCTGAATGAGACAAAAGTATTTTGTACCAGAAAAAACGCAGAGCTAACAGACACTAAATGTCAGTCACAATAAATAAATCATGAATAAAAATTCTTAAAATCCATATACATGAAACTTTTCATCCTTTTTCAGAATTTTTCTTATTGAAAATTAATTCGTAGGTCAAGTATCGTAGACTGATAGCTGCACAAAATATTATCCTGCAGCTTTTTTTTTTAATTGAAGGAATAAAAATTTAACTCAAATACATCAGCCCATTAAATCAGCTATGCGTAGTTATCATTATTTAAAGGTAGATCGGGATAAAAGTTGAGAAAGTATAGCAATAAAACGCTAAATATTAGAGAACAGTGGTTTTGGGTCGCGGAATTTTTTCTTCAAATACTTAAGATGAACCAACTTTACTGTCTTTAATGACACTGGTTAAACATTGTTCAAGAGATCAGAAAAACTCGAATAAAGATTATACAGCCACAAAACAAGGGACGCGATGACCAAAAATTGCTCACTTAATGCTAAGTACGTGCCCATTTCATGCGAATAATCTAATTATATGCCAACTAAGATTATTCATCCACACTGATATATATTTTGGTAACTTTTTAGTATAATCTAGGGAATACCCTACCCCCCCCCCCCAAAAAAAAAAAAAAACACCAAAAAAAAAACAAAAAAACAAAAACCAATCAAACGAAAAAACAAAAAACCCACCAAGAAACAAAAACTAAACACCCTCCTCTTAAAATTCAGTATGACGTTAATGACTTTGATGAAAAATACATCTCGGAATAGTAAACGACAAAATTAAAACCCAGCTATGGCGCAATGGTATAGCCAACTTGTTCAATCAAGTTCAATTTAAATGCTCGTCAATTCAGAACAATCCGTGTGGAAAGTCCAAATTGATTTTTATTTGAATAAAGTATGATTATATATTTTAAGCCTTAATGGTCGCTTTCAGAAAATCTGCATCAAAGTCCCCATCAATGCTTTGGTTAGAAGCTACTTACTGCAACTATTAGCCAAAGATCCATCTTATCTTGTATGTTTCCATTATTAATGGACCTATCAACTCATAGCTGAATGAGACATAAGTAATTTATACCAGCAACAAAGTACAAAGCTTACATGATCTTTAGTTAGTCACAATAAGATCGTTTGATGCAGGTGCAATTTAAACGCATTTAATTGATTTTCGAAAAGCACGAAAGGCGTAGGTTTTGACACGTTTCCCAATTATTGCACGCACGCAGCGAATTCCTCCTCTTTCTCAAGCAATAATTCCTCGCGTTTGCTCAACTAATTGTTTAAAACTTCGTACAAACAAAGAAAAACGCAAGGACCTGTTCCAACAAGACAAGGACGAAGACCACCAGAGATATCTAGCGATCCATTTAACGTGGAGGAATGACCCTAGCCGCCCTCCATCACACCTAAGGGGATTATGCAACTGGTACCTCGGCCGCGGAACAGAGCGCCTACGTTCTTGGCGACCGCCGATACAACCCCAGGGGAAATGACAAATGACACGGTGGTGCAAACGATATTGCTTCAATTCAAAGCGAGAAATTGTGTACAAGGTTAAAGCACGACAAATGTTATTTGTAAAATAATATGGTCCGATATACTTCCTCGTCGAAATTGGATAGGGGGCGTGACATGCGCTCCGTCGAGCGAAAACGGAAAAGAGTTGACAGAGCTTGTGGAATGGGCGGAGATTTTAAAGCCATAGATCACGAAAAGGGCTATATGATGTCTAAAAGACACGGGAGATATAATGTTAAGGACTTGCAATCTCATGCCAACAATCTATTTCAAATTCATAACAAGATGATTCATCCATAGTAATATATTTTATTGAAAGTTTTCATTATACACTTAGCAAAAAACAAAAAAACCAAAAAAAAAAAAAAAAAAAAAACCAACAAAACACAAAAAATCAGTTTAGCGTTATTGACGTATGGAACTCGGAACATTAAATAACATCAGAAAAACTTCTTTGGTGGATTAAAATACCATACTTGATTTTAGAAAATTAATTTGTTTACCAAGATTGACAAAGTAATACAAGTTCAATAAAAAAATGCTCTTTTGTTGCGAAGACAAACGTGTGAAAAGTCAGGATTGATTTGTATTTAAACATTGTTTTATCTGTATCTTTCTAGCCGCTATGGTAGCTTTTAAAAAAATCAAAGGTTAAAGTTTGCGTCAATATTCTAATCACTGTTTTGGTAAAAACTTTTTTGGAGAACAAAATGATTTGTGGTGTACAAAATCCATTCACTACAACTATCAACCTAAAATTCATCTTGTATGACTGAAAAAATAGATCTATTCTCTATGAATGAGACACACATAAATTATTTGAATAGCAACAAAGTTTAAAGCTAACAGTTACTATAGTCAGTCACAATAAATGAATCATAAATTCTAATACCGAAAATGAATGCCCCAATAATATACTTTTTGAGAATGTGTTTAATTCAGTTTCACTCAAAAAATTTGCAGGACAATTTTTGCAACAAAATATATTATTCTGTTCAGTTTTAAATCAAGTGAAGGTATAACAATTGAATTAAAAACATATCAGTTGATAAAGTAAAATGAGCTAAGTAATCATTGTAGCCAGATGGACTATACTAAGTTGAGACCAAATTGCTATTAAAAACCATAAACTTGCAATCTAACAACAATTCATAAGCAGTAAATGACCTCTACCGACACTCTGACCTTTAAAATGTTCCCTTATGACAGCCAAAAAAGAAACAGAGTATTGTGAAATGACATTCAAGGTAATACTGTATATTCGATTTCGCTTCTCAGGAAAGGTGTTTTTTATTTCTCTCAGTCATTTATGGCAATTAAAAGAAGGTTTATTGTAAATTTTGCACTGTGAAAATAGATCTTTGCAAAAAGGATGTAAAGTTGGTTCATACTAGAAATACAGACATTTTTCCAAGATCAAAACACACGAAAAATAAGGCACAAACTCACAAATGCCTGGACCAGAAGCATTGTGAAGGTTATGGAGAAACACAGCTTGTTAATTATTCTAGAAATTTCTTTCCACGTTGGAGTCTCTTGGTCCACTCGTTTATCTTTTCTTTGACAATCCTCGGTGTCATCTTTTCGTGAAACCTCGTCTCCTAGATTTTCAATTTCTTCCACTGGGTGTACTTTAGATTTAGATGGATGTTTGCGGCTAGCTAGGATATACATTAAGCGAACAAATTTTTTCCACGATTTTGAGACGGGTTTTTCTGTTTGATGATTGTCATAAATACGGAGTGTAAGTATGGACATCAAAACAATGAGACAACTTGTAGAAAACTGGATAAAAATGACAATGTTAGCCACGCTGATCGGTCCTGTTGATGGTAGTCTGTCCGTGATCATGTTGAGGTACAGAATTAATGATAACAACATTGTAAGAGAAAATGAAATCCTCTCTCCAGATGATTCTGGTAGAAAGAACACAAACAGATTCAGAAGACATAGAATAAGCAAAGGAGCAGAAAAGTTTAGTCTATGATGCCAAAGCCTCCGTCTTGAAATCTTAAATGAAACTATAATAAAATTGAAGTAAGGTCCATATGTTGTCTCAATGCTGACGCTGTTCACCTCCCATTTCAAATTCTGGTTTGAAAAAGAAAGATCGTACGGTAACAGGTTTGAACGATTCAACAATATCTTATCTTTTGTTTCCTCGGCTGTTAAATTTAGTTTACATTTATGTTCGTCCATTGGAAAATAAAACGAATTTGCATCACAATTAGTTACGGCAAGTCCTATTTCGGTGAATTTCAAAATGCCGTTGTCATTAAGTATCGCACTTTTAAAGTTGGACTCACCAGTCTGCAATACCATATTTTCTGTTTTGGTGTTGAGGAGGACGATTTTCGGATGCCACAAAAAATGCAAAGGAATTAGAATGGCATCGCTTTCTTTGAAAGAAAAATTTCCATTGGCTATAAATTCATTTTTCCATTCCAAATGTATCACAACGAGAGAATTTAAAGTCCCTGTGGTATCATCATAAGACAATAGAGAAAAAAGGCCTATGTCAATATTCACAACAATTGGGCGTTCTTGGTTCTCTATCGGTTTTATGTAAGGACACATGTCTTCTTCAAGAAATTTGTAAAGCTTGCGCTGATTTTCAACAGTCATCGCTAAAGCATAGGATGAAAATAGCAAGACAATACACCTAAAAAGAATTCGCATCATGATGTTCTGTCGGAAACTTATGTCTGAATTTTCAAACGGCTTTCAGAAAATATCCAAAAGTATTGTCAAACTGTCTCTTATATATATGTATTGCACCATTTTGTGAAAATAAATCAATGCAGACGATTGTAATGAAATAATTCTCTGAATTTTACGAAAATCACAATCTATTCTTCTATGTAAAATATGTCTTTCATAATGTACCATTACGTGTAAATCAGTCAAAATTATCACTGGGGATTGATAAAAAAGAATTTCCTGAAATTTCAGTATACTAAACAGATGTTTTCTGTATAAAATATTTATTTCATAATTTACCAGCCCGTGTAAAAAAAAAATCAAAATTAAAGCGGGGGTTTGCGATGAAAGAATTCTTTGAATGTTCGGTAAACCAAAAATATATTTTTTGGATAAAATATTTATATTGAAATTTACCAATCCGTATGAATCAGTCAGAACTGGTGCTGGGGATTACGATGAAAGATTTCACTAAAGTGCCAGCAACCCAAAAATATCTTTCTGATTGAAATATTTATTTCATAGTGTACCATTCCTTGTTAATAAATCAAGATTGGTGCTAGGGGATTACTACGGAAGATTTCGCAGAATTTTCAGTAAAACAGAACTATGTTTTCTATATACTGGAAAACTGCGATTAGATTAAAAAGATTTTCAGAAGAATACATTTTACATGTGTCGTTTAATTTTTTTTGTAGATTCCCTATATAACAATAAAAGCTTTATATTTCATCAATTTAAAAGCATTATAATACAACTAGACAAATAGACATTACATACAAAATATCACTAGCAACTAATAAATAAGTTTCAGCCCAGGAAAGTAAATGATAATATTGAAATGGTCCAAGATGTACGGAAAACGATACATTTTCATATAATTGAAATAATTCAATTACAGACATTGTTATATCAGAGATTTTGAAAACATCTTCACCAAAATCAATTTGTACATGACATAATGAAGCATAACTTAATCAGAGAAGATCTTTCAACTTCGAGGTCATTGCTGGACTTAGTTAATATTAAGTCAATATGTTCTCAATGAATATGGCCAAAAGAATCAGAGGTACCATAGCAGGGATTAAGCTTAGCTATAAAAAGCCAACGTCAATAAGACCATACAATTGTTAAAACCAATGCTTCAAATCAAATTTTCCGTGTTTAAGAGATTAATAACAGTACTGCGTATTTCCATATAATGATTAATTCTAGTCAGTATATTCTGGTGTGGTTCAAAACCTCAGGAACGTATAATTTTTGGGTTTTCATGCTACCGAACCTTTCAAACTTACATGTCTAAACATTCAAACAAATGAACGGAGGAACTGTTGATCCCTATGATCACTGGACCATCGGAATATCAATATTTTAGACTCCTGTAGCGTGTCTGCCTCGATTACCATACGTACGCAATATTTTTGAAGCTTAGCTTTACTACACTGGAAATAGACATTGCGAAAAAAACAGTTGCAATTTCAATACTTAATTATTATAGTATTTTTATCCATTAAGTGGCGTTGTATCATTGACAGTTATTACGTAACAGTAACAAAAGCCTATAATAACATGATCTATAATTAATAACAATAAATGCGTACAAAATCTAAAATCAATTAGGATGACACTTTTTCTCAAATGCATCAATTTTTAAAAAAATTAAAACTAAATTCGAAAAAAAACGAATGCTGTTGATCATTAATTAAGCAGGATGTAAAAGTTAAGAAGGTGGTCAAACATCTGATCAATAATTAAATAAAATATCCGAATAGTTTATCTTACAATTTAAATCGTCTTTTTAACATTAAATCGAGCTATTTTCCTCTATGTGATTGATATACATATAGTATAAACGATTCACGTAAGGGGATATCTGCGTATGACCACGGAAAAAATAGAGGAATGGCAACAGGTTTGTTCACAAAATTTGATAGTGAAAACCCTCTTTTGACGTAAGCCAAAAATATTCCTTTAAAACTTTATCTAATATTAAATATCTATTATCAATAAATCCATAAACCACCATTTTACTTCATATCTGTTCATAGAATAAGTTAGATGTCGATATTTCCATTTTGGGCCCCTCGACGTTGTTTCCTTACTGAATACTAGGCTTTCGACACCACGTGGTCAGGTAATTATGAATAATTCAAACTGGGTCGGTCAATAAAAATATAATTTAAAACTATTCACTGGTTTTTAATGTGTATGTTAAATATGTAAAATTTTCCGAAAGTGTTTCACTTAGATAGATTATCACCTGACATCGGGTTTCCGACATAACAAAACAGCGTAAAAATGACAAACTTAAGGGTTGTTTGGAAATTATTGAGACACTACGAATTTCTCCCTTTTAAACGTATGACATTAACAGAATATTTAATATTTTGCTTACAACGGTAGATAAACAGGTCGGCGGTGGGGGTACCCTGCGCAAGCATGAACTCCAAGATTTAAAAACTTAAACATCTATATTCTAAGTGTCCGTAGACTTACAATTACTGATAAAACAAATTAAATTAAATATGTTCATTTTGCTATTTTTTACGACTTACCTTTGATTAAGTTTCAGTATTGTTCAAGCTGAAAAACAGATATACTTTATTTACCTAGCATTAGAAATCTGACAACGACTTTATATTGAATTTTGATGTCAGGATGGCACACCGAATATATATCAGACTGGTGGAAATCTCAAAAGAAGACCTTTCCATGACACGCAATTGCTGAAACAAAACGTACACGATGACAAGTCATAAAGAGCTTCAGTTCATCATATTTTTTCACAGGGTTTTAACTAGAATTAAGACAAAGGACTAAATATCAAGTGATTTTTACAAACTAACCGTTATCAACAGTTCTGAAATATTTACAAAATGACTGCAGGAGACATAAACAGTAATTTGACTTTCAGGTGAGAATAACTCGAATTTGGTTCCACAAAAAAATGACTGCAGGAGACATAAACAGTAATTTGACTTTCAGGTGAGAATAACTCGAATTTGGTTCGAAAAAATAAATCACGGATAAGAGAAAAATTAAAAGATGACGTCTTGAAATGAAAACAAAAGATGAGAAATAAAGAATAATTCCTATTTCTGTTCGTTTGTAAGGTGTATAAAACAGAGGAGCAATAAGAAGCTTTAACTGACGTTGCAAAAAATTTGCAGTTGCGCCGGGTCACTGGACGAAGGCACGGTGATTCGCTTACCAAAAATGATTTAACCATGCCATGTAGAAGAAGCTTTTTACATTGATAAACTCTATCCTTATGTACGTTTTAGTGAAATTTCGAAAATTAATTTTTTCAAAAATAAATGAGAGAAAATGTCTCAATAATTTCCGAACAAAATCAAAAGAAATAGAAAAAAGACAACTATAACAATATACAGCGGTGTAATAAAGCGATTAATATTTGAGCAGTCACAAATTGTTTAGCAATATTCCTTTTTGACTGTCTACGTAGTCCATATATCCCAATCCAACTCGGCGAATCTACTGGGTCAATTTTCTCCGTGATTTCTGTATGAGTATTATTTAGCTAATATTAATTAGCTAAACCCCATTCTGCATCACAATGACCTCACATAATGTTTCATGTGTTCGCAAGTGAGATAACCCTTTCTAGTTGAAATCAAAGCTGTGGCTGTTATTCCTCATTGTTGTAACATTTGAAAACTCTGAAATCGAACATGCTATCAACAGCATTACATCCCCAAGAACCAGGAAACTGTTGGCTTAAGGTATCAGCTAACACTTGGATACAAAATGAGAACGTTTAGCAATAAAGCACCAAAATAACGAACATAAGGACAGTAATTTTGGTAAAAGACTCTTTTTATTATTTTTTAGATTTATCAACCCTTTATTTACATTACTTCACACATCAGAGAATCTGTAGCAATAAAACATGAACATGGGTCACAGTGACTAAGAACACGGGAGATATAATGCTAAGTACTTGCAATCTCATGCCAATAATCTAATTAAAATGCAAGACAAGATGATTCATACATATTGATATATTTTTGTTAGCTATTGCAATACACTAAGCAAAAAAAAAGAAAAGAAAACCCCTTAAGAATCACTAGAACGCTATTGACGAAATGAATCGAAAACCTGAAGGGCATAAAAGATTCCAGCGATGGCGTAATGTCATAGTCTACATGATTTTACAGAATTTCTTTTGTTAATCAAAATTGAAAAAAAATAACATCCATTAAATTCTGTCTGATACGATTACTCCAGAAATCTTTTAATAAATCAGGATTGATTTGTATTTAAATAATGTTTAACGTTATCTCTCTAGCCGAAAATCTAGCTTTAAAAAAACCAAAGCTTAACATTTGTGTCAATATTCTAATTTAATGATTTTGATAAAAACTATTTTGGGAAGAACAAGAGCCTTTGTGATGTACAACTGAAGTCACTACAGCCACGAACATTACATTATTTTTCAACTAATGAACCTATTCTCTATGAATGAGATACAAGTATTTGAACAAGCAGCAAAGCTTAAAACAAACAGAAACTATAGTAGTCACAATAAATGAATCATAAATACTAATACCAAAAAAAAAATGCCCCTTGATATATTTTTTGCTAATGTATTAAACCTTTTTACTCAACTAAATTTGATGGACAAGTCTTACATTAATCGTGGTTTAATCGTATTTTGTTAAGATTTAAAATCAGCGAAGGTACAACAATTCAATTAAAAAAATACATCAAAATTATCTTTTCAATCAAATGAATTAAACTAGCTGACATCGTTATTAAACATCAAAGGAGCATTATATAAGCACAAGCTTTAAATACGAAATGTTTCTCTACAGACATCCGAACCTTAAAAAGAACTGTCTTTCTTCATTTTCTTAAAAAAAGAACACAATACGTTCTATTTTTATAAAATTTTAAATGTATACAGGCAACAAACTTATGACAAAGAAAAAAACCCAATAGCATCGCGAAATAATATTCAGGAAAATACTGTATATGCGTGTTTTCGCTTGTCACAAAGCTTGCGTAAAAATGTAAAAGGAGTGTTTTTTTCCTTAATTTTCTTGATATTGTAAATTTTGCATTGTAAAATTTAATCATTGCTAAACAATTGATTATACCGCTAGCTAACAAAAAGAAATTATAAATGCTTTCAAGATTAAAAAACACGAAAAACAAGGCACAAGATCACAAATGTCTGAACCAATAGCATTGTGAAGGTTATGAAGAAATTCAGCTTGTTAATAATTCCAGAAATTTCTTTCCAAGTTGGATTTGTTTGGTCTGTCCATTTATTACTTGTTTCACTATTTTCGATTATATCTTTTTGTGTAACCTCGTACTGTTCAATTTCTTCAACTGGGTTTGCGTTTATCTTTGATTTTGATGGACATTTTCGGCAATCCAGGACATATATCAAGCGAACAAACGTTATCCACGATTTTGAGACAGGTTTCTTTGTTTGATGATTGTCATGAATACAAAGTGTAAGTATAGACATCAAAACAATGAGACAACTTGTAGTAAACTGAATGAAAATACCAATGTTAATCAGACTAATCGGTCCTGTTGATGGTAGTCTGTCCGTGATCATGTTGAGGTACAGAATTAATGATAATAACATTGTAAGAGAAAATGAAATCCTCTCTCCAGAAGATTCTGGTAAAATAAAGACAAACAGGTTCAGAAGACATAGAATAGCTAAAGGACCAATAAGGTTTATGAAAAGATGCAAAGGCCTTCTTGAAATTTTAAATGACACGGCAATAAAAGTGTAGTTTAATCCATATATCGTCTCAGAGCTAACACTATTCACTTCCCAATTCACATTATTGTTTGAAAGTTCAATATCGTACGGTAAAAGATTTGAACGATTCAACATAATTTTGTCCTTTGTTTCCTCGGCTGTGAAATTGAGTTCACATGTATGTTCGTCCATGGGAAAGTAAAACGAATCTGCTTCGCAATTAGTAACAGAAAGTCCAATTTCGATAAATCTCAAAATGCCGATCCGGTATAGAAAGGCAGTCTTAAAATTGGACTCCCCGGTTTGCAGTACGGTATGCTCTGTTTTAGTATTGACGAGAAAAATTTTCGGAAGCCACAAAAATTGCAATGGTATTGAAATGGAATCGCTCTCTCCAAAAGAAAAATTTCCATTTGCTATGAATTCATCTTTCCATTCCAAATGTACCATGACAAGAGCATTTAAAGTTCCTGTTGTATCATCATATGATAATAGAGAAAAGAGGATAACGTCAATATTCACAACCATTGGACTTCCTTGGTCCTCTATTGGTTTTATATAAGGACACATGTCCTGTTCAAGAAATTTGAAAAACTTGCGCTGATTTTCAACAGTCATCGCTAAAGCACAAGATGAAAATAGTAAGGCAATATACAAAAGAAGAATTTGTTTCACGATGCTCTGTCTGAAACACATGTCTGCAGTTTTTGAGCGGCTATAATATATAAGTTTTGATGTGTGCTTTTAATATAAAGGTACAATCTCGAATACTGTTAGTAAAGTACCTAACCTTTCAATGCATCAACTTTGCAAATTCATTTTTTAAGTGTCGTACTTAACTACGCTTAATGGATTATGAACACACATCAGACAAATCCATTTGGAAAACCAATTCTTCATTGAATTAATACTGTTATGACGTTTTTTGATTGTCACAGCGATGTGTAAAATACTTCAAACAATACGACTTCATAATGAACTTAACTCTGTATATTTACCTTTTCTACTCTACTTTCTTTGTTTGTGATAACATAACGGATTAATTGTAAGGCCTAAAACCCAATAATGAAATAAAAGATGAGTGACACAAAATGGGCGTGTCTTATACATGTAGCATAACCGAAAAACGGTATTGGCTATGCCGCATAGTAATTCATAGCATGTGCTACATGAAAAAAGTGGCTTTAATTTATTTAATTAATTAGATTAAAGAGTAGACATTGGTAAAAACATAAATATAATTTATAAGGAATCATTCGGGCTTTATTCGATTTTATTACGCCCCGAACAAAATTATCACCCCATAATACTCAAAGAATGATTCCTTATTCCTTAATTAAGTGTGATGTAGGAAATTTTCTCTAAATGTAATGTGGGAATTTCATATAACCCAATTTGAATCAGTCTAAAGGTATTTTAATTTAAGTGTTTAAACAAATATTAAAAAAATAAAATATCTATTTGAAGCCGAAGTAAGAACAGCAATTATATGAAATACCTAGTGATTTTTACTTAGCATTTTGTAATCTGTCATTATTTACCTGCACCTGTGCGATAGAACTAGATCATTTGGAGTGTTAGCATACATATATCACACTTTTTAGATAGATTTATTTCAAGTGTCTCTACAATATCATTCAATTTTGAAACAAATCATTTCATTCGTCGGGACTTTGACTCTTGATTGACCTTTTTTATTTAGTGTTCAATATAATGAATATTATGTTTGGCAATTGGTTTTTTTGATATCATAATTACTTATTTTCAGACATTCTACATCCTTGAATTTTATACAATTTATATCATGTTGTATAAGGATGAAAGGACCAATTATGTTACAGAACACGGCGTGGGACTTGAGATGTAACACCAATTGTCGTCTTCAAAAGTGATGTCTGGTAATGAAATTTAAAAATTGTATCCTTTTATTATGAAATGCTCCTATAACGTCTTTCCCTTAGTACTTACCTTTTTATCTTAGCACATTCATATATCTACAGATAGATACCGTATATCAAGTTTTTTGCGTGTTGTGTTTTCCCCCACGAATCGGAACCTAGAACTGTATATAAAACTTACGGGAATCAAATTTTCACCACTAGTATTACAAAGTCATACTGAAAATAAAATTCACGATTGTTTAAACTGGTGAAGTAAGAGGGAAAAAGTATCTAATTTGTCACTCTAAATAATGAAAGAGATGCAAACACTTATAGATCAATAGATCATGTACTGTTACATACACGAGTAGCTCAGGTATAATTAGACATCGGTTTACGCAAGAAAAGTGAACACTACAGGTAGGTTGTGGATTATTAAAAAAACAACGTACTCACAAAGCTGTTATTTGGTGCTTGTCCTCCGATCCCGCTATATCTACCTCTACTAAACTATCTGAACACAGTTCGTGGGTAATGTAACTTACCCGTTCACTTTATAAGGAAAGAGAAAACTCTATTACAAAAACAAAATTTTGACTAGTTACAAAATCATGATTTTATATAGGCCTTAATTTAGAATAGCATGTGAAATACAAAGAACAAGTGCACTTAAGCTATAGAGAATGGGCCCTTTTTCAGTGCCGTTTATATGTAGAAAATATCATCAAATTGCTTTTTTCTCATAATAGTTAAGCACTCATGGATACTTCTGATTTATATGCACGCTTAAATTTACCAAAATTAGAATACAATTAAAAAAATTGAGGATTTTTAAATGCCTATAAATAATCTAAATCCGGAAAAATCGAACCGAACCTACTTGAATTGTGTCTATTTAAATCAGAGGGAGGAGACATTTAAATCAACATTGCTCTGTTGGTGGATCGATTGGCGCGTTTGCTGAATTATACTTTATGCATTATTTTACGTCTGAAAAAAAATCGAATGAAGCTTTGAAGTTGCATATTACCATAGTGACAAACAAATATTCCTGACCATACAAAGATGAAGGAAAGCGATCTAAAACGTCAATGTTTTACAGTGAGCACATTTGACAAAAGTTTACCTGGATAGAAACCACGTAATTGTTTGAAATAATTTATTCCATGCGTGAGTTCAAACATGGGTCACGCAGGTAATAGATTTCGCTTGCTATAGGAAAAACCTTGAAATTTTCATACGTTTTTCATTTTTTAGGTACCAGCCTAACCGAGTACAATCTTCTTACTTTCACAGGAGTTTACTAAATGTATAATGCGTATATTGTCTTTTCCACAAGTTTGTACTCGGTTAGGCTGACAGTAAACAAAGGCTTTAAAATGAATGCCTGTCCTCGATTTACTATACAAAATCACGAATGTCTGCTGACCCCTACTATGTTTTAAAGCTTCGTGCTTTTCATAAACAATAATTTCAGCGCTAAAACTTGTTAATTCTTATGGAATAGATATCAATAGATAATGTTAAGGAAAAAAATATGCTTAATTTGATTCTTCATTTTTTCACTTTTCACCGGGGCCCACAAGTGCACTCGTCCTTTTGGCTAACATTCGAAATAAATCACCGTCTTTCTTTAATAAATCTAACTAATTTATGATTTTTCAAATAATTAATCATGATCTCGATTTTAAGTATTTACATTATCTAACATACATGCGCCTGGCAGCTAAAAACTAGTAATAATGCCATCTGACTTTGTCCATCGGTGGTTCTTATTTCTTTGTATCTATTTCAAATTGATTTATTTGCAGGTCAACCAATATGACCTGCATATATGTGTACTTCGACGCATCTTAGCCTCAGTGTGTCACTGCATTTGATAGTTGTAGCCAGTGTTAAGGCTAGATCGTATCGAAAGGTATTATAGTATTGGTATACCATAATGCATTCACAATAGGTTTACAATATTGTGTTGGATTGAATAATTTTTATAAACTTGATTAGTGGGGCTGGGCACAAGTTCAAAAAACGTATAACGGTCGCACCTGATATTTACTAATCAATATAACATTCCAAATACAAGTTACCAATTATGAATAAATAATTTGTTTTCTTTATTTGGAATTCACATATGTATAAGTACGTAATGATAATGGACAGACAAAATAATAAAATTATGCTTAGTAAATCTTTATTATCTTGAACCGTCTTTTTAGAACGGGGACCAACATTTAGTAAACAAAAGACGGAGCTCTGCCATTTAATTAACTTCTTTTACTTTGAAAATTATTTTTTAAATAAATATACGTTAGCCTCCCTTCCCCCACGAAGACTGACTATATAGTGGAGTTTCTCGCTTTTTATAGCCAGTGTACCCTTATGGAATGATATTGGGGAAAATAACGGATGATGCTTTATCGATTATACATATTTTTGAATCGTCTCTTTAGAGTAAGTGTCATTTTAAATCCATTGCACAGAAAGAAACATAAGCATTTGCTATACCATATTATACTGTAATATCATTTTCACTTTGATTATTAAAAATGGTGTCTCAACATATCATGATCATTTGTCACAAACTAACTGAATAAGACCCCTCTCAAGAAAGGATATATAGCATGGGGGCTATGATTCATATCACTTATCTGATCAACATATCGTGATCATTTGTCACAAACTAACTGGATAAGAACCCTCTCAAGAAATGATATATATCATGGGGCCTATGATTCTTATCACTTATCTGATCAACAGTGTTGAATTTATCCATTCCCACTGTCATTTCATCAAAACGAGTCCTCATCTACTGCAGAAAAGGGAATGAGCTTCAAACGTATTAATTGGACATCATTGTGTTCCCTTTTCTATTCATGGTTATGTTGTCAGCCTTAACTTTAAATTTAGATGAAATGCCATGAATGTGTAAGTAAATTAACCGCTGTAACTAACAAATTTCCTTTATTTCCTTAATTAATTTTTTGAAACGTAAATAAAGCATATTTTCACCGTTAACGTGAATTCAAAAACTATTTCGACACTTACATGTAACCGGGTCACTTGCTACATTCAACGATTTTAGATTCTAGGATATTACCCTTTGGTGAAGAATTTTTGTCTGCGTTAAACATTCACATCATACCACAGAACAAAAATGGGATTGCATAAACAAAAATGCATAAGCGATATCAGAGCTGGGTTTGAGATGAAAATTGGATTACTTTGCAATACTATTTTCTAAAATTTTAAAATGCAGAAAATCGGATAGTGACGACATTGCAACTAAAAGAAAGAATGTATGATAAAAGGCATAGCGAGGTGACGAAATCCAATTTAGAGTTTCAAAAAACAAGTTTAAACCAATACGATAAGTAAAAAAGCATCTAGTATTACAAAAAATTAAGTGTTGTGTAGATCTTAAGTTAACTGTCTCTCGTTATCAATTGTGATCACTTACAATTCAGAATACTCGTACATCTTAGGCGGGCTGAATGGCTGTGACCAGCTTTAAGCCATGTTTCCCTCCTTCGAAAGAAGAGCCCTGTTTAAAGATATGAGGACAATTCAAAGTTTAAAGGTCACATATTAAGATTTTTCTTTTACTAAATATTATATTATGGACCAAAATTCATATTTAAAAACTTGAGGCAGATCCGATTTGTTGACCAATAAACCCCTTTAAAAGATAGTTCGAATTAAGGTCAACCTAACAAAAATTAGAAAGGAATTATAAACACTTTTGATTGGCGTACATAATGTTGAGATATTGATATAGTAGAAAGTACTTGAGGAAAGCAAGGCTATTAAGACAGGGAAATGAGACAAAGAAATGAGACAACGATTTTATAACATAAAGCTTTCTGTTTTGCAATTCAGAACAATCATAAATGGAGAGTTCCCACAGCAGGGAAAAAATCGAAACGTGTTAACGACTCATAACGATTTTATTATTTACATAGAGTCAGATTACGCTACAACTTAAATTTTCCAGTGTTTAATATATCTCCTAGATACATTTCCTGTGTACTCCATATAAAACTAGAACAGATGAAAAACGGTTTATAATCCATTGTTTTATTACTATTTACATGCATGAAGGATCAATAGATTCTTATATAATCGTTTGATACATATATCCGATTTTTATTTGCAGATATTGTGATCTCGGTTTTTACAATATTTACTCGTGTTTGGTGATTTTATAGAAGCATTCAAATATCTGTATAAACTACCAACCGTGGGTCCGACTATTGAGCTATAGCTATTGACTACAAAACTATTAAAAACTTAAATTTCGTTGATAAAGGCTTGCATATTTTGCGTAGATTAGACATGTGTTCTTAGTACTTATGTTAAAACAGTTTTCAGTTAATGTATTTATTGTATTGCATACAATGAAACCGTGGAATCAATTTTTTAGATACAGAACGCACAATAAGATTGAACTATTCTAACATTCTCCAAAATTAATATGCTTATTACATTGTTAGTGGTTTTTACTACCTTCCAAAAACTACAGAATGAAGAATAAGTGATGATTTACGGTTTCTCAGGCGTAATTAAGGACATAAAAAATCATGTAATAACCCATGATAGAAAATCTTCACTTTTATGTATCTACATTTGACATGCATGATACTTTTATAACAAATAACAATAAAACTTTAATGTGACATTGGTACGAAAAAACAGACACGATTGTTCCTTTGTTTTATCTAAACATTTGAATCACTCTACATTATAAAACAAGGTATTATCATAATAAACGGCTATTCTCAATCAAACATATCAATTATATTAATTAAAAAAACATAGAAATAAGGAAATCATAAATCTTTTCAGTAACACCAAAATAAAATTATTATATTTGATTGAAAATAGCCATGCGATATATATATATATATATATATATATATATATATATATATATATATATATATATATATATATATATATATATATATATATATATATATATATATATATATATATATATACACACAGTTGTGTCCATATGGGGACTCCAGTAAACTTTTCTATTTGCACACGAATTGTGCTTTGTGCTACTGTATTGATTATGACTGACAACCTCATTTAAATCTTTAATGATTACGAAAAACGTTACTCATCCCATTGCCTTCAAATTAAACATTTACACGATTACTTACATGTACATACAGATTCTAATCACGTTTTTATGCACATATATGTAAGAATATTTATCGGAAGTATAATTCGCCTACTTAAAGAAAAGCTTATTCATGTTTTGCTTTTTCTGAAATAAACAAAACGGTTCTATATACATATGTATAGTTCATTGCATGTACCGTCATGCTTTTGCAATACATTCACAGAGCTGACTAATGTGTTATTTATACATGCCGATCATTCTTTTAAAAGGAATTCTTGTTTCTCATTTCAACAACATATTAGAGAACGAAAATGAGATACACAATCACCTGAACCAAAAACATTATGAGGGTTATGAAGAAAAACAGTCGGTTTGTCTTTTGAGAAATTTCTCTCCATGTTGCGTTGCCTTCATCTGTCCAATTGGTATTTGTTTCGCAGTCTTTCGTAGTTTCCTCTAATGAATCCTCTTGGTCTTCATTTTTTTGAACAGAGCTTGCATGTACCTTTGATTTGCAGTTATCTTTTGTACTTTTCAGTAAAGACGTGAGTCGAGCAAAAACCTGCCACGCCATTGGTACTGGTTTTTGTAGTTGGTTGTTCTCTTGAATACAAAGTGTAAGAATAGACATCAATACAATAAGACAACTTGTAGTAAACTGAATAACAATGCAAATGTTAATCAAGCTGATCGGTCCTGTTGATGGTAGTCTGTCCGTGATTATGTTGAGATACAGGATTAATGATAACAGCATTGTAAGAGAAAATGAAATCCTTTCTCCAGATGATTCTGGAAGATAGAACACAAATAGGTTCAAAAGACAAAGAATGAATAACGGGGAAACCAGGTTTATCATGATATACAAAGACCGTCTGGAAATCTTGAATGACATTGTTATAGCGGAGTGCCGTTGGTCAGCGGTCTCTTTGATACTTATTTCGCTCACTCCCCAGTTCACATTTTTGTTCGTGAGTTCAATTTCAAAAGGTAGTGTTACTGTACGATTCAACGCAATTTCATCGCTTGATTCATCGCTAGCGAACCTTAGTTCACATTGGTGTTCGTCGTTTGGATAATAAAACGAATTTGCATCACAGTTAGTAATTGCAAGTCCTATTTGCCTATAGTTCATGATACCATTTGGACTACTTAACACAGTCTGATAATTTGATTCTCCTGTCTGCAAAACTGTATTTTCTGTTTTTGTATTTACGATTAAGATTTTCGGATGCCACACAAGTTGTAACGGTATTGGAATAGCATCGCTCTCTTCAAAAGAGAAATTTCCATTTTCTATGAATTCATCTTTCCATTCCAAGTACATCAGAATTAAAGAGGATAAGGTTCCTGTTGTATCATCATATGATAACAAAGAAAAGGGGGCCAAATCGATGTCCACAACCATTGGTGATCTTTGATCTGGTTTCGGTTTAATATAAGGACACATATCTTCTTCAAGAAATTTGTAAAATTTGCGTTGGTTTTCCACTGTCATATTTGACGAATAAGACAAACACAGTAAGAATATTTGCAGAGAAAGAAAATAATGCGGCATGGTTGGCATATTACACATTTTTGTTCATACAGCCTTTCAAGCTAAAGCAGCTCATATAGAGTGCCGATGTGCTTTAAATAATAATCACGTGAAAGGCGTCCATTCGATCAAATGCAGTTATGATATTAAAGTACATAGCTTTTATCCTTAAAAACTTTATCAACATTATATTTTTTTCCTTTTTCAAGATCACGACTTGCATTCATCAATACATTATGCAATACCGATTTTAGTTAAGTATTTTCTATCTACAGCACAGATTATATTGACATCGTAAAATGTTTTATAAATAAAATTTGATATAGTGAGTATTTCAAATATCAATATTCGTTGTCGATTTAATCACGTTTAGAAAGCCATATTGTCTGTTTAAAACATTGTTCTTTAATTGATAATTTTTCTTTTTTTAATCTAATGTACATTATCAAAAACAGCTTTTAAAAGGAGTTAACATAAACAAATGAATGATGAATAAAACTTCTGTATACATGCTTTTGTTTTATTTTTGTCATTTTTGCCCTCGTTTTCAGCAGGCAAATTAGAAACTGGAGAATTTCCAATGTCATATTATCTTTCTATTAACGAAATTGTATCTGAGCGAATTCAAGACGGTGCAAAACTTTTGCAAGTGTAGAAGGGCGAAAATTGTACTGAGCGAAATAATAACTTAGAGACATATTAAGACTAGAACCTTCCAGATTTAATTATAAGGTCCACAGTCATTAGAACATATACTTACACAATACTGTTTATTAATAATTATACTACTCTTTGGCATCAGGACAGTCGAAAGTACATATTCATGGTATGTAATTCATATCTATAAATCCCTTTTTTTTAAATCTGGCAATCATTTCATTTCGATGAAATTAAATACCATTTGAATTCTATGCAACCTTTTTACTTATTATAACTTGGCCTCGATACAAACTGGGTGTAAACTAAATTGTTAATGTGCCTTCATTTCCTGAAATAGCATAGAACATATGAAAGACGGAGTTAGGTTCATTAGATATGATTTGCACGTATGGTAAACGTCGTATTCAATGTACTTATCTGAATAATAATGAAAATAGTTTTGACAATTGTAAATTATGTTTCAGGTTATATTTAGTGACTGCAAATGATAAAAAACACAACAAAATTAACAGAGAAACGCGGGATGTTTTCTGTTTATGGTAACGGAGTTTTGTTACTCGGGGATAATATTATGCTCATCTTGACCTATTAATATAATGTTTTTTTAAAAATTAAAATTAACATTTTCAATTAGTATTTAGATGTGTAGAAATGTCTGAAAAATAACTTTTCAAAAATTTGCCAATTAATGTTTTCTAGATAATATAAAATTTTTATAATTGCAAAAAAATATATAATAATAAAAATTGCTGGCCAATGAAATCAGAATATAAGAAAATTATTATAGTGAAAAAAAATTGTTTAGTAGTTTTCAAATCTTGCTATGGTAAGAATACCAGGATTTGCTGCTGTGAAATGAATGTTTAGAAAGTCCTCTCGTATTTTTTCTCCATTTTGAGAGACAAGGACTGGACAGGAATTAATGGTTTTCTGCGTGGATCGTAAATTCGCAACGGAAAAATAACCCACGTGATCTGCCTCCGGGTATAGTCTTAAACACATAAAACATCGGTTTTAAACCTTCCACACTTATTCTCGGATGCAGAACTTTTTTCCACACGTGGTCTGAGTGATATTTTTGATTTTAGGAGGGATTCAGACCCTACTTTTAGTAGTCTTTATTTATGATTTTAGACGTATGAATTTAATAAAAAGTCAAAAGGCCCCTATCCACCTATTCCCCTGACTACCCTCTCGTTCAGTTCCACACACACTTTAAGCATAGTCTAAGGTAGTGACAGCTGTGCTTACACATAACAACAAAGGCAGGCAACAAAGAGCACCATTCCATAAACAATTCTGCGGATTAAGCTTTATACTTAAGTTAAGATTATTAATTGCTTCTGTGTCTGAGGTTGACATGTGTGAATAAGAAATAATTGTTTTTCTGTGATGTATTTTCAAACAAAGTTGATATAAGATTTTTAAAATTTCTTGTTTTACACAGTATGAACGAGATAGCTTTTGTTATCGGTTAAAATTTTCAGAATCATACAAATTAAAATAACGTAAGTGTCGTAGAAACAGGCAAAATTAAATTAGATCGCAAATATCAAGTTTCAGTATGATGGTTGCAATAAATCTTCGTGTAATGCTGTATCATATCCCCAGGAATAAATGGGGCTACCAGGGTTTTATTTTTATTTACTTGAAAACCGGTAATATTAATAAGGACGATATGTAAATTCGTACACTTTGGTCATACCTTTGAAATATGATACCACAAATCCCATTATGACGAACTTTTTGATTTAGATGCACGGATGAACACATAAATTCACGAAAATGGGTCATATGACTATTGATGATATTAAAGTTGCAAATGTATGAAAGATTTATGTTTGATACCATTCACATACTTATGTGGACAGTTGATATCTTTACAAGCGTTTTCTCGGGTACATTTCTGGCGAGTTGTGTCAGGCAAACTTTCTGGAGCATCTTCATATCTCAAGACAGCCTTCACAACTCCAGGGTAAAAAGGGTCCTACAATTACATGAACCAATTCGTATTTAACCTTTTGCTTCATCCAATTATTTCTGTTCAATTAATTTACTTTTATAACAAAAGTATATAATCTTAAATGAAAGGATAAACCCATCTATAAAGATGGGGGATAAAACGTTGTTTTTTTTTTTATTTGAGAACAATATTTGTTTCTTCTCAATTCTTTACATCATATAAAAAAATTGTTGATATATTCATTACATTTGTTGCTAACAGTATAAAGCAAAAAACAATCATACCGGATATTGGCTTTTGAGTTCCATGCTTTCGGCGCGGATAAAGAAGTTTTTCCTCGAATTCATTTTAGTTTTAACCAAAACATCATATCTCTCTCCACTTGCGATAACGATCGATTGGGCAGCTTCCGGTTCAACGTCATTTCTGTCCGTTGCAATTACACGCAACAAGTGCTGACAATTTTATTTAAGAAAACGATGTTAAATGAAAGTATATATATTAAGAATGATGTATCATTCGACAAAGACTGAAGTTTTAGCTTTCAGTGGGTGTATTAGCAAATTGATTATTTAAAAATTTATTATAAGTCCTATTAAAGGCAGTTGGTTATGGAACAATAGTGATTAAAATTCTCAATCAATTCAAAAACAAACTTCCATATTCAGTGTATCATTGAATAGTATGAATTAAAAGACACACACCTCATCTATTGAAAATCTGAAGGACACAAAATTAAACGTGGCAGCATTTATGATTCGAAATCGATAGTTCTTGCTTGCTTTACTTAAAATATTTCACGGGGAAGTATCGGAACTAAAGGTTTTTCCGTTTTATCCGGATAATGATGACCTAATAAAAGGACATCATAATCACAGCATAGCGTATAAATACAATTTTCGGTATGCAAGCCAGCCTTATATCCATAAAAAAGACAAAAATCGTTCAATTTACAGGTAATTCTTTGAATCAGTCAAACAAAACTGTGTCAGGGTGAAAGCGAAATAATTTACCGTTGTCTTTTGTATGTGAATCCTTACGAGTGTACGCCTCTGGCATATCTCTAATACAGTTAAAATCATGCATTTTGCTTATTCATTTCATTAAGGTTTAACGTCTATTTAACATTAAAGGGACATGGTGACACAAAATCATGATTGAGCAAATATCGAATTTTTACACGATTTCCATATTTTAATATTTCATTTGAAAACACGGGCTTTTAGAAAATGACGTTGTTCAAAAGTAAATAAATTAAATTAAAAGAAAAAAAATAGAATTAAGCGTTGGGCTAACACAAAAACATTTAGTTTTCCTTCCGTTTCATAACCACGCAAGCTCAGAGGCATGTAAATAGTGCAGCGTGGAATATATCATTAACCAGAAGCCTCCCATTGAAACCTGATGTCTTCAAGAACTATATAGTTATTAAGATGCATTCTTTATTAATGCATACTTTTTACCACAGACATCGAATAGCTTCATATTCAAAACATTTTCTCAGAGTCTCAATCCCTTTGTAACTATTTGTAGACAGAAATTGCAATCAAGTGTCACTAAACCAATATCCAAAACAACCCACTTTGACTTGTAAATTGAAAGATGATGCCTTATGATGCGTGAAACCGTCCGTCTATTAAAATTTCGTGTAGCTCTTCTTCTTTATTTGTTGTCATAATCAAAAAGTAAAACGTTTATTTTGAGTAACCGTGCCATTTTCAACCATCCTTCTATAAACAACAATTGCGAGTTCTATGATGTAAGTGATACTTACAACATGTTTCCGGTCCTTCACCCAGAAACCATGGCGTATCAATGTCAATGTGCAAAAAAGATTTTATTTCTAACATAAGGTGTTTCATGTATATGGGGGTTTTTAGTAAAAATATGAATTACTTAAAGATCTGGACAGGTTTTTTTGCACCAAGCTTAAAGGCATTCAGGACTTTCCTTTTTAGTTAATTAGTCCGGAATGGAAAGGTTCAATGCCCATGCTGTTTCCGTCCGTGGTATGTGTAACGATATAACAGCTCTTAGTACAATTAAAGTCTGTAGCGTACCTGTAATGAAAATGAAGGTGTATTTCGATAAGTCAACATTGTACATTCAATTGTATTGTTATATGGAATTCAAATAGTAAGCTTCACAGTCATGTTTTACATACTTTATATTATATTAAATACGTCAATTTCTTTCTTCATATTAAAAGAAATACACGTCTTTTTTATTTTGAAAATGAGCTTTGTTTTGCAAATATAATTTCTAAGCCAAAAAAGTAGTAAAAAGTAATAAGCCCCGTAAAAGGTCTGAATAACGGATGAATTTTATTAATGATTTTTTGCCATAAATTTACTTTCCACTCTGTGTTTTTTTTTCTACAGAAAACCATGAAGAAAACATACAAATGCATTTTCTATGCATGGATTTCGTGTTTTCGTGTGATGATTTGTTTCTGTTTCACTCCTGTATGACAATGAAGAAGTCGTCCTCTATCCTGGGTAGATCCGTCCGTTTTTGGCGTGGGAGGATTATCAGGGGTCCCACCAGCCCGTCCCCCCCTCATTGACCCCTGTTGGGCGTGGTACCAATGGGTCCCTGCTGGGTCAGCCTTAAATCTTCAAAAACATACACAAGTAAACAATAGGTGATTTGAAATGCTTCCACACTTAAAGTGAGTCATAGTTGGCATGCTAATGTTGTACAAGTAACCTTTCTCTGCAAAGTTTTACATATCTATTTATACGAAGAAAATTTTTTTAAAAAATCTGAATATAAATTTTTTTTTCCCATTTTTATTCTAAAAAACATTAATACATTTCTGTTAAATCAGGTTTTGTTGGTTTGATGGAATGTTAGAGGTTTGATAACTTACCTGTATATAAAGATTTGACCTGGTCCAATAGGACATTAAGATACCATGGAAGCCCCGTTCATCCAAGGCGTATGTTTCTGGTGCATGCCGTGTCAAAGTGAAAGTGGAGACCTCGTTAGAGAGGTGGTTCCTCACCAGGACCTCTACCTATAATCATGTTTTAGTTTTTTTAGTAATCATGCCACAGTTTATTTGTTTGTAAGATACAGACAGTCTGATATTTGTTTGAATAGTCGTTGCCACTGTTTCCATTAATATTTGAGGGTATTAATTTTTGTGGATAAAGTGAAAATCTCAATTTTAATAAAACTATTCGTATTTTATCATTTCCCAAGCTACAAATTGTTTTATTATTTTAAATGATTAAAAAATAAGAAAACCTTGAAAATTGTGGATAATTTTGACAAATTTTGACAATTTTTTCAAAAAACATTTAGAGATCACTAGCATAAAAAGTATGTCATTGACCTAGTTATTTGAAAGTGAACAATAGCATCAAAATAGTGGGGCTACAATGAACAATAAGTAGTTTTTCGTTCCTATTAGCTGATTTTTTTCGCCCCTGAGTAAACGTAATCCTTAAATGTCTTTGGACATATTGGAACGATCTAAAATATATTAACATTGCATATGTTATTCGGGTGCAAAGGCATTCATTCAGATAAAAAAGTATTATTTCTAATTATTTTAAATGTAGAGAGGAAATTGGAAATTTCACATGCAGTTTCTCATGCAGTTTTTGCTCTCCCAGGTATGGTAAATTTGTATTTGCAGAATCTTCAAGTGAGAGTGGTTTTAATAGTTTTATAATTCATATAAAACACCAAATGGGTTTGGGTAAAATGCATATTTACAAAGCAATACTGTACATGGAAGAGCTTCTAAAATATAGATTGCAGTTTAATGTCCTCTTGGTGCATTTAATAAGAATTGCACTTTACAAAAGCTGTGTCAAGCTGTCTCATGGCTTAACAAGCTCAAAAATTATTCAAGGTCGGTGATTAACTTCTGAAGATTTGTAAAGAATACTTTCATCTCAATAATTTATGATGTCTAGCAACATAATGTATGTGAGAAACCGTATCAGTTGAATGCAAAAAATTATGCCCTAATGTAAGAGTTACATAAACTGCATTCATAAAGTTCAGTGTTCTGAATAAAAGTTATGAAACCTTACCCACTTGGGTCATTAGCATAAAAATCGATTCACATGACTGAAACTTTAGGGCGGAGTCTAGATTTGCATTCTCAGAAGAAGAAAAAACTAAATAGTAGTTCTGTCACGGTGTGCAATTCAATCATTCGTACTATTTTTGTGTTTAAATTAACTTTTTCAGACTTTGTGTTAATTGCTTATAATATTTTCTTCTATTTTGACAACTGTTTAAAAACGTGTTAAATTCTTCGCAGGGTAACAAAGCATGTTTTTTTGTGGGAGAGGAATATCTAGATGGATATTACACATTAAATCACCATTTGAACTTAAAATTTGCTAATTAAATTTGCTATTTTTTTATGATAATCTATTGCTCTGTGATGTAAATAAATTTGAAAACAAGCTGTTTGCGATTGTATAAAAGCATTAAAACAAATTTTAAAACTGAAAATTACGTTAAGATGAACCTTTCAAACTCTCAAAGATATATTATTGCACAATTCAGATGTGGTATACTCATAATTAGAATTTAAACAGGGCGACATACGTGGGAACCTCTCGATGAATTAATATGTATTTTTTTCTGTATTAAATGAAATGGAAGATAAGAGTCATTTTTCTGTTGAATTGTACAAAGTATTCTTATTTTAGAAGGAATGTTTTTAATAATGTCGGTTACAATCCAACTGTTGCACTAGTACTGTAATGTCAAATTTAGACTATATTATTTTTCTACTGTCAAATTTTCCTCCCAAACCTCTAAATATTTTCTTGAAGCTTACATTTACAGTCAGTCATTATAAAAAACCCACACTGCGTAATATGTGTATTATATATGTCATAATTGTATTTGCAGTAATATATAGACCGTATGGGCCGCGGTTGTGTCATTATTTATTTTGTATTACATATATGTAATGTGTTATAACATTAGCTTCCGAAGACAATTGATGATGATGTAATATAAGGGGATATTCAAAAGCATTAAAAGGTGTCAAGGGAGGGGGTATCCTGTCACGGTATCAGGAGAAAACGTACCCAGGTATGCAGGAGACATTGGCTTCGTCGTGTACCCCTTTGATTAGATGTGTGTACCCCATGTACTAGTATACACTGTGTGTGTTGTATATATACATTAATTGTATTCGGTATTTTGTAGAAACTATCAATAATGAACAAAAACGCACAAAAAGGAAACGTGAAATTTTTAAAGGGAGCAATAAAAAGACCTCTTTACAAATATTAGCATATTTTTTTTAAATTTAATTACCTTTATGCAACAAAATCTAATGACATGGACAATTATTATCCAAGTTTGTTCTTATGATTCAAATTTCGAAATAAGTATCCAGTTAAAACTAAAAAGGTATACATAAATGTAGGTTCTAAAAATTGTCCTTATTTGTAAATTCTGTTGGCGTAAACACCAGGAAACATTTATGTAAAGATTTTAAAACAAAACAAAACAGTAAAAGCTTATGACTCAAAACACTACATTTTGGATATTATACTAGACAGCGAAACTATAATCAAAGTACTGAAGGACTGTCGGGAATTGATATTATTGATTATTATCAATTTTAAAATCAACGATATGTTATACAAATTCTTATAATATGAATTCTCGAACTTTTCCGACAAGAATTTCGATAACAATTCACATGAATCATGTTGTGTAATATTTAAAGATAAAATTAATTCCATCAAACTGTGTATCATTACTCGAAATGTTTCTTAAAATTGTATACGTCTTGATCCAAGCAATATTGAACTCTAGTCTCGTTCAACCAGACGCTCGGCTGTCTCCGTTAATCTCCGACTACCAGAGAGATTCTCTGCTTGTTGGAGATTTACGGAGACAGCCGAGCGTCTGCTTGAACGAGACTATATTGAACTTTAGCATAGGAAAACATGCAACTACAAAAAACAATTGAATTGTTCGTACTATATACTATTTTCAAGGTATTTATAGATACTGTTCTTTTGAAAAACAACGGTACAGCATACAGTCCACCGAATCTATCTATTATTTTCAAGATCTTCGTCTTTTCAGCGGTGATGATTTGTGCTTATGTGCAAACACTGTTTCACCTTCGGTTTGCCAGAATAACTGCATAGGAAAGTTGATTAAAATCAACTCCCAAAAAAGAAAAAAACAAAAACAAGCAAGAATTGCAATTTGTGTAACACTTGAAAAAAAATGCATTTTACATTCATAATATTTTATTACGAAATTTATTTTGGGCAAAAAAACCATGAATTACCCTTTGGAGCATTGGATAATTTTGCTCATAACATTCAAATTAATACTGTTAGCGAAATTGACTTTGAGGCGCTTATACGTAAGAAAAAAATTATCATGAAAAAACCAACATTTGGAGAGCTCGTGATATACACCTCGGGCGCTCGTGGAACGTACTTGGGGCGCAGCAAGAAAACTTTGGGGCGCTCGTGCATGAGGTGCTTTGGCTTTGGGGCAAAGTGATCAACACCCGGGTAAAATGCATATTTGCAAAGCAATACTGTACCTGAAAGAGCTTCTAAAATACAGATTGCAGTTTAATATCCTTTGGTGCATTTAATAAGAATTGCACTATACAAAAACTGTGTCAAGCTGTTTCATGGCTTAACAAGCTCAAAAAAATTCAAGGTCGGTGATTTACTTCTGAAGATTTGTAAAGAATACTTTTATCTCAAAAATTTATGATTTCTAGCAACATAATGTATGTAAGAAACCGTATCAGTTGAATACAATAAATTATGTCCTTATGTAAGAGTTACTTAAACTGCATTCATAAAGTTCAGTGATGTGAAAAAAAGTTATGAAACCTTAGTCACGTGGGTCATTAGCATAAAAGTCGATTCACATGACTAAAACTTTAAGGCGGAGTCTAGATTTGCATTGTCAGGAAAAAAGACTAAATAGTACTGTAGTTCTTTTACGGAGTGCAATTCAATCATTCGAACTATTTATGTGTAAATTAACTTTTTCAGACTTTGTGCTTATTGCTTAAAATATTTTCTTCTATTTTTACAACTGTTTAAAAACGTGTTAAATTCTTCGCAGTACATTTACATTACATAAATACATGGTAATCTATATGACATCTTAAGTCCTTAGATGCCAGATGCAACCACGTGAATTCATTTTACGTGATAGATGTGTCATTAAATGAGGGCAGGTAAAAGCAGACCCAGACAGGAAATAATCCAGTACTTGATTATGAAACATTTCTCAATCATTCAGCCATTTACGTTTCGCTCAAAACCAACAGAGTCTCATGATGTAAAAGTAACATTGTCAGATAGTAAATCAGAAGGAAGAGGATTACTATCGGGAATGTATGCTTTTATTCTAAATGTGCTTTTAAAAGATAATAAACCTCTTTTTTTCACCGTTAGCGTGAATTAAAAAATTATTTCGATTATGAGATAATATCCTTAGGTAAAGAATTGTTGTCTGCATAAAACATGACATCATACCAAAGAAAAAAAATGGAATTGCAAAAATAAAGAAAAAAACAAAACAAAAAAACTTGTATTATTGATATAAGAGCTGGGTTTGAGAGGAAAATTGGATTACTTAGCAAAACTATTTTTCTAAATTTCTTAAATGCAGAAAATCGGATAATGACAACATTGCAACTTAAAATGGAAACCTAAAAAAAGGTACAGCGAGGTGAAATGCAATTCAAAAGTTTCAAAAACATATTTAAATCAATAGGTTAATACAAATGACAGCTAGTCTTACAAAAAATTAAGTGTTTAATGTGCTGTTTAAACCTTAAGTTAACTGTCTCTCGTTATTTGTTGTGATCACTAACAATTCAGAATACAAGTATATCTGAGGAGGACTGAATGGCTGTGGCCACTTTTAAGCTATGTTTACCTCCTTCGAAAAAAGAGCCCATTTTAAAGATATGAAAACAATTTAAATTTTAAAGGTCACATATTTAGATTTTTTCTTTACTAAATATTTTATTATGGACCAAAATTCATATTTAAAAGCTTAAGACAGATCCGATTTGTAGACCATCAAACCCCCTTAAATGATAGTACGAATTAGATCAGATATTGAGGAGTATTAAAAACACGGCTAATAAGACAGGGAAATGAGACAAAGAAGTGAGACACCGATTTTATAACATAATGCTTTCTGATTTGCAATTCACTACAAGTATAATTAGAAACGTTCCCACAGCAGGGAAAAAATCGAAACCTGTTTAAGACTCTTCATAACGATTTTTTTTCATTTGAATAGAGTCAGATTATGCTACAACTAAAATTTTCCAATGTTTAATATAGCTCCTAGATACATTTCCTGTATACTCCATATAAAACTAAAACATATAAATAACGGTTTATAATCCATTGTTTTATTACTATTTACATGCATGAAGGATCAATAGATTCTTATTCAATCGTTTGTTACATTCATGCTTATATCCGACTCGACTTTTATTTGCAGATATTGTGATCTTGGTTTTTACAATATTTACTCGTGTTTGGTGATATTAGATGCATACAAATATCTGTATAAACTACCAACCGTGGGTCAAACTAGTGAACTATAACTATTGACTACAAAAAATGTTAGAAAAATTTAACTTCGTCGATAAAGGCTTACATGTTTTGCGTAGATTAAACATGTGTTTTGTACTGATATTGAAAAAAATCAGTTAATATATCTATTTTATGGCATAAAATAAAACTGTAGATTCGATTTCTTAACTATTAAACGCACAATAAGATTGAACTATTCTAAAACTCTCCGAAAATAATAAGCTTAGTACGGTGTTTAGTGGTTACCACTACCTTTCAAAAACTACAGAATGAAGAATAAGCAAGGACATAAAAATCATGTAGGCTAATAACCCATGCCAGAAAGTCTTCACTTATCTACATGTGACATCCATGCTACTTTTTTAACAAATAACAATAAAACTTCAGTATGAACATGGTAAGAAAAAAAAACCTCGATCATTCTTTTGTTTAATTTAAACATTTGAATCACTCTACATTATAAAACGAAGTATAATCATAATTAATGGCTATTCTCAATCAATCACATTAATAAATAAAACACGGAAATATATGTATAGTGGTCGTGTAATTATATCACGATGGCGTCTTTCTTTCCGATTTTATGATTTTTGAATCCTGCTAAACTTTCAAATTCACGATAAAACATTAAGCTCTAATTGATAAAATGTCAAAAAATATGAAATGCTTTCAAAATATGATAATTTTTTAGATACATAGGATTTAAACCTTAAGACTTGGAAAGTAAAATGAAATTTGAGACTGTCTGTGCAAAGAAAAGAACAGAATGTAAAATTCACTATTTTTGTTTTCGGCTGTGGCGGATCACAGTTGCATCCATATGAAGACTCCAGCAAATTTTTATATTTGCACACGCATTCTTCCTTGCGGTACTGTATTTACTATGACTGACAACCTCATTTAAATATTTATTGATTACTAAAAACGTTACTCTTATTCCATTGCCTTGAAAAAAAATATACGGCTAGTGTTACATACATGTACATACAGATTATAATCATGTTTTAATTCACATATGCGTAAGAATTTTTATCGGAATTATAATTCGCCTACTTAAAGTTAAGCTTATTCATGCCTTGCTATTTCGGAAATTAACAAAACGGTGCTATATATAGTTCATTGTATGTACCGTTTCGCTTTTGTAATACATTCACAGAGCTGATTAGTGTTGTTACATACACATGCCGATCATTCCTTTAAAGGGAATTCTTGTTTCCCCATTTCCAAAACAAATTAGAAAACTAAAATGAGATACACAATCACCAGAACCAAAAACATTATGAGGGTTATGAAGAAAAGCAGTCGGTTTGTCTTTGGAGAAATTTCTCTCAATGTTGCGTAGCCTTCATCTATCTGATTGGTATTTGCTTTGTAGTATTTCGTAGTTTCCTCTGATGAATCCTCTTCGTCTTCAATTTTTTGAACAGAACTTGCATGTACCTTTGATTTGAAGTTATCTTTTGTACTTTTCAGTAAAAACATGAGTCGAGCAAATTCCTGCCACGCCTTTGGTACTGGTTTTTGAAGTTGGTTGTTCTCCTGAATACAAAGTGTAAGAATAGACATCAAGACAATAAGACAACTTGTAGTAATTTTAGTAACAATGCAGACTAATCGGTCCTGTTGATGGTAGTCTTCCGTGATCGTGTTTAGGTACAGGATTATTGATAACAGCATTGTAAGAGAAAATGAAATCCTTTCTACAGATGATTCTGGTAGATAGAACACAAATAGGTTAAGCAAACAGAGAATAACTAAGGGAGAAACCAGGTTTATCATGATATACAAAGATCGTCTGGAAATCTTGAATGACATTGTAATAACCGAGTGCCGTTGGTTAACGTTCTCTTTGAAACTTAATTCGCTCACTCTCCAGTTCTCATTTTTGCTCGTGAGATCAATTTCAAAAGGTAGTGTTAACTGTACGATTAAACGCAATTTGATCGCCTGATTCATCGCTAGCAAACTTTAGTTCACACTGGTGTTCATCGTTTGGATAATAAAACGAATTTGCATCACAGCTAGTAATTGCAAGTTCTATTTGACTATATTTCAATATACCATTTGGGTTACTTAACACAGTCTGATAATTTGATTCTCCCGTCTGCAAAACTGTATTTTCTGTTTTTGTATTTGTGATACATGTAAAGATTTTCGGATGCCACACAAGTTGTAAAGGAATTGGAATAGCATCGCTCTATTCAAAAGAGAAATTTCCATTTTCTATGAATTCATCTGTCCATTCCAAGTACATCATGATAAGAGAGGACAATGTTCCGGTTGTATCATCATATGATAACAGAGAAAAGAGGGCCATATCGATGTCCACAACCATTGGTGATCTTTGATCTGGTTTTGGTTTAATATAAGGACAAATATCTTTTTCAAGAAATTTGTAAAATTTGCGTTGGTTTTCCACGGTCATATTTGACGAATTAGACAAACACAGTAAGAATATTTGCAGAGAAAGAAAATATTGCGGAATTGTTAGCATATAACATATTTTTGTAAATGCGACCTTTCAAGCTAAAGCAGCTCATATAGAGTGCCGATGTGCTTTAAATAATAATCACGTGAAAGGCATCTATTCGATCAAATGCAGTCATGATCTTAAAGTACATAACTTTTATCCTTAAAATCTTTATAATCATTATATTTATTTTCCATTTTCAAGATAAAAGTGGTGAATCATATTGATTACGACTTGCATTCATCAATACAGTATGCACTACCGATTTTAGTTAAGTATTTTTATTAAGTAACTTCTGTATGCATGCCTTTGTTTTATTTTCGTCATTTTTGCCCTTGTTTTCTACAGGTAAGTTAAAAACTGGGGGATATCCAATGCCATATTATCTTTCTATTAACGAAATTATATCTGAGCGAATTCAAGACGGTGCAAAACTGTTTGCAAGTGCAGAGGGGCCAAAATTGCACTGAGAAAAAAATAATCCTGTATACGGTATTAATGGCTCCTACAGAATTGGAATGTAAAGGTAAATTTGGTAAAACAATTCCATTTAATACTCCTCTCGAATCTTATTAACAAAAGATTTAAGATTACGACTAATAACTTAAAGAGACATTTTAAGACTAGAACCTTCCAGGATTAATGATAAAATCTACGGTCATTAGAACATATACTTACACAATACTCTTTATTAATAATTATCATACTTTTTGGCAGCTGGACAGTCAAAAGTACATATTCACGGTATGTAATTCATATCTATAAATCAATATCTTAAAATAAGTAATAAAATAAGAAATAAAAATTGTATTACTAAAACCATTTAATAATGTTATAAACATTAAAAAAAAAGGTCATCAATATTTAAACAGAGTTACTGAACACTGTCACTGACTATTCCTGTTTGTTTAATTTTTTGGCACACACCAAAATATTTTTGCAATGGTCAGTTTTGTTGTTTGATATTTTGTATGGGGACATTTTCCGAAGTTGATATCTGACCTACTTTGCCACTCCTTAATGCCTGGATTCTGGGCAATTTCATTGTTTCAGGTGAAAGACAATGGATTTATTTTTAAAAGGGATCTAAGATGCGTTGACTTTGTACACCTTTTTTATGTATTTTTCGTTAAAGGCATACTATATAAATAACATTGTGGAATTGCAATGTATTTATTGCTATACACATGTATAAGTGTTATAATAAATATGTATTTGTGAACATAAAAAAATGGGTAATATAAAAGCTTCAGATTCCTAAAACAATGTTTGCTTTCTCTTTGCTTATAAGTAAATATGTATGCAGAAAGATAAAAATAAAGTGACCATTTCATTTCACTTCGTTATTTTGAAATGTGGTTTAATGATAACGTATACTTGGTGGGAAATCCACTAATTAATTGGAACGAAAATTTATTTAACGAACATTAGCCTTTCTAATGTGGTTTCTAATGATGTGCTATTTTTAAGTTTCAAATAATTAGGTCAATTACCTATATTTTAGGCTAGTGACCTCTGAATGTTTGCTGAAAACAATTGTCAAAATTGTCTACTCTTACTAAAGTCTATTTAATTGTTAAATTATCTATAATATTCAATCATTTTGTGATTGGAAAATGATAAAATAAGAATACCTTCACTGATTTGATTTTTCAATTAATCGTTTTAAGCCCAGAAATTAATTTGAATTTAACTTAAAAGTTAGTCCATATATATAATCTTCTATTTATTTTTTTTTTTTGGGGGGGGGGGGGGAAATTCTACCTGTTTTTAATCGAAAATACAAAAGCTGACTGATAGGAGCTCAAAACCATTAATTGCCAAAAACTATTTTAAAGTCTGTATTCATCCATCAATATTGTGTATCAATGCACAATTAAGAATACATAAGGTCAAACATTAAATTTTCCAGAAATTTTATCCTTAATTAATTTTATGTTATTTTTATTTTATTGCCATATCGGGCCAGCTAGTGATGTAGAATTATACTCAAAATAATACAACCTAACACCAAAAGTTCAACTTTTTTGTTTATAATATCATTGTTACAGAAAGTTTTAAGGGATAAAAGGAAAAAAATAAAAGGCTCCGAATTTCTTCTGTTTTAATACAGATCTAGTTTTGTCGTAGTATATTTTATCGAGAAAAACAAGACATTGATATATCAATATCGAGATTTGTGTTTTACATCGTTATTCTGTGATTTTAAATTTTTATTTCAGGTATTGGACCTTGTAAACAAAATTGAAATCTCAAAACCCAAGTAAACGTAATTCTTTTTATTTAAATTTTCGCGTTCAGCTAGCAATGATAAACTTGTTATTTAACTCATGTTATTTGTCACCGTTACAAATGAACACCAATTATCATTAGGGAACAAAATAAAGTTGCATGTCAACAAACCTCCGATTATTCAACTTTTTCGACACAATAGCGTCTATCAACACTTTAAATGTATACCTTGTACAATAAACCGTAAAAGATATTCGCGTGATGTAATTTAACTTTTTGATAATAGACTTCCGTTTTTATTACAAAACTAATTATCATTAGAACCATGCTTAAAGCGCATACATGTAAGGTGTCTGTTTTCTAACAATAATGATCTTTATAGAGTTGCTTTCTAAGTCATATTTGGTATATTTTGATAACATTTCAAATAATGTTTCTTTTGTAAAGAATTCCTTGTTATTACACAAAGGTTTTTTTTTTCATATTTTATTAACCCTAAGCAATGATACCGATGTGTTCCGGTCAAAAAAGTCTCAAGTTGGCATTGAATATCTAAGCTGTGTCAACCCTATCTCAATTTTTTTTTTTTTGCATTTTATACGAATTGTCCGAAAACTAGACTAAAAACAAATATTTTATTTCGAAGCTCTTTTCCCTTTCGATGTAATTTCGACACTTTCGAATGTTTTGTTTGGTAAAACGTTGTTAATTAGTTTTTACTTCTAATATATAAGAACTAGTTTGATTTCCGGCATTTGTGCCTCAAAAACAAAATTAATAGAAGGCGCAGTAGCTCTATAAATTTTATTATTAATGAAATGAAATACATGAAGAACAATGATGATATATTTTTCTAATAATACTGTCTTAATACAGAACTATATGTCAAGATGAGCCATATGATTGGGGTTTGGCTCTATTGTTCTGTTTTAGCAGGCTGTATGGGCTCTCCTGATCACGCCATTCTATGAGACAATTACTTAAGTAGAATTTGACTAAGCATAACAGAAAAAGGACAGCTCCAAATGAACACGTTATTAAAACAGCTGTAGTTAATTCCCACAGTAAATCCGTATTGCTCAATTTCTGGGTATCTGAAATTAAAAAATGTTTCATAAAATATTTTTAAAATGAAAAATAAGATAACAATAAATGCTCCGATGATTACCACATATGAAAATTATTGTACTTTGAATGTATGGTGATTGGAAAAAAACATTAAATAACCTTGAAAATTAGATAAAAAAAATTACATAACTTTCTCTGAAAGTTAAAAAAAGATATTTGATTTAAAGATGTAGTAGCAATTTTTTTTTCATCCTTGACACGTCATTTTTTAAAATTCTTTACACATAGGACAAGCTCATTAAAAAGGAACTTTCTAACAGCGATACTGGTACTGTACCAGTTATCAGCTAAGACCAGTTATCGGCTAAACTGAGAGTTAGGGTATAAAGCACGCAGCAATCCAAGATTTTTTTAATTCAGTCGTCTTTTTCGAATAAAGAAAAGTAAGTTTGCTTGAAAACTTTCTTGAATATGTTTTATACATGAGCTTAAACGATCATTGTTTACCGCTGAGTTTACATCTTTGCACTTTCAGCAGAAGGGGAAGTGACGTAATAAGTTAAAAATAGAATATTACCTCTTTGTGATACGTTATTATATCCCTTCTTTGATTTCACATATAAAATCAATACATTTAACATGTATAAACAAAAGGAATTCACAAATTTCCGACAGATTCGTAGCGCAATTGAACGCCTGATTGCATAATTATGCTTTGAATAGTCTACGATTTGGTGTATCGCCGTCTGATAATAAATAAATAATTTAATTAGTTTTGTTTATAATGTATCATGACCCCGACTACTTTAGTCTGACCTCACAGGAGGCATAATTCAAACTACATTTAGCAGAGTATAAAATCGACAGGAACACGGATTTTACTATGCTATTATCACGAAGCCGGTATCTGGTACAGTAAATCGTAAAAACTCAGCAAACTCGGGGCGCGCTAAAAATCATAAAAAAGATGTTTTGGGTTCTAAATAATGATATAAACAAACAGATTGATAAATAAGGAGTTCACTTTTTAAAGTATGTCAAGTTTTATCCAAAAATATCAAGAAATAAGGAATTAGCAAAAGAAATCGTTAAATTTTAGCCGATAACTGGTACAGTGCCAGTATCTATTTCCTGCAACTTATTATTTCGTGTTAAACACAGTATCTTTATAATTTTCCAAGCGAGAACTATTTAAAATAATTAAGCCATAATTTTTCAGCAAAGAAAATGTATCATGTAAAAAGATTAAGGTGGTATAGGACACTTCCATATTGTGACATACAATTTATCGAAATAAATAAAATAATTAAATGTAATTTTGTCGATAGTTTCTTTCTAAAAATTGTCACGTTCCAGCGCAGCGTAGTGGCTTAGAGGATAAGTAACGAGTTCGAATCCCGCTATGATTTTAGAAATTTTACCTTACCAATACTGTTTAAAACGTATTGTTGGTTACACCTTCTAAAATTATAAATTCTGAACGGTGAAAGAGTTTTATTTTAAATGTACTTTACTCCACATTAATATCGACAGATGTCTCCCATCACCTTAAATGTACATACAGACTTTATTTTTGTTGATAATCTTAAAATTACAACTACCAACAATATCTTTAAAAAATACATTTTGATATTTAATTGTTTTCATGACAATTTTTTTACCATTACTATCCGTCGAGTTGTTTTCGTTGCTTAATATAGCTATTCTGACATCCTTATAGTCATTAAGACTCCACGTGAAGTCTCCACAAGATGGAAACCCTTTGGGAGGTTTCGGGTGGAATATTCGTTGTCCCTCCTTAATTATAAGTGTCATACCTTCCATTTGGTGGGCATCCATATGGCAATGAAGGAACCAATATCCTTAATTTAAAAGGAAAAATGTGTTTTAGTGTTTTAACTATTGAAATCAACTATTTTCTTACAATGTTTTATTCATATCATAAATGCTATTTTTGGAAGTTGATTTTAATCAACTCTCCTATGCAGTTACTCAGGCAAACCGAAAGTGAAACAGTGTTTGGATCTAAGCACAAATCAACACCGCTGACAACATTTAGTTCTAATCAAAAAATTCGATGTAATGAGTTCTTAAGTATTGTTCTTCAAGGAAACTTATTTATAGATACCTTGTAAATAGTCAGATTTTAAATGGTACGAACAATTTAGATATTTTTTTAAATCGTACATTTTATGTATTCCTACGCCAGAGTTCAATATAGTCTCGTTCAACTAGACGCTCGGCTGTCGCCGTAAATCTCTGACAAGTATAGAGTCTCTCTTGCTTGTCGGAGACTAACGGATACAGCTGAGAGTCTGGTTGAACGAGAGTAGAGATCAACTTTGCTTGGATCCATACAATTTCTCATAACTATTTCGATTACTAATACGTAGTTTGATGAAATAATTCTTTGAATATTACACAACATGATTGATATTGGATTTTCACGAAATTCCTGTAAGATTCATATTATAACAAGAGGCCCATGGGCCACATCGCTCACCTGAGGAACAAAGGGTATGATAAACCCAGCTTAATGGAGTCATAATACAAACTATCTGGACAATGTACAAAAATACATGTAGATCCTGTATAAATAAAATTCATTTTTCCCCTGGATACTCTTATGTTCATAATCATTAGTCCCTTTTCTAACAGGATGATTTTATAGTCATATCAAATGTTGAGTATTGCAGTTCTCAAAAAGATCCTTAACAAATGTGTATATATGGGATATAAAGCTACATCAAACTCTGAACCTTCTTGTGAGGCCGAAGAAATGTCCTGGAGCCGAAGTCTTAACAATCATAAAGAATCACTGGCTGATTAGATTCTGAGAAGAAGATTTTTAAAAATTTACTCTATATATTCCTATGTAAAACTTTGACCCCCCCCCCCATTGTAGCCCCATCATATATCCGGAGGTAATGATTTTCACAATTTTGAATTTACACTACGTAAGGATGCTTTCACACAATTTTCAGCTTTCCTGGCTGATCAGTTTCTGAGAAGATTCTTAAAGTTTTACTGTATATATTCCTATGTTAAACTTCGACCCCCTATTGAGGCCCTATCCTACCCCTGAGGGTCATGATTTTCACAACTTTCAATCTACACTACCTGAGGATGCTTTCACACAAGTTTCAATTTTTCTGGCTGATTAGTTTCTGAGAAGAAGATTTTTAAAGATTTACTGTATATATTCCCATGTTAAACTTCGCAACCCTATTGTGGCCCCACCCTACCCCCGGGGGGTCATGATTTTCACAACTTTGAATCTACCCTACATGAGGATGCTTTTGCACAGGTTTCAGCTTTCTCGGCTGGTTAGTTTCTGAGAAGGACATTTTAAAAGAATTACTCTATATATTTCTTTGTAAAACTTCGACCCCCCATTGAGGCCCTATCCTACCCCGGGGGTCATGATTTTCACAACTTTGAATCAACACTATCTGAGGATGCTTTCACAAAATTTTTAAAAATTTACTCTATATATTCCTATGTAAAACTTTGACCCCCCCCCCCCCATTGTAGCCCCATCATATATCCAGAGGTAATGATTTTCACAATTTTGAATTTACACTACCTGAGGATGCTTTCACACAATTTTCAGCTTATCTGGCTGATCAGTTTCTGAGAAGATTCTTAAAGTTTTACTGTATCTATTCCTATGTAAAACTTCGACCCCCCATTGTGGCCCCACCCTTCCCCCGGGGGTCATGATTTTCACAACGTAGAATACACACTAAGTTTCAGCTTTCCTGGCTGATTAGTTTCTGAAAGAAGATTATTAAAAATTTACTCTATATATTTCTATGTAAAACTTCGACCACCTATTGAGGCCCTATCCTACCCCCGAGGGTCATGATTTTCACAATTTTCAATCTACACTACCTGAGGATGCTTTCACACAAGTTTCAATTTTTCTGGCTGATTAGTTTCTGAGAAGAAGATTCTTAAAATTTTACTGTATATATTCCTATGTTTAACTTCGCACCCCTATTGTTGCCCCCTCCTACCCCCGGGGGTCATGATTTTCACAACTTTGAATCTACCTTACATGAGAATGCTTCTGCACAAGTTTCAGCTTTCTCGGCTGATTAGTTTCTGAAAAGAAGATTTTTAAAGATTGACTCTATATATTTCTATGTAAAACTTCGACCCCCCATTGTGACCCTACCCTACCCCTAGAGATCATGATTTTCACAACCTTATATCTACACTACCTAAGAATACTTCCACACAAGCTTCTTAATATTCCTATGTAAAACTTAGACCCCCCCCCCCATTGTGGCCCCACCCTACCCCCTGGGGTCAGGATTTTCACAATTTTGAATCTACACTACCTGAGGATGCTTCTGCACAAGTTTCAGCTTTCCTGGCTGATAAGTTTCTGAGAAGAAGATTTTTAAAGATTAACTCTATATATTTCTATGTAAAACTTCGACCCCCAATTGTGGCCCTATCCTACCCCCGGGGGGCCATGATTTTCACAATTTGAATCTACACTATCTGAGGATGCTTTCACACAAGTTTCATTTTTTCTGACTGATTAGTTTCTAAGAAGAAGATTTTTAAAGATTCACTGTATATATTCCTATGTAAAACTTCGACCCCCCCCCCCATTGTGGCCCCACCCTGCCCCCGGGGTTCATGATTTTCACAACTTTGAATTTACATTACCTGAGGATGCTTCCATAGAAGTTTCAGCTTTCATGGCGTTATGGTTCTTGAGAAGAAGATTTTTAAAGATTTACTGGATATATTCCTATGTAAAACTTCGACCCCCCATTGTGGCCCAACCCTAGCCCCAGGGGGTCTTGATTTTAAAAACTTTGAATTTACACTACCAAAGGAGCTTTCAGACAATTTTCAGCTTTCCTGGCTGATTAGTTTCTGAGAAGAAGATTTTTTAAAGATTTACTGTATATATTCCGATGTAAAACTTCGACCCCCCCCATTGTGGCCCCACCCTACCCCCAGGGGTCATGGTTTTCACAAATTTGAATCTACACTACCTTAGGATGCTTCTGCACAATTTTCAGCTTTCCTGGTTATATTGTTCTTGAAAATACGATTTTTGAAAATTTCTCGAAATTTTTCATTAATTTCTAATTATCTCCCCTTGAAAAAGGGTGTGGCCCTTAAATTTCACAACTTTGAATCCCCTTTGCCTAAGGATGATTTGTGCCAAGTTTTTTTTTGAAATTGGCCCAGTAGTTCTTGAGAAGATGTTGAAAATGTGAAAAGTTTACGGACAGACGGACAGACAGACAGACGGACAGACGGACAACAGACAAAATGTGATCAGAAAAGCTCACTAGAGCTTTCACCTTAGGTGAGCTAAAATGTGCGTAATTCAAATACTTATAGGAATTTACTTGCCATGCAAAATAACATATCGTTGATTTTAAAATAAATAACAATCGATAAAATCAACTCCCGTCAGTACTTCCGTACTTTGATTTATTTATAGAACGACCAACTGTGTTCTTTGACATTTTTCGATAATTTAAAATACCCCAAACATGATGGGGCTTTCTTTGCGTGGCCTATGTTTTGCTGCAAAAGCTTACTATTTTATCAAAGTTAATTCTGAAGTGCATAAGAAAGGTAATATTCTACAAAAGACTTATTTGCTCCCAGTCGACTAGCAAGACGATGATTTCAAGCTCATCAAAAAATGTAAAAATTAATACACTAGGAGAAACTCTGCAAAAGTTTTGCATTTCAAAGCCGGAAAGATAAGTATAACATGTATAATGTGAAAATAAATTAAAAGCTGGCAATCAAACTTTTAAATCAGTAAGCTCTAATGAAACGAATAAACATTTGAGATGCCTGTATAATTTTGAAGAGCAAGAGTATTTCATAAACGATGGATCACTTAGGTTTTGTATGTTTTCAAAGATAGAATAAGCATTTATTAAAAATTACACATTGAGCTACATGTATATCTATCAATATCATATTATCAAAAGAAAATCTGCTTATCATACCTGGATTATCCAGATAAAATCTAAGCACCACATAGCCTCCTCTTGGCACCACCACCGTGTCTTTAAGTGGAGGATTCTGCAAATTCAGGTCAGGAAGGTTTCCACCGGCCCACTCTTTATTACTCCAGCTTGGTTTTAAACAGGTCTCGCTTTCACATTCGATGTCTCTGCTAAAGTTCGTCACTAACCCTGTTGTGGGGTCAAGTTCAGGGTATACAGTTTTCAAAACATGAAAACTGTGTCCGTGTATGTGGATTGGGTGATCTGTCGCTCCTCGTAATCCATCTGAAATATCAAACGAGAATATCCCTCAGTTCATATAACTTTTCAATTAGTATTTACCTGTGTAGAAATGTCTGAAAAATAACTTTTCAAAAATTTGCCATTTATGTATTCTAGATAAATTAAATTCTGTATAATTATAAAATAATATATAATAAAAACTGTTCAATGATTAGAACACACCAAAAAAATAACTTACAAAGATATCGCTAAATTAAAAGTTTAACATTCCGTATAAAGTTATAAGCATGACTGTGTGGACTGTCCTTCAACATACCTCTGCTGAGAAGAACAAGCTGTACAGCGGAGCCCAAAGAAGTGTTGTCATAGTTGAGAAAATGTGTACAGCTACATTGCTGTTTCAAGCACTTTTGTTTGTTACAGTCATTGAGACATGAGCTTGCTTTGGGACCATATGTAGACTGTAAAATAAGAACAATGAAACCTAAATGCAAGAAGAACATAAATCCCCTTTTTCTCTTGTCCTCTCGTCGTGATCCCCATTCTCATCATCATCTCTCTCTCTCTCTTTCTCTCTCTCTTTCTCTCTCTCTCTCTCTTTCTCTCTTATACATTATAAATGTTTCAAAATAATATCTAAATAAAAATAAAACATTCTTGATTTGTGTATGAAACTATTAAATTTGACACTTCTGATAAAAAGAAACCATATACAAACCTGTGGAGGACAGGTAGGGGTGGTGAACACATGTCCATTGATCGTTGCTTTCATCACTGGGTTCTGAGATTCTACAACGATAATTCAATGAACAATGCTGTTGTAAAACAGAATTTAAACAAGCAATTTTAAACATTGCATCAAATTTTATTGCTGGCAAATGAATTCCGAATATAAGAAAATTATTATAGAGAAAAAAAAATTATATAGTAGCTTTCAAATCTTGCTATGCTAATACCAGGATTTGCTGCTGTGAAATGAAAGTTTAGAAAGTCCTCTCGTATTCTTTCTCCATTTTGAGACACAGGGACTGGACAGAAATTGATGATTTCCTGCGTGGATCGTAAATTCGCAACGGAAAAACAATTCACGTGATCTGCCTCCGGGTATAGTCTTAAATAGATAAAAGAACAATTTTAAAACCTTCCACACTTATTCTAAGATGCAGAACTATTTTCCAAAAATGTTCTTAGGGATATTTTTAACTTTAAGATGGATTCAGACCCTACATTTGGTAGTTTTTATTTATGATTTTATAAGTAAAAATATGACAAAATGTCAGAAGGCCCCCATACACCAATTCTCCTGACTACCCTTTCTTTTTGTTTCATACACACTGTAAGCATAGTCTAAGGTAGCGACAGCTGTGCTTACATATAACAACACAGGCAGGCAAGAGAACCATTTCATAAACAATTCTGCGGATTAAGCTTAATACTTTTGTTAAGATTATTCGTAGCTTCTGTGTTTAAGATTAACATGTGTAAATTAGAAATAATTGTTTTTTCTCTGATGTATTTTCAAAGAAAATTGATATAAAGTTTTTAAAGTGTTCTTGTTTTACGTAGCATGAACGAGATAGCATTTGTTATCGGTCAAAATTTTCAGAATCATACAAATTAGAATAACATATGTGTCGTAGAATATAACATAAATTTTACATACTATCACATCACAGGCAGATATATATTAATTAGATTGCAAATATAAAGTTCCATTACGATGATTGCAGTAAATCTGTGTGTAATGCTGTATCATATCCCCATGAATAAATAGGGCTAACAGGGTTTGATTTTTTTTTACTTTAATACCGGTAATATTAATCAGGGTGATATGTAAATTCGTACACTTTGGTCATACCTTTGAAATATGTTACCACAAACATTATGACGAACTTTTTGATTAAGTTGCCCGGATCAACTCATAAATTCACGAAAAAAGGTCATATAACTATTGATGAAATTAAAGTTGTAAATATATCCAATCTTGCAGAAGATTTTCTACTCTCAGAATTATGTTTGATACCATTCACATACTTATTTGGACAGTTGATAACTTTACAAGCGTTTTCACGGGTACATTTCTGGCGAGTTGTGTCAGGCAAACTATCTGGAGCATCTTCATATCTAAAGATAGCCTTCACCACTCCAGGGTAAATAGGGTCCTAAAATTACACAAACCAATTCATATTTAGCTTGTTGTTTCATTCAATTATAATTGTTCAATTACATTTACTATTACCTTATTCTAGAAAACATTTTTTGATAAATTCATTACATTGGTTGCTAATAGTATAAAACAAAAATATTTCATACCAGATATTTGCTTTTGAGTTCCATGCTTTCGGCGCGGATAAAGAAATTTTTCCTCGAATTCATTTTAGTTTGAACCAAAAGATCATATCTCTCTCCACTTGCGATAACAACCGATTGGGCAGCTTCCGGTTCAACGTCATGTCCGTCCGTTGCAATTACACGCAACAAGTGCTGACAATTTTAATTAAAAAAACGATGTGAAATGAAAGTATTTAAATATATATCAAGAATGATGTATCATTCGACAAAGACTGAAGTTTTAGCTTTCACTGGGTTTATAAGCAAAATAACTAAACAAATATCATAAGTTGTATTTAAAGGCAGTTTGATTTTGAAACAGACAAAGCTTTATAATGATGACAATAGTGATTAAAATTCACACTCAATTCAAAAACCAACTTCCATATTTCAGTGTATCATTGAATTGAATAAATAAAACCACACACACCTCGTCTATTGACAATCTGAAGGAGACAAACGTGGCAGCATTTATGATTCGAAACCGATAGTTCTTGTTTGGTTTTACTTTAAATATTTCAAGGGGAAGTACCGGAACTAAAGGTTTTTCCGTTTTATCCGGATAATGATGACCTGTTAAAAGAATATCATAATCACAGCATAGCGTATAAATATAATTTTCAGCATGCAAGCCAGCCTTATGTCCATATGAAAAAAGAGAGAAATCTTTCAAATTACCTGTAATTTTTTGAATCAGTCAAACAAAACTGTGTCGGGGTGATAGTGAAATAATTTACCGTCGTTTTTTGTGTGTGTATCCGGACGAGTGTATGCCTATTGCATACGACTAATACAGTTAAAATCTTGCATTTTGATTATTCTTTTTACTCAGGTTTAACGTCTATTTAACATTTAAGGGACATAGTGACGCAAAAAATCATGTTTGAGCAAATATCAAATTTTTATTCGATTTCCTCATTTTTAATATATCATATGAAAACACGAACATTCAAAAAATAACAGTGTACAATAAATCAAATTAAAAAAAAGAAAAATAGAATTAAGCTTGACCAACACAAAAACATTGAGTTTTCCTTCCGCTTCATAACCACGCAAGCGCAGAGGCATGTTAATACTGCAGCGTGGCATATATCTTGAGCCAGGAGCCTCTCATTGAAACCTGATGTCTTCAAGAACTATATATTTATTAAGATGCATTCTTTAGTAATGCATATTTTTTACCGCAGACATCGAATAGCTTCAAATTCAAAATATTTTCTCAGTGTCTCAATCCCACTGTTACTATTTGTAGACAGAAATTACAATTAAGTGTCACTAAACCAATGTCCAAAACAACCCGCTTTGTTTACATGTGCCATTCCGGATGAGATTTAATGACTTGTAAATTGAAAGGTGATGCCTGATGATGCGCGAAACCTTCCGTATGATAAAATTTCGTGTAGCTCTTCTTCTTTATTTGTTGTCGTAATCAAAAAGTAAAACGTTTATTTTGAGTAACCGTGCCACTTTGAATCATCCTGCTATAAAAAACAATAGTGAGTTCTAAGATGTAAATGTTACTTACAAATTGTTTCCAGTCCTTCACCCAGAAAAACCATGGCGTATCAATGTCAATGTGCAAAAAAAAAATTGATTTCTAACATAAAAGTGTTACATTTATAGGGGCGTCTTTAGTAAATATATGAATTGCGTTTTTTGCACCAAGCTTAAAGGCATTCTGGACGTACCTTTTCCATTAATTAGTCCGGAATGGAAAGGTTCCATGCCCATGCTGGTTCCGTCCGTGGTATGTGTAACGATATAACAGCTCTCAGTACAATTAAAGTCATCGGCGTACCTGTAAGGAAAATGAAAGTGTATTTCGATAAGTCAACATTGTACATTGTATTAGTACATGTATATGGAATTCAAATAGTAAGCTTTACCAGTAAAACTTTACATACTTTATTTTTTTTTTTAAATTACGTCAATCTCTTTTTTCATAATAAAAGATTTATTGTGAAAATTAACTTTGTTTTGCAAATGCAATTTCTAAGCAAATAAAGTAGTAAAAAGTAGTTATAGGGAGTAAAAAGTCTGAATAACGGATGAATTAATAATTTTTTGCGATTATTTTACTTTCCACTCTGTCTTTTCTACAGAAAACCATGAAGAAAACCTACAAATGCATGTTCCATGCATGGATTTCGTGATTTTCGAGTGACGATTTGTTTCTGTTCCACTCCTGTATAACAATGATGAAGTCGTCCTCTACCCTGGGTAGATCCGTCCGTTCCTGGCGTGGGAGGACTATCAGGGGTCCTGCCAGCCCGTCCCCCCTCATTGACCCCTGATGGGCGTGGTACCAGTGGGTACCTGCTGGGTCAGCCTTAAATCTTCAAAAACATTTACATCTTAACAATAGGTGATTTGAAATGTTTCCACACATAAATTGAGTCATAGTTGGCTTGCTGATATTGTACAAGTAACCTTTCTCTACAAAGTTTTACATTTCAACACATATAAAAAAAATTCAAAAATTAAAAATCTGAACATTGAGATTTTCCCCCTTTTTATGCTAAAAACATTTAATACTCTTCTGTTAAATCAGGGTTTGTTGCTTTGGTGGAATTTTTGAGCTAAAGGTTTTATTACTTACCTATACATGAAGCTCTGACCTGGTCCGATAGGACATTGAGATACCATGGAAGCCCCGTCCATCCAAGGCGTGTGTTTCTGGTGCATGCCGTGCCAGTGGATAGTGAAGACCTCGTTAGAGAGGTGGTTCCTCACCAGGACCTCTATCTATAATCATTTTTTAGTTTTTTTTAGCAATCATGCCTTAGTTTTTTGTTTGTAAGATACAGGCAGTCTGATATGTGTTTAAATAGTCGTTTCTACTGTGGTTTCCATTAATATTCAAGGGGGTCAATTTTTGTGGATAAAATGAAAATCACTATTTCAAGGATACGTAAATTCATGGCCAATGACACTATCATTACACGTTGTTAGTAGAAATTGCACTTCAATGAACATTTAATTCCATGGAAAACCTTAACAACGAAATCCACGAAAATTGTATTCAACAAATATCAAGAAACCACCGTATATGGTTGTGGGAACCATTAAGAAAAAGAAAAAATAAATGGCATCGTTTTAAAAAAACTCAAAAATTGAGAACAGTGAAATAATAATTTAAGATACACCTACATGTAGGCTTGACACCATATCCGACAGAAGTTTGCAATAAATTTAAAAAAACACTTAATTAGACAAGAAACAGTTGGACGTAAACGTCATAAAAACTACTGAAAAAGATTTGTCTCTCTGATTGAAACAAGCGTTGAATACATTGATTAAAAAAAAATAAAATGGAAATTAAAATTGTAACATTTTATCAAGAACTCGAGATTGAGCTTAACATTAAAAATAAATTCCTTTTTAATCTAAAAAAGCCTATTTTTAAAAATAAGTTTTCAATTAAGGGGCATATTAGAGGTGTATTTGTGTAATGTACCTTTAAACGATGAAGATACATGTACTATTTAACAATCGAAAAAATGATATTTTGTGTAGCTTTGAATATCAAAAAAAATTTATTTGGATGTCACGTAAAAAGGGATTGAAATCGGATCGATTCCGATTTTTTGGTGCTGGTGCTTTCATTTACCGTTTTCACTAAGTGTAATATAAACTTCACCAAAGAATGTTTCTCAAGTTTGCTAATTTTTGGATCTTTTCCGATAAGACAGCGTAATCATTATCCAAGAAGTCAATAACTTTATGAAATGTATTTTATTTATTGTCTTTGGACATATTGGGACGATATAAATTATATATACATTGTATTTGTAATTCTGCTACATAGACAGTTATTCAAATAAAAAAAGTATTATTTCTAATCATATTAAACGTAGAGAAGAAATTAGAAATTATTTAACTCTCACGGGTGTTGTGAGTTACACTTGTATTTTTAGATACAGAATCTTCAGGTCTGAGTTTTTTTTAATAGTTTTATAATTCATATAAAAACACAAAATTGGTTTGGGTAAAATGCATATTTACAAAGCAATACTGTACATGAGAGAGCTTCTAAAATATAGATTGCAGTTTAATATACTCTTGGTGCATTTAATAAGAATCGCACTATACAAAAACTGTGTTAAGCTGTTTCATGGCTTAACAAGCAAACAAAATATTCAAGGTCGGTGATTAACTTTTGAAGATTTGTAAAGAACACTTTCGTCTCAGTAATTTATGATGTCTAGCAACATAATGTATGTAAGGAACCATATCAGTTGAATGCAATAAATTATGCCCTAATGTAAGAGTTACATAAACTGCATTAATAAAGTTCAATGTTCTGAAAAAAAATTATGAAACCTTAGCCACGTGGGTCATTAGCATAAAAATCGATTCACATGACTGAAACTTTAGGGCGGAGTCTAGAATTGCATTATCAGGAAAAAAGACTAAATAGTAGTTATGTCACGGTGTGCAATTCAATCATTCTGACTATTTTTGTGTAAATTAACTTTTTCAGACTTTGTGTTAATTGCTAAAAATATTTTCTTCTTCTTTTACAACTGTTTAAACACGTTTTAAATAAATTCTTAGCAGTACATTTACATTACATAAATACATGGTAATCTACATGACATCTCAAGTCCTTCGATGCCAGCTGCAACCACGTGAATTCATTATGCGTGATAAATATGTCATTAAATGAGGGCAGGTAAAAGCAGACCCACACAGGAAATAATCCCGTACTTCATTATGAAACATTTCTCAATCATTCAGCCATTTACGTTTCGCTCAAAACCAACAGAGTTACATGATTTAGGAGCAACGTTCTCAGCAAATCAGAAGGGAGAAAATTACCATCGGGAATGTATACTCTTATTTTAGATATGCTTTTTAAGATTAGAAACCTCATTTTAAGCAACAAACTACGCATCTTTTTTTCTTATCTCATCAGAAAACAATTTTGGAAGACTTATGAAATGAAATACATAGGTTGAATAATGCACATTTAGGTTGCACTTGTAGGCTGCGGTTCGTAAAACTAAAAACAAATGTAATAACTTTATTAATTACATTGTTCGTGTGTCTCATTTTTCACCACTCTCAATTGAATTAAAAACGAAATGTTTGTAGACAACCTAAGTTTAGTAGATTAATCAATTATCAATATTTGACATTAGCGTGAGATTAAATGACATATACCTTCCGATTATTGATTCCGTGTAGAGGGGTTAAAAGTCAAATATAAATGTAACTCTTGCATTAGTAACAATACATTAGCTATCTGCATTTGTAACAATACACTAGCTATAATTGGTCTCAATGTAATTGTTTAAAACCATTTTCTTTATTTAAAAATGTAACTAAATGATTTTTAGGATAATATATTTTTTATTATATGTATTCGGAAAAGTTGTACTAAAGTTGAATTATACAATTAGAGCATGTGTTTATATGTATAATAATTTCCATTTTGTTTTCATCGGAAATCTGCGACGATCAATTTCCTGTAAACACACTTAGAGGCGGCTAACCCTTGTCATGGAGCATGAACACAAGTAAAAAGGCTATTGGGCATTTTGAACATATTAATCATTGTAAGATTGAATGAAATGTTCAAACTAACATAAAGAATCGAAAATTTACTTTTTGTAAAATGATTGTTTAATCATAACTATTCGTTTATAAAAAAAAAATTCGCCAAGGTTCCTCGAACTATTTTTCAAGTCGCGGAAGCAAACTAAATAACATATTGATATAGTCCAATCCAAACTTTGCAAAAGTTGTTCCCCTTTGCGGGGTCAACCCAAAAGAAAAAAAACAACTTTTCCCTTCTTTATGCAACCAAATATTTGGGCGCCCTGTAAAGAAATCTCTCGGAATTAAATTTATTCCTTCGATGTGTGGGTTGCCCCAACTTAGGGCAATTCAAATTCACAGCGGAAACGGATTTCCAATGTCAAATGACGAAGTTACAATCCTCTAAACTACAAAGGCTACTGTGAGAAATATATGGGTTTTCCCCAAAGATGGCGGTCAAGGGACACAACTTTCGTAAAGTGTGGATTGGTCTATTCCCGTTCTATTGTCAGATAGCAAATCAGAAGGAAGAAAATTACCATAGGGAATATATACGGTGGTTGATCCAAAAGTAAAATTACAAATGCGATAAGATCGTGAAAAGTCCCTGTAAAGTGACAAAAACTTGTGCTTTGAGATATATACCTATTTCATTCAGATCGGAAAATTTTAATTCATTATTGTTAATATTTCTGAAGATAATATATTTTTTAGAGCGTGAGGTAAGGATAGTCGCCGCACGTTAGCGAATTGTGTTTTTTAAAGGAGAACGTCATTTTTAGCAACCAACTATGCATCTTATTTTCATATCCCATAAAAAATATTTGGAAGACGTATGCAAAAACATAGGTTAATTAATGCACACTTAGCTTGCAATTATAGGCTGCGGTTCGTGAAACTAAAAACAATACATAATAAGTTTTTTAAATAACCCATTCGTCACTATTCTCATGTAAATTAAAAACAGAATGTTTGTAGACAACCTAAGTTTAGTAGATTAATCAATTATCAATATTTGACATTAGCATGAGATAAAATGTCCTACACCTAAAGATCATTGAATTCTCGTGTAGAGGGGTTAAAGTTCAAATCTGAACTTTACTCTTTCATTTGTAACAATACATTAAAGCTGACATGAATTCATAAATACACATTATTTCCCTTTTATCTCCGACTACCGCCATATTAGTTGTCGATTTCTATTGTTCTGTTCATCGCTTCACACACCCTTTATAAGGCTGAGAGTACTATTCATGCTTCACCGCATTCAGGAATTTCATACACCCAAACACATTATATTGGACGAAAAGACATGTAGAAACGCGGTTTGAAGAAAAATAAAATGACAACCACTGCATTGGCAAGATATATCCAATAAATGACGAAACAAGACGGACTGCATAAAATCCAGGCGCACTTATAAATTCCTCAATAACTGTTGACGATTTTCCCGTGTATGTTATAAAATCGCACATGCGCAAACTACACACTGTTGCAGATCGGGCAATGTCAATGATCGCATGGACTTTAGAAACGGATCATTTTTGTAGAAACGGATGGAAACGATGTTACGTTGTTACTTTCTTGGATTTACTATCATTTTATCTACTGTGTTGGATATAGTGTCGCCAGGGTTTTCAAAAATACACAGACATTATCCCCTCTGTATGAACAACACATGTGTTCGATGTGAATGCGAAGTGAGGCAGCACTTACTGTCTGTGCAAAATAATAAAGATATCTGGGGAATCCTTTCAAAGAATAAATATACAAAAGAATGTATTTAGTTTTTAATTGATTGTTGTTTTTTTCATTTTTTACTATAAACATTTTACTTCAATGTGTAGTTCATGCATATAGATGTCCAAGCAACCTGAATGCCTCGCTCGGAAAGCAACGGACCGTAACTTTCTCAACCGGTATATATACCCCAGTGGCAGTAGAGGAGCGATCGAAACTAATATGGCTACTAAATGCTTTTATGAATTCATGTAAGCTTTAACCATTATTGGTGACCATGTAATTGTTTTAAACCATTTTTTGTATTTAAAGATCTAACTATAAGATCTTTTGGATTATATGTTTTATTATTATATGCATTGGAAAAAGTTGTACTTTTGTTAAGGAAATAATGATGGATTATCGACCTGTAAATGAGAGAAAGTACCTCTAAATGAACTTTCCAAACAATTTCATCATCTTACTAAAAAAACAAAAAAATTTTTTAACACTACCGAGAGTAACACTAAAATGTTTTTATTTAGGTCAACGAAGTCAATTCATATTTTATAACATTGTATTCAAATCGGATATGACTTTATTACTAAATTATACCATAAGAGAAAGAGCGTATGTTTATTTGCAATATAATTCCATTTTGTTTGCATTTGAAATCTGCGACGATCAGTTTCCTGTAAACACACTTAGAGGTCGCTAACCCTTCTCGAGCCGCATGGTCACAAGTTAAAAGGTCATTGCACATTTTGAATAAACTTATATTATTGCAAGATTAAATGAAATGATCAGAATAACATGAACAATAAACAAAAAAAGTACTTAAGAAAAATAATCGTTTTATTATAACTATACGTTAATAAAAAAGATTTTTTTCTCTCCAAAGTTCCTAGCACTATATTTTAAGTCGCGGAAGCGTACTAAATAACATGTTTATATGGCTGTTCCATGCACGTTTCATGTTCCCAACTAAGGGCGAATATAATTGATTTAAAGCGCCAATACACAATATTTCATACAAATTGACCTAAGTATATACATTTTTGGATTGAATTTTTGAATTTGTTTTCGGATGTCGTCGGTTCTTAAATACACCAAGCCGTGCAGACAAATAATCATACCGCACAAACGTGCGGTAGTCGATTTGTCCGCACGGCCTGATGTGTTATCAGATGGACGACATCCAGAAAAAAGTATTTAATGCTTAAATAAATACTTACCGTTTGTCCTTCATAAACAATAATCGGTGGGCCTGGAAATTTTCCATTAATGCTGAAAAGAAGTTTGTAAACTCCATCTACCGTCAACACTTGCTCAAGTTCTGAAAAAACAAATTTAATACAATCGATGTGCTTAAGATCTTTAGAATGGATTACCTTTATCAATAGGGATGTACAGAACTGTGGAATTATTAGAGTTTCTGGTGGCTCAATTTTGGTGAAATTACGTCCCACAAACCTGCAAAATTTAAGCAATTTACGAAAATTGGCCCCGACGAAATTGATTGATTCCACAGCATGCCTTTTTTAAAAGAAATTGAACGAGTTCTTTAAATAGGAAAAAGCAGTTAGCATTTAGAGGTGCATTTTGTTTTGTTTTTCTGCTTTTTGATATTTGAATAAGCACCAAACATTTCTAGTTATAAACTGAATTGACAAAAATAATTCTGAACACGTTATATTAAAAATAAACAATAAAAGAGTAGATGAAGTCAAAGTACTAGCATAATGAATTAACACATATTAATCATTATTATTATTCTATTTACAACACTGTGCCGGATGATGAAGCCAGTGCCAAGGTGGCTTTTCATTTTAACGCCCGCTTAAGATGCAGTTTCGGAAAAATCCATACACACCAAATGATAGACCATTTTCTAGAGAGTATATAACCACTTTTGTTTTAAGTGCATTACACCTGACAGGTGAGATGTTAATATCCCATAGAAAAATACTAACTCCCATGGGAGAAAGGATTCTCCTACCGGAAATCCAATAGGATTTTCAAAAAATCCTATATGAATTTTATTTCCTGTAGGATTAGTATTTCCTGTTGGAATTTGATTCAGACAGGTATTTTTCCTTAAGAAAATGAAGATATCCTATCGATTTTATGAATTCCTATCAGCATTGATATTCCTTTAGGAATTTCTTGTATTGTGATAAAAATTTCCTATAGGAATATTGTTATCCTATAGGAATATTGTTTTTCCTGTAGGAAAAATTATTTTGTCATGTATGAATTTATTTTTGAAAGGTAAATATCTCACCTGACAGTTGAGATACAGTGATAACAAAACTGGTTGTAAACTCTTCAAAGAATGGCGTATTTGTATTTTTCGATACATGCAGCTTAAACGGGTGCTAGAATACCAACTTGGCACTGACATTATTATCAGGCACAGTGTTATTATGCTTTGGTAACAAGAAATAGTTTTGGATAAATTGAAAATTGCTGTATTTGAATCTTATGAGTTTTGCTTAAATTCATGAAATGATTTTTAATGACTGTAATTAGTTAGAGGTATGTCTCCTGTTGAAATTGATATGCAATATACAATTAATGTATAGGCCCCATATGTTAGGTACATGAGAATCATAAGTAAAATGCGAAACCTGCGGCTAAGACTGTTGTGTTGACTTTACACAGTGAAATTGCAAGTTTCAGACGGGAGGGTAGATAACACGAAAAGTAGGTGGATAGGAAATTGTAAACTATACACTGGTAAGTTTTTTGACATGTGGTGGTGCAACATACACATGGTACGGAAGGTCAACCCTTTGCAGTGAATTGTCTGGGAGAGGTCTAAAAAGCTGAAAAATCATGAAAAATTAGCAAAATATGAAAGGGTCAAAATCTCATAAAACCAGCAGGTTATGGCTTTCTTCCGAAATTGTTGATTATAAAGAGTGAATATAAGGTATTTGTGCTTGATGGGCGACTGAGGAAATTCTAGTTACAAAGTTCCGAAGAAACACATCCTCTGGCTATAATGAAATGTATAAAAAAATAACTGTCCCGTGCCACCTTAATATATTTTAACAGAGGGCTCGTTGGTCGTCACCGTTTTAAAACTGCATAACGTGCAATTGATACCTTGCAGCAGTAAGCACACGTACACAGATTAATTGTCACGCGATACACATCAATCAAATAAATGACAAACAAGTTACACAACCGCTTATACGATACGTTTGTTTTAATTCTGTATTATTGATAATGCCTCTTCAAAGATAAAATATGCAAATACAATTCTATAATACGTTTTGATGTTTATGTTTCAAGGTGTTCAGAATACTAGTATTAGAGGGTGGGTGTGGGGGAAAGGGGTAAGGCATGCATCACATTAACTGAAATCAAATTTTTACATAATGCTCTATACTGAAATATGTCTAATGTTTGATTTCTTTAATATCCTTTTCGATTCACAAACTATCCACCGACGCGCTTAATTACCCCATTATTTTTTAAGTATGATGTGTACGTTACGAGAGAAATAAATGTTTTATCATAATTACATGGATATAAAGAACCATCTTTTAAAAAAATCAAATTCTGTAAAGTTATTTCACATTTTTGGCATTATTGATTTAATTATAAATTGTATAATAGATTTAAAGAAACCCTCATATTCCTTTTAAAAATTACACACCTTTTTTCAATTTAGCATAAAAAAAAATTCATAAATCACCTTTCGATCCCAAGAGAAAAAGAAGGAGAGTGAAAGAGACTGTCACACTATTTAATAGAAAAGAAAGACTCACCCTTTGGAGTCAGAAGTTCAAATTCCTCTTTGTTATGTGATGATCTTTTCAGCAATGTCCCATTTCGAATTACGATAGGTTTGGCGTATCCCTTTTCGTCATTATATACCATTGAAAACTTGTACCGTACATCAAACTTAAAACTGCAAACGGTTTCATGCTCACTGCATGATGGAACTACCTTATGATTAAACGCACAGGAAACCCCAGGTAAAAATATCAACAAAACTAGACAAAATCGGACGGAATTCATCAGTAAGTCGTTTTCTTTCGAAGGTCTATAGATGTCGTTACCTCTGTGAAATGCGCATTCTGTTGTAATGGACGTTTATACTGAGAATAATAACTATTTATTTAGATAAACACCTCTGTAAATTAATGTTTTGCAATTAACAAAATGAGTTCACACTCAGCAAACGTTTGAATGATGGACTGCGACTATGTGTTGCATTAACGGTTCTCAGGTAACGCTTGTCAATCAAAGTAATTTATATATTTCGAGAGGGGAGGTTTTTTTCCGTGCACTACTGATCACCTTGAACAAAAATTCAGAGTTCATCAATATGAGGGATATGACAAAACAAATTGTTCATGTTTTTTTTATTCGGGTTACAAAAACTGGTTCACATTTGGTAATCATGTATTTAAAATGCAAGTTTAGGTTTTTCCAATGTTAAAGCCTTGTAAGTTTCGATTTTAATCATCAGTCATGTTATAAAAATCCTCCTGGCTTTAAACAGTGGAATTTTACTGGATACTGTCAAGTTTATCTTTTTGCTCAGATCTCTAGATGAGATACAAAGCAGTATATGCATATTGCATTTCTTATATCCCTACTTAGATACTAACAAAGTAAATTTTTAAAAGAATAAATTCAAATGTATCGAATATTTCTTATTTCTGAGAAAATGGCATCATTTATTGTAGATACAAAACAGCTGTTTACCTGCCAGTGTCATTTTTCCTTACACAATACTATTCCCACCTGAATGTAAATGTCAAATTCGTAATTGTTTTATGAACAATAATTTTGCATTTGATGAACTGCAAAGTTTAGCCTTAAATAGATTTTGATTTGTGTTGAACATTACTTAAAAATACTTGTTATTCGTCATTTACATTTAAAAAAAACTTAAAGAGTCCATGTCAAATAGTCTTTTTTTTTTAAAACAAGAGCCCGACCAATTACGCACTGTAATTATCACAAGAAGTTTCTCTCTAAAATTTAAATGGTATAAAAACCTTGTTTCTTTCTAAATATATTTGAAAATCCTAGATGTTGAGTTAAAAGGTCTTATTTACATTATCATTTATTTTGTCTCATTTACTTTATCATTTATTTTAATGTCGTCATTTAAGATATTATGTGGTTTTAAAGATCGATTTTAAAAATTGTGCATGCCTGTACTTCACAGAAAGAGGATATTTCACCGCTTTCATATTCTTTAAAAACCCATAGATTTCAAGCAACATCAAATTTAAGACAATATTTATAATTATTTAAAAATTCAAGGGTTTGTCTACTGTTCTTTCTGTATAAGATATGTAATTCAAGACCATAAAATGTCAATAACGAGCTTTTGTAATATTTTTAATGGCTGAATGGTACAGTACTTGTTTATGGGGGGGGGGCTTTTTTGCAAATACTGCTCATCTATATGTAAAATGAAGCAACATCGTTACTATCAAATAGTACAATCATTCCAAATGTAGAACATTCGACGACTTAGTTTAATAAACGCTTAATTTTAAATATTTACACTTTTGATTCATACCTTGAAAATCATAACTTGAGAACATTCAAACACATTTTGCTCTTTTTAATGAATTGTAAAGTTTTAAGTTAGTAATTTATATTTCATATGAAATCTGAATGGAATATGATTTTCTGTTTATTGGTGAAATTTATACCTTCATAGTAAAGTCTTCATCGAAATTTCCATCAACTTATAGCGGTAATGTTCTGAATTAAAATGTTCCTTCATGGTAATAGAAGTACTTGAAAAAAAGAGCCCAATACAGTTGAATAAGATCAGACAATTTGATACCTGGATAACATCAATCATTGTATTAGACAGGGTCGAGAACTTCACAAGGTAAAAAGCTTTGATGCATCTCACGACAATTGTCAAAATGATAAATGTTTTGATAGTGTGTATTTGTGTGTGCTTGGATGTCTTTCCTTTTTATGCAAACTTGTAGATACTGTTGACACTGTTACCAGGCACTTATTTTATCCGCACATTATATCGAAAAAGAAGTTTATATCGTTAAGTTCTGATTTCTTTTTACATTATTGTTGCATTATTATTATTTTAATAGCAATTATTTTTAAGGGTTTTCAGAAATTTATTTTGTTTTCTTTTTATATGATAGAAATGTTTGATATCTTGAAAATTGTGAAACTCCTATAGTGCTTGGATCAATTACATCGTTAATATAAATCGATTGGTTAATTTGACATCGGCTCTTGAATCCTTGACATCGCATGCATCGCAGCACAGTTAAGGCTGTCAATAAACTCCGTTCAGACAAAAAGTACGGGAAATGTGCATTATGACATCACAGTATATTACAAACCTCGAAAGTACTTATTAATCTATTTATTAGTAGAATTAACTTATACTAATCTTTTAATTAAAAACAATAAATGCTATTACTTACAATTTTGATGTCCGTTATATCGTACACACTGAAAAATAAGCGAGATGTCGTTCTCGCTGTACTACAAAATATGACGTCATATGCTTCAAAATGACGCATTAAGTTAAATCATTGAAGGCTATCGTGCAGTTTTATAGCGAAGAAAAATAAATGTCATACATTAACGGAAAAGTATAAATGAATATTTTGTTTAAAATTATCATTAGTAGAATGCTACCTATATAGTCTTATTTTCATTTTGTTGAAAGTATGCATCGTATTAAGGAGCCACCTCGGTTTTGTATAAAATATCGTATATCTAAAATCTGAGTACCTAAATAAATCACTTAATTGCAAGGGCATACACTTACCTGATCCCGACAAACTTTAACATGTGAATTTGAAATATGCTATGTAACTTAAAAACTTCTACGATCCTTGTAAAATCTTACAAATTAATTATTTTTAATGAAATTAACCCTGTGACCTTCAAAATTATTCAACATATGCATTATAAATTACGGTTTCTACGAACAAATATTCTTATCTTAAAAAGTTCGCACCGTTTTTCAAAATCTACGATATAACATCAAGTTATTTCATAATTCAGTTGTGAATTTTGACATGATTATGCCCTTGCAATATTGAATTTTTTAAATGACCTCAAAACCACAAATACATCTGCTTGTACCATGCGACTGCCATATCACGTGACCACTATGAACATAAAATATTGTACTGTTATATATATATTTTAGAAATATATTGCATTTGAGTGACTGTTATTGATTTTAAAAAGGACATGCCAGTTTAACTAAAGTATACGTGTTTTCATCACAAAAATTTGCCCATATTTTTATTGACCGCCTTAACTGTACTGCGATGTATCGTAACCTTGTAAGTATAGCGTTAGATCGGATGTCTAGCATTTAGTTATTTGCCCTCCTGTCAGCTAAAGTGACATTTTCCTTCTGTTTCTTTCACATCGATTTGGATTGAAATGACAATAAAAACTGTTTTCTTTTTTTCAATTCAGTAAAACTGTGATGTTGTTTATTTAGAATGCAAATTGCCTGATAATACAAGTGGGTGTTTCCGATTCAGTGATCAAGATTGTTGTAGAATTTTTTTAAATTAATGTAGATGCTATCTCGTTGCGGGCAACGAGAGGTTTCCGTTTGAATGCAACATAAAAAGGTAATGGAATAAATTTCATTTTATAACTTTTCTAAAAATTTTAACAATTTTCAGGTATCTCAATAGATATACATATTTTTATAGGGAAACGGCTTTATTATTGCTATTTCTTTAACAAAATTAAAACGAAAAATAATAATATTCAATGTATCATTTTAAAAACAAAATCGTAAATTTTAGCACAATGAAGATAGGGAAAAAAAGTTTCGTCATGAGGATTGAAGCTTATTGCCACTGAACAAAACCACCACTCTAACCATTACGACGCTGGAACTATTGTTTCACAACATTTATGCCCAATGTTGATTTTAAAACAAATTACTTTTTATGATATTATTATAAATGTGTGTCTATTAACTATTAAAACCCGGAAAATTTTAGAAAAACAAACAGGTTGGAATAAAGCAGGTTTTACTTTCCGGTGACGACCAGAAATAACGGCGAACGTTCATATATGTTATAGACTTTGTGGGTATGGAATGTTTTTAATGAATAGAAATTTGAAAGTTCTATCTTCGATACTCTTTAAGAAAAATGAGGCACAAAACACACAAAATGTAAACTATTTCGGGACCGAAATTGAGAAACTTCGAGAAAACGTTATAGAAAAAATAAAAATAGAGAAAGAAACTAAGCTAAAACAGTTATGTCTTTCGTTTAACCGATAGATTTAAATCAGCAATTATCTCTATTTCTTCTATTTCTTCTATTATGTTTTTACATGTTTATATAATGTAAGATCACCCTGATTTTTGTTAAAGTATTTTACCTGGTGATTTCCAGAATTATTCAGGTGTTTTAATTTAATAATGGAGATCCCACAGTATCTGTTCATTAATGACATTATTTCTTCAATAAATATTGAGTTGTTTTTTAAGGTGAACAATTTACAAGCTTCACAGATGGAACAAAAAATGGAGATTATTGATGGAACAGTCTTTATTGGTAGTCGTTAAGATCAATGGATGGGCATAAATATTTTTCTGCTAAAACATACGAATAAAAAATGACATCGTTTTTTATGATTATATTTGCTCTTTTGAATTTTGAAAAAATAACAACGCCAACTTAAAGGAGAAATTAAATATCTTTATTATCCTATTCTTTTATAATTTGTATTATAGAGAGAAGGTGGTAGTGTCGATAAAAGTAGATATATATAGATATATATAGATATATATAGATATATATAGATATATATATATATATATATATATATATATATATATTATGTTTACTATGTAATTTTAGAATGATTGCATTTTCTTCATATAAAAACATTATAGAGCTAATGTATTTCAAAAGAATTGTACAGCTTGGAATTAAATTCCTTGTCCTGTCTCAGCAAGCAATATGGATCTTCGAGTTCATTCTTCTCTTTAACATGTTTACTTTTAATACTTTTGATTAAACATAACACTAAAGCAACTGTTCCAAAGACGACAATGAGAAAAATAGCCGTTTCTAAAGTCGTCTTAATCTTCGTCTTGCTTCTTTTTTTGATATCTGAAATAATTGAAACTAATGAAAAAAACTTTCTCTTACACAACACACATAGAATAGCAGACATAACAAAATATAAACCAAAATAATGAAACAAAAATAAGAAAACATTAACCATCATTGGTGGTTGAGTTTCGTTTCGATCCCAAACTTGCTAAAACGTCATTTGTAACCCCTAGAGACTCATTTATTGTCCATGTAAAATCTCCGCAGGATGGAAAGCCTTTCGGAGGTTTTGGGTGAAGAGATCGTTCCCCTTCTTTGATGATAAGTGCCATACCTTCCGTAAGATGTGCGTCCATATGGCAATGTAGATACCAAAATCCTGAGAGAAAAAAAGCTTTTGATTATAGTAATAGAAAATAATGATGTTACAAGAAACAAAACTATTGGCATGCATATGCATAATTTTTCCTCAAAAGTTTAATTTTCCTAGATCTTCAGGAAACGTAACTTTGAAGTTAACTATTCGCAAATTTAAATGCATGCGATTTATACAAAAAAGATAATATTCAAGACAAGTTTTCAAAACTTTAAGTGAAATAAAAGCTTTTTGCAATGTTCCTAATTACTACAATATCATCTATTGTGATTTAGTTAATTTTCATTTAACTGAAATTTGTTTATCAATTATATACCCGGATTATCCAAATAAAATCTAAGCACTACATAGCCTCCCCTTGGCACCATCACCGTGTCTTTGAGTGGGGGATTACGCAAATTTAGGTCAGGAAGGTTTCCACCGGCCCACTCTTCATTACTCCATCTTGGTTTTAGACAGGTCTCGGTTTTGCATTCAATGTCTCTGCTAAAGTTCGTCACTAACCCTGTTGTGCGATCAAGTTCAGGATATGCAATTTTCAAAACATGAAAGCTGTGTCCGTGGATATGAATTGGATGATCCGTGGACCCATGGATGCCATCTGTGAAGCAAATATTAGCCTTTGGTTAGACAAGTATTATTTTTTAATCTGACTCTGTGGTCACTGTTATCGCTTATCTAGCTATATAATTAGCCCGAATTTAAGAATTTAAAAGTTTCATTTCAACTTAATGAACCTTTCATATTTTTTGCTGAGGCTTTGTTTGGTTAATTTCAAAATTTTGGTAATTACTGATTGTTTTCAATAATTTACTATTTTGCGTTTGAAATAATGGAAAATCATGAACTCAATGTCAAAAATAATACAATATATGGCTATATTATTCACCTCTATTCAAAAGGACGAGTTGTACAGCAGATCCAATCAGCATATTGTCATAGTTAAGCATAAAGGTACAATTGCACAGTCGTTTGGTACAATCATATCGACTACAGTCATTGATACATGCGTTTGCCTGCTGTTTATATGTTGACTTTAAGTAAGAAAAGAAGTTTAAAGTCATTCAGGAAAGAAAAAAACATGAGGATAGATTCATGCACTGTATACTATTACGTTCATTTCATTCGATTTATATTCTCAGTATTAGATTTACTATTTGATCTAAATCTTTGCAATATGCATATTAATACCGTCACTAATTACCTGAGGGGGACATGTGGGTGTGGTAAAAGCATGTCCATTAATCGTCGCCTTATACGAGGGATGTTCCACCTCTACAACAACAGGAACAGAACATGATTTTGACATCTGGTGTGCATCATATTTGTCATTCATCAATATCAAATGAATAAAAAAAAGTCTTTGAAAAATAAGGACTAACCATAATTTAAAAAAAGAAAAAAGATACCAACTGTTTATCATATATTAACATAATTTTCTGTAAATGGATACAACCGTGCATATACTGATAATGTTCATGTAATTATTAACGCATTTACAGTACCAGGAGTGGATGTCGTAAAATGAAAGTTGAGAAAGTCCTCTCGTATAGTTCCTCCCTTTAAAGAAACGGGGACGGGGTGGGAATCGATGATTTCCTGTGTGGATCGTAGATCAGAAATAGGTAAACACTCAACGTTGGCAGCTTCTGGATATGATCTACAATGTAAACGATATATCCTAATATACTGACTCTTCAGAAACTTGTTGAACACTTTCAGTATTTACCAAAGGAAATTCTTATCTATTGTGCTCCATCTTAGCCACTTAATGTATAGAAATTAACATATTTTAGAAAAAAAAATATTTTCTTAGGAAATCTACGTAAAGTAGCTGAAAATACATCTTCATGGTTCTCATCAAGGAAATGTGAATATTTATATTTTTTTCTAATATAAATATACATATTTCAAATTTACTGACCGTGAGCTTTAGTATTAGAACTTTTCATAGCAATGTTTTACGATCTACGTTAATCTGTCAATTGATTTAAGTTTAATTACATTAATACGGGAATGTAATCGCTTTTTCCTAATGTTGAAGAGTTCACAAAAATGACATAACTTAAGACACGTGGCCCTATTTCTTAAAATATCATTGCAAAGATAAAACAGCGTTTTTTGTTTATGATATATAACTTACTATACATGATTTTGTTCACGGTATCACCTACTTATTTGGACAGTTTATGACTTTACACATATTCTCTTTGGTACAGTTTTGGCGACGTGTCTTGGGAAGTTCATCTGGAGCGTCCTGATATTTAAGAACGGCCTTGGCTACCTTGGGGAATATAGAGTCCTACAACAAAACAAGCATTAGACAAAGTGACATTCTCTCCTTTCGTTTCATAACCTCAATATATATATGAACAATTTCTTTCAAAGACTATATGCATTCAACAGTTATATTTTTTTCTAAGTTTATAATTCAAGCCTAGTTCTTCTCTGAGCATGTATTACATGCACAATCAATTTATTGCTAGATCATGCAACAATGTTGTTGTTTCTAGCAATATCAGCTCATTTTTCAGAGTTCATTTTGCTGCAGAAATGTGCTATAGTGATAATTATGAATGCTTAAACACACTACAAAGATGTATTCATATAACTAAGCAAATAGCTTTTTATAGGATTAAAAATGTATAACTATGAAATATATACATTTAGTATGCACACTTTTTGTAAAGACGACAAGGATCAGCTTTGCTTCAAAAGGAGCTGCAGAACCCCCCCCCCCCCCCCCCCAAAAAAAAAAAAAAGATTACTGATAGAAGTTTTATATAAACAATAATCTTATAATACAATTTATAAAAAAATTACGATATTGAAAATAACTAAAAAATGCAGGCATAGGTGGGATATAAAATAAATGTTTCTTTATACATCCTGTCTGTTTTTGACTTCCAAGTCTCCTAGTCGAATAAAGTAGTTTTTCATTGAGTGTTGCTTGGTTTGAACCAAGACATCATATCTCTCTCCACTAGAAATAACGATTGACTGTGCAGTTTCCGGCTCGACGTCATGTCCATCAGTTGCAATGACATGCAATAGGTGCTAAAAAGGAAATTTAAAACATGTCAGAAACGTTGACTTAACCTTGGATAGGAATGGATTCATTTGATTAAGGTATCTTGAAAAAGATGTGTATAGTTACACGTACATTGAAATATAAGATGCCGCATATTTTGATGTTTAAAGGGGGATGATCATGATTTAGTCAAATATTATATTTTCTGATTTTAATGTTTAAGATGCTTCAGTAAGACATGTTAATAGGCACCAAAAAATTGGGCGGCTTTCTTTGAGTTATGAGCCAGTTACAGAGCTTACAATTCTTTGCGATGTGCACAAAGCCTTTGTTTACATTTGTTGAAGTAAAAATTCCAGTTTGAGACCTAAAATGAATGTGTTAAACGTTAGGACTGTTTATGCTTAAAATGAAGAAGAAAATACTAGACAAATCAGCTTGAAAAGGATTTTTACTGGTATATTAATCTATGTAAACAAAAACAGGACATGACAAAGAATTGTGAGCCCTGTATCTTGCTTAGAACTTTATGGATGACACTCAAATTTTATTTGATCATTAGAAATGCATTCCTCAAGCATTGTAAATAATAAAAACAGAAAAACAAAATTGACCAAAATTGTGACCACGCCCTTTTAAATTTTACATTGGCATAACATATTTCTTTCTTTTTTTTTAAATTGCGCATGGTGATTAAATTGAGAATAGGAATTTATTGATAGCATGTTAATTGCTATGATCTAAAAAAAAAAAAAAAGATTTTTTTTTAAAAATATCGTGTAGAATATAAAATTATCCTACAGATAACAAAACAGATTCATGTTGTAATTACACGAACTTATCAAATGGCACCTTTCAAGAAACCATATTAATGATTGGATTCCTTTTCTTGACAAAAACAAAATGGTTTGCACTTTGATGCAAATAATTTGGCTGTAAAATTAACAAAAATCTTGTATCAGCATCAACATGTATTTTGGTTCAAGAATAACTTTGATGATAATTTTGATGTTATTGTAAAGTTTTATACAAACCTCGTCGATAGAAAATCGGAAAGACACAAACATGGCAACATTAATGATCCGGAATCTATAGTGCTTATCTGGTTTCACTTTGAATGTTTCGAGAGGAAGTTCAGGATCTAAAGGTTTTTCTGTTTCATCTGGGTAATAGTGACCTAAATAAAACCATAATAGCTCTTATATTAAACATAAACATTGGTATTACGAAACTTCAAAATGTAAAGGGCAAAAATATCCCCAAAACTATGTATGACATGTATTCAGGAAAAATAAGTTACAGCGTCCTAACACATAATTTGTGTACATTCAAAATATTTGCGCAAATATTTTGAATATCTGTTCGAGTCGACACTATAAAATATATAGAAATATTTCAAAAGTACATGAACGAAGGCACGTGCAATTGCTGTGAAACATACCTTTTCCGTTAATTAGTCCGGAATGTACAGGGTCCACACCCATGTTGGTTCCGTCCGTGGTATGTGTCATAACGTAGCAGCTTCCGGTACAATTAAAGTCGTCAGCATAACTACAGAAAGACAAATATATTCCTTACAACATTATTAAATACATTTAAAAGGATGTTTAATGTAAATTGCTAGAAAAGTCATTCAACTGTTTCGATACAATGCCATTCATTGTAGACATCCTTTTACCCTTATTTTTGTCAATATTATATGTTCCAACAATATTGATTTAAAAAACAGTCAAATTTTTAACACAATTTCTTGTTAATATCATATACCAGTTATAAAATTAGAGATATTAATTCGATACTTGAAAAGTACTATTGCGATACTAGTATCACAATTTATGAAATCTCTCTCTCTCTCTCTCTCTCTCTCTCAACCAACACGGTAACGTAACACATTCATGTAGGTCCACACAAAAACACGCCAATTTATGGTAACACAGTGATACACTTTAACATACAGATGCATGTTCCATGCATGAATTTCATGATTCTCGAGTGAAGATTTGTTTCTGTTCCACTCCTGTATAACAATGATGAAATCGTCCTCTACCCTGGGTAGATCCGTCCGTTCCTGGCGTGGAAGGACTATCAGGGGGCCCGCCAGCCCGTCCCACCTCATTGACCCCTGGTGGGAGTGGTACCAGTGAGTCCCTACTGGTTCAGCCTTAAATCTATTAAATGACAATATTAGTAAGAAACATTGATGGCACAGAAAATTGGTGATAACACAAATACTAAAAAAGGGCAACATTTCTACGATATCAAGCGCTACTTAAAAGTATGTTTATCAGCAGCCAAATTGTTTTTACCACTAACTTGTATTTATCCATTACTTCTTCATGCAAAATTTGTGGTAATTCAAAGATTGATTAATTGATCCTTGTATCATCTTGAAATTATTTCACTCAAATTAAAACATACAAAAATACCAAAAAATGTTCTCACATCTTTTACCAAGGGGTTCTGTGCCAACGGCAACAGGGAATTTTCTATCTATTATTTATCAAATGATAATAAATCTCGCTACTAAAAGGTCTTATCTAAAACACAGATTTTAATCACCTATACAAAAATCTCTGTCCCGGTCCAATTGGACATTGAGATATCATGGAAGCCCCGTCCATCCAAGGCGTATGTTTCTGGTGCATGCCGTGCCAGTGGATAGTGAAAACCTCGTTAGAGAGGTGGTTCCTCACCAGGACCTCTATCTACATGTATATTCAATTTGTTACAGAGTTTATTTAAATTAAGGTACTGACATTCTGATTTTTGTTTATAAATCGTTGTTTCTATGTGGTTGAGGAACTACTCCTACTTGTACAAATATTTGACGCAATCTAGACCAGAAGATGCGATATTTTGTCTTGATGTGCCATGGGAATGAGTACAAGAGCAGAGTTTTAAATTTAAAAAAAAACTCACAGTCATGTATTTATAAATTTAGCTCCTTATTAAGCAAGTTAAAAAAAAAATATTTTAATAATTAAAAATGTAATTAAATTGTTAAGCAATTTATGATATATACATAATTTATGAAAAGGTTTAATAGGGAGGTTAAGAAATGCCACATGCATAAACTTCCTTTTAAAAGATATTAAATAATCAATATCTAAAAAAAATATACATTCCTAGAAACATACGTTATGAAAATGAACATAAAAAGGAATAACTTGCGCAAACAGTTTCTCATCATTGGCATCGATTTGGCATAATCTGTCAAACCAGAAAAACGTTAACATCTATGTTATATTTATTACATCGCACAATCAACATACATGTACAATAAAACCACTTAAGCCGCTTGGTAAGGTAGTCGAGAAATAAGTATTTTGTACAAGTTAGTTTAACCTTGTACATTTATACACACATCTTTTTACTTTGACTGCACAAGGCTAGGGCGTTCAACAAAACTACGTATCTCATGATATGTACTTAAAAGATGTCTTGTAGTTTTATTTTATGTGTTGACACGATAAAAACCTTCACAGTGTGTCTGGCAAGATAATGAATGTTCACTACTAATAAGACTCTCATTATACAAGCTGTGGACACATTTTGAATGCCGATTTAACTCCTTATTGTAAAGCACTAAAGCGAATGTCTGTCTTAAGTATTGTTAAAATCTTTTGGAATGTTTAAATTTAAGCAGATCCACGCCTCATCTGGTTTTGCCAGTTTATTTGATGGGATTGGAATAGACAAAGACGAATGAAACTGGCGTGATTAGCGCTTCTTTAAGTCACCATTTAAATCGGTTAATCCCTCTTTAACGACCCCCTATTTCTACTTATACAATTATATTGCAAAGATAAGAAGTACCAATTAGGATGAAAAAAGATATATCAAATGAGTGTCGCTGACAGTGAAAAGGATATTTAAATTTTGAAACTGGACTCGATGTGAATAAATCAGATCTTATACCTAAAACTCTTACAGTTAACATTATTCAATTCAGTTTTTAAAAATGTTGGTTTGTTTGTTTGTTTGATGTGAATTGTTTTGTGTGTGTGTGGGGGGGGGGGGGGGGGGGGGGTTAACACGGACATTAAATTGTTCAACAAAATGTGAAAAAGCGATAAAATAATAATAATTTTTTTTTTCCTTCATAAATGAAATGTTATGCATGAACAGTCTCCAACGAACACATGACAATTTCCATTTTGCAATACAATTTGATAGGATGACTGCATGCTAGAAAGCATTGACAACAAAAAGACTTTTAACTTGATTTGGCATTATTTTTCATTGAATTTTTTTTTTAACTTTACGGATATGTTAAATGTCATGTGCATGCATAATTTTCATCTGCGTTAGCATATCTGCTTTCCATAATATTATTTTTGGTAAAAAATATATTTCTTCCTCAGGCTGTTTTCACATAGGGTAGTAATGTTCATAACACAAAGTGATCCTAAGCAAATAAGTAAATTCTATTGAGCAATACAATTTAGAATTTCATTGAAATATGAATTTGAAACCAAAAAATGGACTATTCAATTTTGTTCTTAATCTTTGATGGTATACAGTCATGTTGATGAGAGAGAGAGAGAGAGAGAGAGAGAGAGAGAGAGAGAGTTGTCAAGTTTTAAAGCTTACATATTTGAAATTTGTCCTTACTCGATGTGATTAAATGATGGCTAGGAAACTCATTTGTTAAAAATTGATGTATAATTTGATGAATATCAAGCTATTTAAATGGCAACTATTTATTGGAGTGTTTATGGCCACAATTTCGTTCTTTTACTCTAAGTTCAATTCTAAGACCTAGTCTTTGAATACTCTTATCTGTTTAAATCTAAAAGAAAATAATTGATTTGTAAGAATGGTTGATTATAACCTCTCATCTCTCACTCTTTTTATCTCTATCTCTCTCTCTCTCTTTCTCTATCTTACAGCCAAAGTAAAGAAAAACGGAGAGAGAGAGAATTAGAGAAAGAGAAAGAGGGAACCTACCGTTTGACCTTCATATACAATAATAGGTGGGCCCGGAAATTCTCCATTGATGGTGAAGAGAAGTTTGTAGACCCCATCCACCGTCAGTGTTTGCTCAAGTTCTACAACAAAACCGAGAAAGAGTCCTAAAGCACAGAGTTTGAAATTTCTGACAGAAATTAATATCATATGAACCCCAGGCCTGGAAAAACATTAGGCTTAAATCAAAATCTTGATTATTCATAATTATAATTAAATACTAATGTTGGAGATGTTTAGATAGCTGCAACATACAGAAACAATTTTATAATGAATTTTCAATTTAACTTGTATGCAATGACAATGATTTTGGGGATGAAAACTAACCTTCAATTATTATCAATTCCTTACAAAAATGAAAATGGTGAATTATAGCAATTGACTGTGTAGTACAAATCAAAACCCTTTCAAAATGAAGTTTCAAATGATGAAGTACGCGACGAATATAATTTACGGGGTATTCACAACAGCAAGCAAATGTGTGTGTGTGTATATATATATATATATATATATATATATATATATATATATATATATATATATATATATATATATATATATATATATATATATATATATATATATATATATATATACATGTACGAAGAAAATTATCTAATTGTGGTTTATATTCTTCAGTCAGAGTTATCAGACAAATATATATGGGCCTTTACTATAAATGTATGTGTAATTATGATACGGATTATAATATTAACCTATCTGTAAATATCTAATATTCCTTAAACATATACTGTATACAGGGAAATATTCGTCCCCATTTTATTTTCGCTACTTTCACCCTCGTTACCAGCGGGCGAATTTTAGACTGGACGAATTCCTATGTCTCAAACTATCATAATTCGCAACTTTGTATGGGCGAATTCAAGACAGGGGAGACCGTTTGCAAGTGAAGAAGGTCGAAAATAACACGGGGCGAAAATAACCCTGCATACAGTAAATTATAAAATGTTGACTTCTTAATGAAAAGGTCTAAACATCTAAAGATAAAAATTCCAAATTAAAACTACCAGTTGAGAGAAAATTTGGAGGAGAAAGAGGCTTACCTTTCGGAGTCAGTGCCATTTCCTCATTTTTAGACCAATTTCTTTTCATGATCGTCCCATTTCGAATTACAACAGGGGTCGAGAGTCCGTTGTCATCTGTGTAAACCATAGTAAACTTGTATTGAACGTCAAATTCGAATTTACAAACCTTTTCGTGTTTTTTGCACGCTGAAACTACTTTGTGATTAAATACACATAGAGTTTCAGTTACAAATATTAATAAAAGTACTTGAAACAGTATTGTATCCATGATTGATTCGTTTTCTTTGTAAATCAATATTTTTTTCTCGCCTATTTGTGTTTTTTTTGGCGAGATATAAAGTGTTACGGATATTGTCTACGTAAAGTAAAGCCTCATTAAATGCTGCAATTGCTATTTAAATGCTCAGGTTTAAATTTTGATGAATGAAAAAACGGCCATGAAACTGTTATTTAAGAGGTTTTTAGGCAACTACTGTATAAGACATGTGATTTATTCCATTTTAGTCGAATATGTACTGGTGTGCTCGGTGGATCACGTGTGAAAATCAGCGGGTGTGAAACTTCTCAATGACAGTGGTATTAAAGAAGGGTTATGTGGTGGTCAGCAAACTGGGGGATCTATTTTGCAAATCATTAAGGATGATCAGCATTTTCTCTCTACAATTTGATGTCCTTCACGTAGGTTGTTACATTAAAAAAAAATTTCAGAATATTGTAGGTAGGAACAATTGTTAGTTCTAATTATATCATTTAGTACCGTAACTCAGGGCTCAAAAGTCAAAAACGTACAATAGTTAAGATCTAAGGATCAATTCGAAATTTATCAACGCTGTTCAGAGAGAACTTTAAAGAAAAGCTGCAAAATATCTGTTTTACTCAGATTTGCTTTACGATGAATTTGAACTTCATTATTGTTTATTTTAAGAATTAGACCTTGTTAGATTAAAACGAGAGTACAATATAGTTGCTAAATAAGCCTAAACCCATGTACTTAAAAAATCATTGATTTAGATTTATAAACTAAACAAACTCATGCATGGTATGGAATGACGCATTTATCAGTATTACACGTTTTAATGTTGATATGTATTATATTTATTGCATGATATGAAACGACGCATTCATCAGTATCACACTGTATTGTTTTTAAAGGGAATAGCGGGATTTGGCTATGCATATTGTTCCTGATAATTAGGGTCTTCCGTTTCCGACGGAAGACCCTCTTGTTTTTCTACTGTTTCTTTCTATTATTATTATTCTTAACATTCCTTTTCTGCCTCCTTTAAAGCTTTATTTATCGAAAACTATTCGCCCGATTTGTACCAAATTTTCAGGACTTAAAGGACATCGGAGGGGATAAATGTTTTTAGTTACATTTTTTGTTGACGTCACTTCCGGTTTCAGATATTGACGATTTTATAAATTTTTAAGGGTCATTTTGTCCACGCATCTCCTCCGAAACTAATCAAGATAGAAGCTTAAAAATTTCAGTGATTGTAGATGAATGTCTGTAGATGTACCATCATGCTTTCAATTATGAAAATTTCTCAAGGCCTTGAAGCTCGCCTGAACCTTAGCATCAAATTTGTTCACGTAATTTTTGCACATTTTCTGTAATACCTTTCGATGTATAAATATTTTGTTTAAACATATAATGCAAGAGTTGTTTCGATTTGCACGAGCTTTCCTTTATCGTAGCTCGCGGGTTTGCTGACGTCACAGTAGGAATCAACGTAAAGAGTTGACCGTCATAGTAAACTAATAGGCTACATCTTTTTAAAAATGACAAATGAGATATTTTGAAGCATAAAAGGAAATATATTAAAAAGCTAAAACGCAGCTTGATAAATACTGTTTATACAAACATTTATTATCATCAAGTGCTGAAAATTTAAAGATGTCACATAAATTGTCACATTTTGTTTTATGAGTATGAGTGTGCGTTGGAACTTTACCATTTAGAATCATGTTTTAAAACAGACAAGTAAATTAACTGAACCGTATGCATTAACTTTGCTTTTTTTTACAATTATAACTCCCATAATTTTAAATACCGATCAAATTTTTAAAATTCTTTTGGCTTGAGCTAATTATTTCATACGATTACAAACTTTTATTTCAGTAGTTTCCTGGCATTTCTTCTCTTTTTTTGCATTGATTGACTCAGAGTTTCATAAAAACAAAAATATCAATTTTCTGTATCTTTACAGCCTTACATCAATAGCATTTGTGCATTTGAAAACTTTCACAATAATGTATAATTAGTATTAATATGTTCTAAAATGTGTTAATCAGCTAGTCTTGTCAATAATGCATTTCAATTTTTGGGTTCTCAGACGTAAGGTAATAATGACGTCGGGCTTACGTCGTAATGAAAATATGAGGTTTTGAGAAATCTTTTAAATCTTAAAAGTGTTTTTACCAAAAATTGGCCGAGAACACATAGTGATTATTTTTTATGAATTGATTCAAAATCATCTCCTCTGTTATTGTGCTGAACATAATTAATTTCGTCTGAATCGTTTAAAAGTTTGGAGCATAGTTTTGAAATGCGTTTCTCGGGCATTTTACTATATATTTCATTGAAATGGCGTTGCTTGACTTCATTAATGACACTGTATTTAAAACACGGTAACATCATTACTGCGCAGACGAATCTTAAATAAATTTTAGAAATAAAACTCTGAAACCTATGGATCACGTGAACAAATTTTCGAGGTAGGTTTTCTCACAAGCATGTAAACCCGCGAGCTACCTTTATATCAAGAAAAAGGGACTGGCCCCTCAAATTTGGGGTTAAGAGGACTCTAAAGTCTTTTTACAATAACTCTTTATTGAACTATATTTTATTATTAATTATAGAGCAAAAATGTTCATTGTACAGCTGTTTATCTTTATAGTACCATATCAAAGTCATATATTACGTAATTAGGGGTTTCAAGGGGCCAGAATTTCAAAAGTTTAATCATTTATATCTGAAAAAGGAGAAATATTTTGAAAAGCAATGTAGAACAAAAGTTGCTCAGAATAATGTTCTGTACAACATGCCACCTTAAAATTTTATTTTAATGCCCCCATTAAGGAGTTAAAGGGTCAGCCCCTAAAACACATTTGTACAGATATCTCGAGAACAGTTAATACTTGAACACTTGTTGAATAAAATATGTTTATATTTTTAAGACCTTTAATTTGATACCAAGAAAAAGGGGCTGGCCCCTCAACTTAAGGGCCAAGAAGGCTCTAAAGTCTTCTTACAATAACTCTTTACTGAACAATAATTTGTTATTAATTATAGAAGCAAGAATGTTCAATGTAAAGCTGTTTATCTTTAAAGTACCACACATAAGTCATAAATTACGTAATTAGGGGTTTCAAGGGGCCAGAAGTTCAAAACTTTGATCATTAATATCTGAAATGGGGAAAATATTTTAAAAAGCAACGTAGAACAAAAATAGTTAAAAAGAATGTTCCTAACAATATGGCAACTTAAATTTTGTTCTATGTGGCCCCGATAAGGACTTAAAGGATCGGCCCCTTAAACACAGTTATTCAGATATCTCGAGAACGTTTAACAATTCGTGAATACATGTTGAACAAAATTTGTTTATATTTGCGAGACCTTTTATTTGATATCAAAAAAAGGACTGGCCCCTAAAATTAGGGGCTAAAAGGGCTACTAAGTCTTTTTATAATAACTCTTTTCTAAGCGATAATTTGATATTAATTATTAAGCAAAAACAAAGAACTGTTTAAGCTTAATCTAACGTTGAAATTCGTTTTAAAATCGCGATGCACTACAGAGAAATTGGGGTTTAAAATTTGATTTTTCCGGAAATTTTGATTCCGCTAAATGTAAAATCAACTTGTACAAAAAAAAATTGCCAAGTCATACTTAAACACATTCGAATTCTTTTTTTTTTTTTTGTTTAAACGTTCTTGAAATCGGAGAGGTTTTTGTTAAATCGTACTTAAAATCATTCGCATTATGTTAAGTCGTACCAAGAATTATTCGAATTCTTTGTTATTGTTTTTGTTACTCTTGTTAATGGTTTATGAACTCTGCTTCTTACAGGTACTTCTAGCTTTACTCTCGACATTAACGGAAGACCCATTTGTTGCTTTACAACGAGCTTTGCTCTAGTTATATCTAAATTTCTCTATCATTCTTTGGTTATCCACATCCCTGAGAAAAACGATCACTTCCATCTGACCCAATTGTCACTCGACTGAAATTTGTTAGATTTTTTCTGTTTGGATTCCATTAGATTTCATACACTTGATCTTCTTGCTGAGATTTTATAGAACTCATGCCTTTATATAAGAGTAAACAAACAAGTCATGAACGATAACTGTAAAAGGTAGATACTTCCAATAATTCTCTACATCAGAAATATGACCCAGACAAGAGTGCACTAACAGATAGACGGAAGGAAAGACGGCTTGTTTTGTTGATTTTCAAAAAGTTCATTTTGAATTCTACAGACATTTTGATTTATAAATTCATACCTATCTGATTTATCAATACATCAGTTAGGTTCTTTGGTGTCCATATAAAGCAAGTTACTATTGTCTATATAAAAAAATAGTTCGTACACAAACACGAGTAGATATATTTGCAGGTTGTGCAGCCTTAAGCTTGAGATATAAGAAAAGTTATTTAGATCTTAAAACAAATTGGCTTTCCATAAATCTTTCTTTGAAAATCTTAACCCAAAATTTTGGGGGGAAAGCCCTGCTACAGGAGAAAGTCTTCTATATAGATTTACCCCCCCACCCCCACCCCGGGCGGGAAACTACTTATAGCAGGTTTACCGGTGGTAGCTCTTATGGTAGAAAATCTGCTATATAACACCAGAATAGGATTTCCCATTTTGCAATTAGTGACCAATGATGTCATTACTCTGATTTTTTTTTTACATTGGAACCTACAAACAATCTTTATACGGAGTGTAAGCCCAACCGGGTCATATAGATAATTAGACTGCTCTGTCTGTTGGTAAGATACGAGACAGGTAGGGTCAAACGGTCATATATGTGCTCCTGACATAATTTTGCTACTCTGTCCGTTACTCCTCAGGAAACATAGTTTAATATCACTGCACGCTCATTAGCTGTCAAGTGATGCCAGACAGATCATATTTTCAAATAAGGTATTTTTTTAAGTGGATCACTACAGATTAAAATCCTTTTTTAAATCAGCAGAAGATTACTTCATAATGACAGATGGGTTAATGAACAAGAAGTATATAAATCAAATAGGTACGTTCTAACAATCGTACAAAGCGTTAACGTGCTGTGATACAATACACATTGCTTATCGAACAGCTCTAGAAAGTGTTTTTGTTATGTTTGTATTCGGAGGAGGGGGGGGGGGGGTGGTGGAGGTGTTTCCATGCACTTACGACTGAGACTGTTTGACGTTTTGTAGCTATATTTTCGTCACTGACCAGCTCTCGTGCAAGCAGATTTATTGGACTCACCAAAGTACATGGGGACAATGGTTACCAAATAATTTTTTGGATGTTCTACCGACTTTGATGATAAAGTAAGAATGGTCAAATCAACAAAATAAACTTAAAAGCATCTCACCAATATCAATAGTTTTTCATAATTATTTCATGAATTTAATGTAGAAAGCAATCTAATTGAAGCCGATTTAAGATTGAATTTTTAAATTTGATGATATCAATAATTGTCACATTTTGACATTGTCCATATTCTTTTCATTGACAATAAATTTTTCGGTATATTATTATAATTAATGTACTGGTATATCTCATATAATTCGAGTGATGCTGCATATTATCATTTATATCGTAAATTTAAATGTTTGAAACATCAAAAGACTATTTAGTTCGTATTTAAACAATTCAAATTTAACAATGATACGTTTGAAATCATTATGATGTTGGCATGTGATTTCTTCTATTGCTTAATTAACAAAAACGTCATTAAAATACATAAAGTGCAAATAAAATTTGTGAAGAGGTTACTTTATAACATTAACTCTGTCAGTCAAATGCAGTTGGCTTATTTTTCTTCCATTAAAATATTATCAAGAAATTGGATTTGCCTAACTTTTGAAAGATAGTAACTACAGAAACAGCAAATTTAATCAAGAAAATTCAGACAGAGGCAGATCTGGCCCAGAATGAGTAGTTCCCCTTTTCAAAGAAAAATTTTTAAGGACGTTGTTTACTCAGGGTTTGAGTTCTCAAATCCGGATTGTTGAAAAGTTCAATTTCATGAGTAAAATTTGTTTTAATTACAAAAAGTAATTATGAAATGAATTATTATTGATATAACAACCGTTATTTTTACTAAATAATGGAATTAGGCTCTAAAAAAGTTTGACTTTTAGCAAAACAGAGGAAATTCGGACTAACTTTTTCAGATTTTGTTTTCTACTGAAATAATTTTGGTAGTACTATAATATTTGAAGTTAAGATTTTATTTGTTAGTCAACATAATTTTGCATATTTTCTGTTGGTTTTATCTTGCTTTTTCATTTAGATAATCGTATGGCACACATTACAAAATATCGAAAAATGCTTAAAAATGATAAAAGACACCGTACCTCAAAATTTTGATCATTGACCTCATATCAATTTCAAGAAAGGTCAATATACTTAGTTTAATACTATTAATGTTTTAGCATTATCATCATTCAGTTTTTTGTTATATTGAATCAAAAATGGGTAGTAATTTGAAAACTGATGGAGGAAATTCGAACTAGAATATCTATAAAAATTGTGAATGAAAACTTAATGCTTTATATCTATTTAATGTCACTACCATTCATAAACTGTATTTCATTTGTCAAAGAGTTAAGCAATTTGTATTATTTTCACAATTAAGAAAATCTCAATTATAGTGTAAAATGTTTATGGATTTTTCTTAAATTTTCAAAAAAATATTCAATGGCCTTTAACTCAAAAAGTAGGTCATTGACCTACTTTTTAGAAAGTGAAGAATAACACTACCATGTAAGGTCTATTACACACAATAGTTAGTTTTTCATTATCATCAGTGAATTTTTTTCATTCTGAGTAAACGTCATCCTTAAGTTGTAATATTTCACTTTCTTGAAAATCACCACCCTGGGAATTGACCTCGATCTGACCATTGGGGACTTATAAGCGAAATACAGGGCTCAAAATTTCTTATGTTAGGCGTGTGTCATGTTTTTATTTACACCAGGCTTACTACATTTAAAACCAACTGAGAAACTACTGACATCACTAGAAGCCATTAAATCAATTTCATGCAGATAGAAAAATCTATGAAAGCAAAACTTCAACTATAATCGATTTTTCAATGTAACTGATGTTAATTGAAAGACAATAAATCAAATTGAATAGACTTTATAAAACAAAATTATTCATATATACCATAGACTAAATTAAAAATTTTCATTCATAAAATTCGTAAACATGCATTTAACATTATTCTACCTTATGATCTAAATTCATCCCCTATTTCTCAACCGTGTTGATAACCTTGATGATTATAGTCCACTTATAGACAAAATTTCAAACCTAAATACCAAATTGAACTTTTAAAAATGAGATGGGAGGGGCTCAGACAGCTGAGTTACTAAAATTCATATTTTAAAGAAAACCCTCTTGTGTCACCAAACAGAATTAAAGCGTTACTTGTTTTAAATTCAATAATGCATCAACATTTGCTGTATCTTTATCTAGAAGTCTTCAACATGTTATCAAAAATTCCATTTTCACTTTACTTTTCTAATATTGTCTTCATCATTAAGATTTGTTGTTGCCTGAAGGAGATTATCATTGAGTTGGGGACAACCATTTAAGACATTTGACATGCTTCCCAACGTAAACCCCTCTCTCCTGTCCAAAGCCTCTCTCGCATTTGTAGGTACATTGCAAAAATGATATCGACCCTCGAACCGTGATCTTCCACCTTCATTGTAATAAAACTGGTCTACTACGGAAGAATGGTATTCCCTATTCTCCAAACTTCTATTATTTTGGTCTGGTATACTGTTCTGAATATCTCTATAGCCTATAATGTATTCAACATCGGAGTCATCTGACACTTGAACGGGGGATCTATACGGTCCTTGTATTGGCTGAGATCCTTTATCATTTTCGGCAGACTGCTGCCCTGATTGAGATAGGTCAAACGGGGATTTTTGGTTTGATAATGCTTCAGATGTTGCTATTGGATTACCAACCTTTGTGGCTGCAGATGCAGAGTGTACCGGATTATTAATAGAACTCCCAGAAGGCCTTGCCACATTTGATTTGTTTTCAAACCCGAATTGCTCTTTATTATTCCTTATATCGCGTATCCCTTGCATTAAACTTTATCTTTTCTATAAGTGATGTGCTTTCATGTTTACATCAGAAAAGTAGTTTAAAGTGTTTATATTATCACCCGGATAATAAGACTTTGGGGATGTTTGATGACCACATCCGGCACCAAGACTTGCAGGCTGTTCTGAAGCTTCCATGCCGAATGCATCACTACATGGACTATCTATTTCTTTCTTTTTATTTGCCAAAGCAATTTCTTTTTGGGTATCTCTAATAATAGCCTAATGTCACTACCCTTAGTTCCTCTTGTTGACTTTAAAGTCAAAGTCGGAATCATTGGGGTTGCTGGTCCTCTGCTTGGCCAGACTTTTCTCCAGGGCCATATGAAATATTATGCCCTGTTTCTGCAATACACTTCATAGCCGGGTCACAGCTATCTAAGAATTTTTCTGTCATTGCAAAGCTTGATCTATTCGATTGGCGTGACAAATTTCTTTAACTCTGTGATGGTGAGACCATCACGTTATTTTGAATATTTTCTTTCAAGTTGCTCAAGGAATCATTGAGTCGAGGTAGACCTAAGGTAACGATTTCAAATCTAGCATCGCTGGCAACTGGTGAGTCAGCAATGTTACAATTTTGTAGCCTTAAAAAGAGAAAAAATCTGTCATCAGTATTCTTGTCTTCGAAAATTAAAGCACTTCATTTTTGGTGGGATTTTGAAGCATGGGAAAGAGAACGAGTTATTATTATTGGATACTTATTTATCTTTGTTTGTTCTTTCATTAAAAAAAGAACTGATATTATTACCGCAACGATGTCATAACGTAGAAATGACGTCATGACGCTTATACTGTCGTTATAAATTAAAGAGGTAGCTGTGATGTTTAGAATCAAGTTCACAAAAATATATGTGGAAATGGTACTTGAGCAGACAAGCGTTCTATATTTCCGAAGGCAAAATATGAAGACAAAGATATAATATTTTCATTTGCTTGCAAAAAGAGAGAATCGGTCCATTTTAATAACGTCAAGGTTATTGAGCAATAATGACTACAACATGATTATTGTGATAGACATGTTTTATAAAAATCTACATCATTCGATAAATGGCAAATGTAACAACAGTGTAGAAAAGTTAAATTCGAAACAGTTTTCAAAGTTCAAGGACAAATAATAAATGTCTATTGAGACTGCATTCAATTTATCGAAGCCACAGATGAATAAGAAATCAGCACAAAAAGGAGGGCACACATGAAAGTAGTGAAACGTACGGGAGCAAAAAATGCAAAAAGAAGGTGAAATGTTAGAATGCAAAATCAATTCAAATAAAAATATGCAAAAAACTATGAAGAAATAAATATGAAAGTCAATGAATGGATAAGTAATACTTCTTGACGTTTTTGGCGTTGCGTGAAAAGAATGATTTTCACAGTCTATATGCATGTTTCATACAACAAAAATATTCGAACTCATTGCATGATCATCTTCAGTTAACGGAATCTTCCCTGTGGATTAACTGTTCTGTTGGTCTGATTTCTGACTATTGTTCACCTGGGTTAAAATTTCTATTGTTCTCAAAGTTGGTGATTTCTGTTTGATGAAATTGTTATACCAATCTCCATAATTGCCATCCATAAATTCCCATACTCATGTTCAAGAAGAGCAGCTAAAAAGCTTTTGAAACAATCAAGGTTTCTTCTCTTTAAGGCATCATAAAGGTTGTCAATAGATTCGTTTTGTGTCCTATTTTTAGCAGTCTGTTTGATACAAAGTACGATTTGTTTTCCATTATCATAAACTAGGGTTTGACATGTTGGTGGTAACCCTCCCATAGAATTTTGACATATGTTCTTTTGCATCTTTAAAATTCACGCATCACGTAAACTAAATTTAAAATATTTTTTATATCTGAAGTGATCCTCCATTTTGACATTTATACGTGATGAAATTGCCATTGGAACTACAGCCAAATCTTCTGTCATCATAATTATTCTAAGTTTTCATTAAATTTTATTTTGAACAGATTTTTTTTTTTTTTTACAAAAAATTCCAGTCAAAAGGTTCTTACATTTCATATTTATATACTCCAGTAATATAAATGTTCATTATTTTGTTTTATAACATAATACGTCTGGCATGTTTTGATTTGGGATTTATTGAAAAAAGTATAATCTAGTTTGTAGAAAACTGTTAAAGAGTTTTTATGATGTAACTCACTTTTCACTTCAAAAATGTCTGATACACTTAAGTATATATATACCAATGTACACACTTTATATTATAATATCGATATTTAAAGATATACTTGATACGTGTATACGTGTATGATCTGCTTGTTTTGTTTCTTTGTTGAATATTTCATTTATACAGAATCTAGTGAATTTTCTAGACAATTTTGCAGATTAATAAGAAAAATGTTTAGACACAAATCCCTTACCTTTTAATTTCATCTGATCTTAATATCTTACATCGCTCTCAATTAGTTTAAAAATCTTCTAAGGTCAGCCTAACGTACGATGACTTACATTATAATTTGAATCAGCATAATGTTTGACCATAAAAAATAGCAAGCATTGAAGAAGTCTTGGCTTCCTTTTCTTTTTTTATGTTACATTTTTGCGATGCTGGTTTATTCTCGGTTATGTGACTGTATCTGTCCTTTGGTGCATTTTTTATATTTTCAGAGATTTTTGTGCAAAGCTTAGTTTTAATAGTCAACTAATGAAACGCAAATTCTAGTCTTAAGAAATTAGTTGAGATAATGTTATTGATAATGTACACTGATAAGCAGGAGTTTCGTTATGTCTGAAAGTTGGGAGTAATCATGCAATTACGACTCTATAAAGTATTGTAGCAATCGGTTTCAATATAATCTGCTGCCAAATTCCCGTGTGTACGGAAAAGGTCAGCTAGAATCCTCTCATTTTCAACTTCCAGAATTCCCAAAGTACATTAAAACAAGGTAACAAATTGGTTTAGCAGCTGTCCTGACGATTTTGATTGTTTTGCAACAATGGTCAAACCTATCGGTAACGAAATATTTTTTTTAAATACCTCCAACAATAATGGCCATTTTTGTATTTGTTCATACTCTTTTCATTAATAATGTACTTTTGTGGTAAAATATAATTATAAACTGGAATATTGTCAATCTTATGATGTTGCATATTATAAGTATAAATTACAAATTCAAAAATTCGAAACATTTATAGGTTGTTCGCATTTTAATTCGTATTTTAACAATACAAATTAAATAACAATCTGTTTGGAATCATTAATATACTGGCATGTGATTTCTTCTGATGCAAAATTCACAAATAAATTCTTTGAAATACGTAACATGCAAATATAATTTGCAAAAGCGGTTACTTTATAACATGTACTCTGTCACAAGCAGTTGACTAACGTTTCTCTCATTAGAGAGAAAAGATGCGTACGGTAAAGCTCTTATCAAGAGAAAAGAGGTTGGTAAGATGAAGTGAGGTTTTTTTTAAAAAGAAGGTAACTACATAACAATCACATAGTAAAAAGCAAGTGTCCATGCATGTAATCAAGATAAGTCACATTTAGTTGATCAAATTCCGGGTGATCCTGCCAAGCATGGCTGGATACCCTATCCATGGTAAATTTCATATGTTATATGCTATATTACATTTTAACAGTGTTTCTGGAAAACCGCTACCCTTTGGAAATGACCAGGGTTCGACAAAAGACGTTACGAAACGTCAAAACTGTTACATAACGTTTTCAGCGAGATACAGAGCTGAACATTTGTTGTTATATAAACAAGGCTCAAGTCATGTTTTCATTTACATCTAGCTTAGTGAATAGACAATACATGACTTAAAACCTAATGATGAACTACTAACAACGCTAGAAACTATTTAATTATGTTCATAACTAATAAGCAGGTAAAAAGATCTAAGGAAACAAAACTTTTGCTAGTATACAACCAATGTTAACAAAAACAAAGCACAAGCTTTATGGCTCTTTGCGTAATATTATCACAGTAACTGTTGTAAACTAAAAGAATATGCATTGTAATGAATCGACTTTATAAAACAAAATCTTTCACATATACCACAAAATAAATTAAAATCGTAATTTTATTTTTTTCTTCTATATATCTAATAGAATAAACTAGCATGCCCATCAGTCATAGTCTATTTCTCTCAACTATGTTGACAACCTTGATGGCTATATTCTTCATATAGACATGTATTAAAAATCTAATTACTTTATTTAAATTTCTTAATTGTCTTTAAAGAATGTGATTGGAGGTGGGTCAAACATGTGAAATACTCAAATACATTTTGAAAGAAAGACCTTTCTGTCATGAAACATAATTCAAATATTAAATCATGTGTCAATGAATGAAATAAAGCAACAATATTTAAAAAATTCTTTACTTTCTGTTTAACAAATCATCCAATCATCAAACATTCCATTTTTACTTGTCCTTTGTAATATTGTCTTCATCATTAAGAACTGCTGTTGCTTGTAAGAGTTTCTTCATTAAGCAGACTATCACTGAGTTGGGGACAATCATTTAAGACATTTGACATGCTTCCCAATGTAGACCCCTCTCTCCTGTCTGAAGTCTCTCTAGCATTAGTCTGTACGTTACTTGAATTAGATCGACCCTGTGACTGTGATCTTCCACCTTCACTATAACAAAACTGGTCCACTATGGAAGAATGGTATTCCCTATTCTCCAAACATCTCTGATTTTGCTCCGGTATACTGTTCTGAATATCTCTATAGCCTACAGTGTTGGACTGATTTGCCATGTCCTCACGAAGAGCACTTGCTTCCATTTCCAAATTTTTTGCTTCTGATTCATCTGATACTGGAACAGGAGATGTGTACGGTCCCTGCATTTGTCGAGATCCTATGAGATTTGCTGCAGACTGCTGCCCTGACTCTGATTGGAATAGATCAAACTGGGAAGTTTGGTTTGTTGATGATTCAGGGGCGGCTATGGGGTTTCCAACTTCTGTGGCTGTTGGTACTGGCTGGACTGGAATATTAATAGAACTCCCAGAAGGTCTTGCTGCATGAGGATCTTTTTCAAACCCAACTTGCTCTAAATTATTTGTTAGATCACGTATCCCCTGTATTAAACTTGATCCCTTCTGACTTGCTGTATCATCTTGTGCTTGGTGGACTAATGGTTCCCTGGACCTCGAAGACTCTGTCTGTGACACGGCTTTGGTGCTGGTCCCAATGTTCTCCTCAGACAATAGGCCGGTGAATCTCTTTGATGTTGATTCTTTTGGTTTCACGGATAAGTTTCCTAATGAGTTTAAATGTTCATCCAGAAAAGTAGACTTTGGACAAGTTTGATGAGCAGAGTCAGCACCGAGACTTGAAGGTTGTTCTGAAGCTTCCCTTTGGTATATTTCATCGTATGGACTATCCAATTCTTTCTTCTTATTTACCAAAGCAATTTCTTTTTGGGTATCTCTAATAATAGGGCTAATGTCACTAACCTCAGTTCCTTCTTTAGACCTGGAAGTCAAAGTCGGAATCATTTGGGGTTGCTGGTCCTCTTCTTGGCCAGACTTTTTTCCAGAGCCAAAAGAAACATTATGCCCTGTCAGAGTAACAGCCTCGATACTATGCTTATTGCTATCTGTGTTGTTTTCTGGCTTTGAGTTTTTGTTAAAGCTTGAACTACTTGATGAGCGAGACTCTGACAAATTTCTTGAACTCTGTGCTGGGGAGTCTATCAAATTATTCTGAATTTTTTCTTCCAAGTTGCTCGAGGAATCACTGGATGGAGGTAGACCCAGGATAACATTTTCAAATCTAGCATCGCTTTCCACTGGTGAGGTACCAATGTTAAAATTGTTTAAACTTGATTCACCTTAAAAATAGAAAAAAAATACTTTTCACCAATATTTATATCTTCAATTATTAAAAAAAAGGCTGGGTGCTCAGCAATTTATCCACAAGATAAACCAGGTGCCTAAATCTTAAAAAAAAAAAAACACCTAATAATTTATTTAGCTATTAAATATTATCTATTAATTTAAAAGAAAAATTTCTTACAATTTATTCAACCTAATGGGTTTTCTTTATAATCATATACAAGGTTCTTCTTTGTATACAGTTTAAAAATGACCAGGACAATAATCCAGCCCTATAATTACTGTGACAGTGTCCATTCAAGGTCCTGTCAATTATTCATTAAGATGGCCAGAGTTCGAAATTCCATTATATAAGTCACAAAATGCAAGTCAGAATAGCAAAAACTGTGAGATAAAACTTTGAAAATTCACAAAAAAGAGTTCAACTGGTTTTTTTTCATTGTAACTTTATCTTCAAAAAACTCTATTCAGCATTCAGTTTGAGCTTTATTTGCTGTTTATAATTGCCATATTTAAATGAGCCAGAGTGCATTATGTAAAAAATAAATTTTGGTAAAATGATGTAAGATTTGAAAATTCTAAACCAGATTTGACTGCAATGTACTTTTTATCCATAAATATATCGATAGGCGTCCCAAGCCGCCTTAATACATGTACATGTCTACCCACACAATTAACTTATAACTTTTAAAATTTCTTTTATCATTAAAATCGAATCAACTGTGATGATCTTTGTGTCCTACTAATTTAATAAATCACGCATTCAAGAAACGGATTGGCTTATTTTATTTGTTCAACATTGAGGACAGGAAGATGGTGCCAATGGTAACATTACCACTGATTATGATGTTATGGTATAACCTGGTGAAATTGTGAGTTTATTTTTTAGCGCTCGTAAAAATTTGCTAGTTAGTTGTATAGGGAGTTTCTACTGCTGAGACTTTATAATTAACAGTGCATGTAATTATATCTTCCTCAAAAGGAGCATCAACTTACCAAGGTCTAATCTAATGATCTGTAGAAAACTTGAAAACTTTTCATCTTGAAGATGTTTCATCAGATCAGCCACTTTGAATCCACGAAGTGTAAGTTCATCAAGAAAAGCATCCCCAGCATTGCCAGATTTTTCTACAAAAAACAATAATGGCAGAATATATACCAATTATTCATATACATGTATGTACATTCATGATGTGAATTGTTAAAAATATTAATTGTCACGAGTAAATCATATGTTATCCAACAAACTTTTCTAGAGCTCCAATACACTGAAATATGGGGTTTAATTGTTTCTAAGCATTTCTTACAGAAAATGAAGCCTCATATTGCACTAACCTATTTCCATGACTTTATTCTTTTTGAAACCCATTTTTTTACTCAGTTCTCTCCAAAGTTTATTTTTACTCAGTTCAGCAGCCCATCTGTCAGTAATTTCAACTGACACTTCTCCTAGTTCTGTTTCTGAAGAAGAAATAAATCTTTATGCATCATTTTAAATCTGGGGGATTAACATAAAAGATATACTCTCAGGTATTAAAGAGACAAACATTGGTCAGCTCTGTTAATGTAATATGAAATCATTACGCTACATGGAATAAATTATATATAAGGCACCGTTTTGTTGATTTCTGAAATAGCAATGCATGAATAAGCTTTACTTATAGTGGGCAATTTATACTTATGATAAATATTCTTAATACGCATATGTGAAGAAAAACGTGGTTTTAATCATTATAAATGTATGTAAGTATATAAATGTTTTGTTTTCATGGCAAATGGATAAGAGTAATGTTTTCAGTAATCTACATGTAATAAAATATTTAATTGAGGTTGTCATTGCATAGTAATTAAAGTATTGCAATGCGCAAAGCCAATCACAAAAAAGTGATACAAGGGCTTTAATTTGACATTTAAGCTCAGTATGTGTCGACTTCATTCACTCTTGTTTAGAAAAAAGTCAAAATTATGCTTACTAGATTTTGTATTGAATTCAATTGATTCTAAAGAATGTCTTAAGATTACTGTTTTTTAAACGCAGGTAGGTTAAAGCAACTATGATTTAAATGATTGTTGATATTATTGTCAAAAAATGTTAACTTTTATTAAAACAATGCTGAATATTAATATTAAGTGAATGTGTTCACTAAGAAATTAAGTTTCTACATCGGAATTGAGTCGCTCGTTGAAGCTGCCATGTCATGCCATCGTGTGACAGTTAAAAATAGACCACTATTTTACCTTAGTTAAAAAAATATCAAAAAGTGTAACACTACCCTGAAGTTTATTTGTATGCATGATACAATAATGTGATCTGAAATTAGCTCATGATTTTTAGTATTACCTCTAGAATCCTATTGTTATAATTGTAAATATTGTCATTATTTAACACAAACCCATTATTTATTTAACACAAACACAAACACAAACAGCTTCTTTAATTTCATTGAAAAAACTATATTATTTTCATTTACAACAACGAAGCAAAGGATCCTAGCAGCACTTTTCAAGTATTTTAGGACATATGCTTTCATATTTGCCAAATTCATCTTTAAATCATAATATTTGGGGTATACTGTGTTACACTTTTGCCTTTTTTGTAAACACTGACAAAGGAAAGGCCAGTCAAGGCATATGAATATCTATCTGCTTATAAACTTTTTAACACTTGCTCATAAAACAAAATATCCATGCCTGTATTATACTGATTATATCCTGAAAGACTCTCATCAAAATTGGGGGTATCTGAATTAAATAAGTCTTATTTCAGCATTGTTTACACACTGTATTGATTCCAACGATTTGTCACTTGACATTAATTGATCTAATCTTTTAAACTAGCTTGTGAAGTCATCAATGAAAACGATACAAAACTAGAACTGTCCTAATGGGACTAATACCCCCGCTAGGCTAATTTCAAATGGGACAAATAATTGAATTGAATAATAGTTAAGGTTTGGAACACATACAAAAAAAAAAATTCTAGAATTGTAAAAAAAAAAAAAAGTTAACAAAGAAAAATTAAAATCAAAATTGTCAGAATTTCACTGTAAATACATATCTATAACAGTAATACATTTACAAATGTATGTATTTGATGATATATTTTTTTAATTTAATTGATTTAAAGAAAAACCAACAAAATGACAATAACCCCTCCCTTTGTAGTGAATAGAAATACCGGTAGCCAAGCAATGCTCTTCTGTTGATAAAACTTTCAATATCTTTCTAATAAGAGTCTTGACAGATGCAATTAGTTGTTTCAAATTTTCCTCACTTTCTCCTATGGCACAATTGAACTCCATATCAGAAAATTGATCCCATAGGACTATGATTTTCTTTGATGAGTTTGTTAAATTTAATAAACTCCCAAAACATTACCATAATTACCATACTATGTAAAAATATGTAAAAAAGAAAATTTAATATTACAAACAATTTTAAAATTGCCAAAACACTACAATCATATCAGTAATTTTGAATTTCATTTAAATTAATGCCCAATAGGGTCACTTCATCAAATTACTTGACAAATAAATTTCAACAACCTCTAAAAATAGTTTAACTTCTTTATTAATAATTATATTATTTATTTCCTTATAATGATAGACCTTTTGGTTTACATGAAACAGTTTTAAAATAGCCCCAAAACCATCACCCATTTTACATATTATCAATTTCCCCTAAACACATGCTCCATCTGAGCCATGGCTCAGATAATGGCTCCCTTGGGACGAATGAATTCAGCCACACTTGTCTTTGATGTTCTCATTAGCTCTTAAGAATTTATCATTGACAAACAAAAACTTTGCATTGTCAGTTGATAGAATACTTATAAAAAATAATTTTTTTTTATTAATTAAGACATAAAGACAAAAAACTCCATCTGGATGTATTTATATAAATATATTTTAGAGTGTTTTCTATTAATTAATTAATAAAATCTGTAAGGATTACCTCCCTTACTTTTCAACATTAGTGTACAATATATAGAATAAGGAAAATGAAAACTGTCATAAAATCATTAAATCTTGTCTGATCTTAAAAAAAATTGCAGGTGCACATCTTCAGATGGTGTTCAACATATGTACAAATTTTCAAACTGTTCCATGCAGTAATAAAAAATTCTATAGGGGGGACAAAGTTGCGTCTACAGACAGACGGACAGACGGACAGACGGACAGACGGACAGACGGACAGACGGACAGGGTGAAACCAATATACCCCCCTTAACTTCGTTTGCGGGGTATAAATAGCCCCAAAACCATCACCCATTTTACAGATTATCAATTTCCCCTAAACACATGCTCCATCTGAGCCATGGCTCAGATAATGGCTCCCTTGGGACAAATGAATTCAGCCACACTTGTCTTTGATGTTCTCATTAGCTCCTAAGAATTTATCATTGACAAAAAAAACTTTGCATTGTCAGTTGATAGAATACTTATAAAAAATAATTTTTTTTTTTATTAATTATAAGTAAAGACAAAAAACTCCATCTGGATGTATTTATATAAATATATTTTAGAGTGTTTTCTATTAATTAATTAATAAAATCTGTAAGGATTACCTCCCTTACTTTTCAACATTAGTGTACAATATATAGAATAAGGAAAATGAATACTGTCATAAAATCATTAAATCTTGTCTGATCTTAAAAAAAATTGCAGGTGCACATCTTCAGATGGTGTTCAACATATGTACAAATTTTCAAACTGTTCCATGCAGTTATAAAAAATTCAATAGGGGGGACAAAGTTGCGTCTACAGACAGACGGACAGACGGACAGACAGACAGACGGACAGACAGACAGACGGACAGGGTGAAACCAATATACCCCCCTAAACTTCGTTTGCGGGGGTATAAAAATCCTAGATGTATTCAGTTAGAAGAGTTTCTTTTGACATTTTACGTCTGTAGTTTTTATAATTTGGAGTTAAAGTTGTAAATGATAGGTTTGAGAAAAATATGACATCATGCTGCTTAGTGTGATGTCACATTGATTATGTTGATCAGAGGAATTTTTACTCAATCGATTGCTGGTACTTGCCTTATCATAGCTGCAAATTTTATGCTATATACATATGTATGTACATTTCATTACGTTCCTTAAAATTATTCTGATTCAAAAATGTTAAAATACACATCTCTTCAATAGAGACACTTTTTTCTGAACCCTCAATGAGTCGCAATCGCGGTCAGCTCTCTCTTCCCTTTGCACTAAATTGTAGTCTAATTATTCTGAGTGTTTCATATCCAACAATCGTTAATTTGTCACCTGAAGTTAACTGGTCCTCGTCTGTGCCTCCACTAGCCTGCTGTTCTGCACTTCGTGTGTTACTCGGGATGCTTCGAGTGTCTGAGGATGAAGAACTAGAGGAGTGTGACCATGGTCGGGCACATATCTGAGCTGTTCCCCTATACACTTGAACATTTCTTATTCCAGTGATTGGCGAAGTTATATTTTGTTGCATTGCACAGGTTAATCTAGGTGGATATTCCAGCTGAATACCACCCCTCTCTGCAATCTCCATCGCCAAATCTACGTATTGGTGTTTCAGTAAGGCATATAAAAAGCTTTGAAAACATCTATAGTTTCTCCTCCTTAAGGCTTCTTGAAGTTTGTCAATAGCCTGAATCTTGCTCCTTAGAGCGGCTGCCTTGATGTCCTCTTTGTCAACGTCAGTAAATCCCTGAATGTCAGGTAAAATCTCTAAAGGATCCACCAAATGTTCTCTCAATAAGGGCCATATATCTCTCACTAATTTAAAATGGTCCATATTTAACCCGTCAAAATGGGGCTCTGTTTGGGTTAAGCCAGAGACGTATTTTTACTATTTATATTTTGCTAATATTGTCTCTGGGCACGACCCTACTTTCGCTTTCAATAATCGGAACTCTTTGGTGTGCGGAGGTTACATTCGTATCATTGAAGGGGTGGGCCAAAAGTCATCATGGAGCTTCCTCAGTCAATGCAAGATGCTTTAACATTAGCGGGAGAGTCTATCCACATTCCAGACGCACAGTTTCCGAGTTTTGTAGAGGTGGCATTCCGTGGAGTCATCAATTCAAACGAGAGAAATGCCATAGAAAGTATGTATTCGCGATACCGTAACGTTATACCTGCAAAATCTGGATAAACATCACATGACTTTTTTATGCACGACTCGGGAACTTAAAAATGAGACTTTTTCATCTTAACTAATAAACCAGATTTAGAATGCAAACCTTATATCATGGTTTTGTACATTTTAACATACACAAAGCTATAACTTACTGTCAAGTTGATGAAATATTTATAATTTTGCCTGTGGCATTTTGGTATATTTTTTTCACAAGTAATGGAGAAAATAATGATGGAGCAGACCATGATAATAATAATATCAATATAACCTGCACCCCTGCTGGCGCCGAGTACCATTTCTTGCTAGTGCATTGTTACGTCATTTTATCAACACATAAAATATTATACGAAAAATGACATAACAATGCACTGGCGAGAAATGGTACTCAACACGAACTGGTCGCACGCCAGTAGAGTTTCTAGTCACCATGCTCTACCAACTAAGCTAAGCTATTTGGTGCTTGCGAACAGGTTGGGATCAATCTCCCAAATGGGATATAAATTTAAAGTGCAAAAAATAAAAAATTTTGAATTTTAAATTTTTTATATAAATCTGCATTAGATTAGATGAAATGTAACAACTTTTGGTAAAAACTTTTTCTTTATCCCCGAGTACCCAAACTCCGTCACCATAAGCAGAAAACATTCCGCGTTTCTCTGTAAATTATTTTTTGCAGTTTTTATCATTTGCAATCACTAAATATAATCTGAAACGTTATAATTTATAAAGTTATTAACAAAAATATTTTTATTATTATTCAGATAAGCCCTCTGAATACGACATTTATCACACGTGCTATCATAACTTATGAACCTAACTCCGTCACCCACATGATCTATGATACGCCAGGGAATGAAGACACATTAACAATTTAGTTTAAACTCAACTTGTATCTAGGTCAAGTTATAATAAGTGAAATCGGTGAATACATTTTAAATTATATATCATTTCATCAAAGTGAAATGATCGCCACAATAAAAAAAATGGGTCCTTGTAACAACAATCACAATTACCTTTTCAGAATGTATGGATGCCGTTTAATTTCTGTCCTTACTTATTTCAAATATATCATATCACTAATGAATTTATTAATGATTATATTATTTATTTATTACATTTTTAATAAATATAGCATATTATATAATTACCAACATACCGTATATAATCTGTAACCCTGTATAAGGCAAAAATTATGGCATGAGCGATTTGACGTTATCATCAAGTGTAGTGCATAAACGCTATTGCGGATTGAAAAAAAATGTATTAATAACCTTAATAAAAAATAAATTACATGTGAAATGTTTCCTCTTGACCTCTCTTAACATGACTGACCACTGTAAATAATCAAATAGGCCCGCGTGTCAGAAATATCGTTATTTTAGTGCACCAGTAAAAAGGTGTTAGCTGATTTCACGCAATTATTGTTGCATAAAATGAACAAGGTGTAATTTTGTTATGTTTGAACATATTCTTAAATTTAACCATTGTAAATTGTTGACATTTGATAGAAGATTTTTGACATGCAAAAAATGATATCATAATCGCACTTGATTTCAAACGGCGAGGAGTTTCCTGACAGTGACGGAGTTAGGGTGCTATGCGACAACCATACACTATTACAGAGATTGAATCCTCAGTATATTCAAAAGTTCTTGCCAGGAGATCAATCTTACAAGCTATAGACATATAGAAAAACTTATTAATAAACAAAAGTTGTTGCATTTGATACACATTATTGCGGATTTATATCAAAAGTTTCAAAATCAAAACACTTATTTTATGCACTAAAATTTATTTCCTATTTTGGCTATTATAATCCCATAACGGGCTATTATATCCCATTTGGGTGATTGGTCCCAACCTGGTGATCAAATGGTCACACATAATTATTATTAAAAATCCCAACCTGGTGATCAAATGGTCACACATAATTATTATTGAAAATCCCAACCTGGTGATCAAATGGTCACACATAAAATCAGAGACATTATATAGATATATTTTGTCTCTGATGAGATGTAAATATTTAAATTAGAGACTAAAAAGTAAACTTAAATAAATGAGTTTTTCAAAACATTACAGTATCAGATTGAACACAGATAGGTGTTCCCTCATTATAATATGTCAATAAAAAAAAAAAATTGTTCATTTTACCCCAATAATCATGATAATGAATATTCGGAATTCCTAAAATAATCACCTCTGCCATGCATGGGTATCGGAGACAGGTCAATGGTTTTTGACAATAGAATTTAAATTGTTTACATTTCTAAATAGGAATATGCTAAAAAAAAAATTATTATATAATTGATTAATTCCTAGTTCTCTGATTGGCTGATATCAAACAATCTAGTAAAAATGGAACATTATATTCACCTGCACGTGACCTAGGAGGTCAATATAAGATTTGATTTTTTCTATGTTCGACTGAATATAGATCATCCTGTTGTTTGTTCAGTTGGCATGGCAATGTGCTTGTGTGCAGTGGCTTCGGCTCAGTGAATATTTTTTTCTTCTCTGTTAGCTAATTAAATCACTGTACATGTATTAACCTCAAAAACAGCTGATTGTATAGCATCTCATAGCTACAAGACTTCATTTCTTATTTACTAACTTAGATGATCTGGAGCAAGTAAAAGATAAAAAATTGTCTATTCACAAGGGAACTTTTTCAGATTTAAAAGAATTTACCAGCAAAGATCCAGCAGCTGTGAAAGAGGCTTATGCTGGCCTTGTTGCCATGGTGATAGAGGCAGCCAAACAGGATACAGATATAGAGTCACTAAGGTAACTTTTCTGATTTTGCATCCCCTTTTATTTCTTTATTCAATAATGAATGAACCTTTGAATTTTATGGGAATCATTGAACAAACTTTGATTTGCAGTTTGATTGCAAAAGACATTGGGGAAATGTATAAATATTGAACCATAATCACCCCCCCCCCCCCCCCCCAAAAAAAAAAAATGTACGTGTACATGTATTTAAGTATAATTTGCAACATCATATAGTTTTTATGATAATTATATAATTAATATTTTTATCAATAGATTACAAAATTTCAATAACATATGATATACATGTTTATATGCTGTTACTAAATGAAATTTGTCAACAAAACACATCTTTTATTGTGTATCTTTCAGCTCTCTCTTAGAAGACTGTAAGTTTCCTCCAGAGAGAATTAAGGAGGTTTCAGAGACTTATCAGGTAATAATGGTTAAAAAAGTTTTTAGTTCAAAAGTGTGGGCAATATATCTCATTCCTACTGCATTATATTGTATACTTACAGATGATTGTTTTCGGCCCTGTGCAGTATAAACCAAAAATTCCCCTTTCTGTGTAAAATAAAGTTTTATATAACACCCCTTTCCAATTCAATCAAAAAATGTCATTGATTGCTATCATTAAATTCTGATGCTGAGTATAATGCCGAAGATTTTGTCAACATCAACTTTGAATTCAAACAATGCCACAAATTGACAGGAAAGTTTATTTCATGATTTCCTCCCATATTATTTCAAAAGAATGGTTGATAACCCAAATTCTAGAAACGGAATTCATTTGATTTTTATTACATGTACTAGTATTAATTATAGAAATATTACCTAATGCATTTTTTAAAATTTGCATTTGAAAATATATGGTTTGACATAAGAAGGACATTAGTCAACATTATAAAGATTTAACTTGAAAGTATGGAACAAAAATGTATTGTAAAAGTCTTTGCATTTTAAATAGAAAGGTCTACAGATATATCTTGGGCAGATTTCATTTGTTGACGGTATAAAAATATAACTCCCTTTTTTTTTTCTATTGCAGAAGAACAAGCCAGCTCTTCAGATTCTTCTTGGAAGGTAACGATCAGTAAATGTAATTGTAGATGCTTTAAAGTGCATATTCCGAAAACAGCACATGGGTATGAGATGAAAAGTGAAACTGTTTTGCCTTGCTTTGTAACCTACATTTCAGTAGTTTGCAAGTGATAAATAATAGATGGCAATATGGTAGCTGTAACATTTTTTTTCATTGTATTTCTTTTTTTCAATTTATCAATTTGGGTCCTCTAAAAACATTAAAATTTTTTGTTTCAGTGTTGGTCGCACACCTGCCCATATCGTAGATGTAGACTGGAGACTGGACTACTATGTCAAGGTAAGCTGTGTGAGAGAGAGAGAGAGAGAGAGAGAGAGAGAGAGCTTCTTGGTATTATTCATTTGACAGTAGAAGATTTTATTTTATTTTTGAATGAGTTATAATTAATACCATTAAACAAATTACAGGATATATGTATATGAATGTAATGTTAGATTCTGATGATTTAGATATATGTAAAGTGATTTCATAGATAAATATAGTTTACATGGTTCAAAGGAGTTATGTCCCTTTTAATTAACTTAATAGGTGTTACATATTGCGATATTGCTGATAAATGAAATTTATGAAGAGTGTAGGAATGTATTGTTTTATTTCAATTAAATATGTAATTTTCTTTATGTAATATGTATTTTTTTATTAAATGTATTTTTTGTTGCTTCAGAACAATCATATGGAGAAAGTGAATGAAGCTGTGTATTTGATCACCCTCAAAACAGAGGTAACCATTCTTTAGTTTCTTGAATATTCACATAACGTCCAACAGTGCTTTACTTGCATTGGTCAGTACTTGAATGAGATATTCTTTGCTAATGCAATCCACGACCAGATGGGAGAATATCATACATTCTGGCTCTATTTGCAACAGTGGGAAATATTTGGGGGGGGGGGGGGAGAGTGAGAGTGTGAAAAATTATATATTGTATAGAGAAAGAGTTCTTTTTCATTTTATTTTGGGTTCTTTTTTCTTAAATAGATAAAATGTAGGTTGGATGTCAACAAAGGACTATATATGGTTTGAGCCTAAAATGGCCACCTTAAATGAACATCGTCATTTTACTGTAATTCTTTGTTTTATTTGTACAAATATACATTTGAAGTGTTTTCATAATTTTCATTTTGATTTTAGTGCCCACAGTTTAAAAATATGACATCATAAAGTTTACCTTTTACCGCCATTTTCTCATTTTTAGCATAAAACAGCTTGTTTTGAAGCAGTTTTTCTTTAAGGAAACATTGAGCGACTGCTTGAACAAACAAAATATTTTCACCAAAGATGTATTTCTCCAATACCTATAAGTGACAAAAAGTTCGTTCTTGTTCAAAGAGTTGCTCTGTATTTCCTATTCGAAAAACGATAAGAAAAATGTTAATTTTTGACTGATTTTGATTGAATTATAAAAATAGCGTCACTTCTGACATCATATACTGCCAGTGAGTGCATATAAATCAAATAATTAGGTGTCAACTCCTTTATAAAATAACACAGCAAATTAATGTACTTGAATCATTTTAAAAATAGCGAATTATGGGGGACAAATTTGACTAATATCATATATAGTTCTTTCCCATTCATATAATGATTTTCAGCCATAAACTACATGAGGATTGTATTATTGAAATTGGATGTTAAAACAGAAAATCCAGTTAAAGTTAATTTTTTATGCAGATCTATTTATATTATGAACCCTGAAAAGGCTAATGAAATTGTAATTTGATTGAAAAATCATATTTCAAAACGGGACAAAAACACATTCTGTAACCCAATTTGGATTTCTTATAAGTTCTCTTTTGTTAAAAAATATGACATTATTTAGAATGCTTACTGGTTTTTAAAAGTTTATCAACGTACAGTAATTTTGAATCACATAAACCTGTGACATTTTCCTATGCCTGCCAGTGTTCCAAACTTTGATTACTATATTTCTACACCAAATTGTACAGTTGTAATAAAGAAAGAAAAACATGATCTTTTAAATTTCTTCTTACATCTTAATTTAATGTACATATAGTCAAATATACTAATGATATTATAAGTACAAAAAGCAGACAAAACCAATTCCTTTTTTAGGGTTAGATACAAAACACAAAAAAGAGAGGCCTGAGATAATGTTTTCTATATTTTTTTTAACTTTAGAGTAAAGAATATGATATATCTTATTTATTTTACATTATCTGGTATATATTTTAGTACATGTTACCTTTCCCTTTACTATTGACCTTTATCCTATAGGTTAAAGGTCAATGACTGGTAAAGTTCAAGGTCGATGATTGATTTCAAGGTCAAATTGATCATCACAGACTGCTTAATATTTGATGTGACCACAGGAAAATGACTGTTTTAACCTTGGTTCCAAATTATTATTTTATATTAATATTTAAAAAAAAAATATTGAATTCCTCATTGACATATAACTTTGATGCATTTCTTTCTGTAGTTACCGAGTCAGAAAGAACTACAGGAAGTGCAGTTTTCTTGCTCTCAGGAACAACTTCAGGTTAGATTCCAAACTTTCATTTAACCTCTTTATTTGTTTTTAGATTTAAAGAACTTAAAAACTTTACATTGGTTATTTTTCAAACACTAGATTTCTTAAATGAAACAAATATTTTTTTTCCCAATGGTCAAAAACATTTACATTATTGCTTCAGAAAGAAAAGAACAACATTTTTTTTAAAAAGAAATTAATTTGTATGATTTATCTCTTTTTCATTTACTTTAATTTTATTTAGTCTCTGTCATTTATAAGAATATTGCTTTTTATGATTTTCCAAAATATATTTCCAGCATGATTTTGAGGAAAAAAATCTGAAGGGAAATAAATTCATGGGGGGGGGGGGGGGGGGGGGCATTTGTTATAAATACTTAGTACTTGTGATAAGTGAATAAAGATATTTCTTTGTCAGACTTTTAACTTTTGATCTAGCTTATTTGAATTATACATGTAGTTATCAAATTCTTAGAGAGTTATCTCCCATATCAAGGGATAATGAATCTTAAATTATATTCTAATACTGAAATAAAATGGAGAATTATAGAAAAACGTATTTTTTTTCAGGATTTAGTGGGCAAGCTAAAAGATGCCTGCAAGTGTTTAGAGAGAATCAGTCAAGGATAGTGATACCGGAAGAAGATAAAAGATTAGTCTTTAAAACTATCCATGCATAGAAAGATAGAGAATGGTATATGTAAATGTATTTACTCATGTATTAGACATGAGGACTTTGTAATTAAAGTTGATTTGTTTTAAAAGAATAATTTTCAAAGTTTTTCATGTATAAAAATATATAGAATGTTATATGTGAATTACACGTGTATTAGATAGATCTATATGATATCATTAAAATGGATTTGTTTTATTTCAAAATAAAATTTTACTCATTCAAAATTGTAAAACTGAATATACATGTAAATTGTAATGAAGAGCTTCAGAAATCATCGATCATTCAGTGAATGATAGACTGGCCTGTAGCAAACTTGAACTTGTGGTTAATTGATGTTGTTATTATGTATTAATTCAGTTAATTACGTTAAAATGGGGACAGCTGTAAAAACAGACAACTGAAGCCTTGTAAATCATTAACAGGTGTTGTTATTTTTAGAATCTTTAATAAACAAATTAATAGTTTTATGACTTGGAATTGTGCTGTAGAAACTTAAAATGCTACTGTATAAAAATTATAAAGAAATTTGGCCAACAAGATAGTTAGTTGGCATGAACCATCAACACAAATCGAATTGCTATATGTAGAGGTTCGAACAACAATTGATTACCGGTACTCAAAGTATATGTGTTGAGAGCTGAAATTCATGTCTATACAGGCTTTTGAAAAAAACGCATAAGCTTTCTAAAAAGGGCAATGAGGGGTAAATGGATACAAAATAAATTGATGATGTTAATGCATATAAATAGTTAAATTGTATATCATAATAAATTAGTAATAAGAACAGAAAATAGTGTGCATATGGCAAAATAAATAACGACAAATTAAACAATAAAACATACAAATTTATTCTATAGTTCAACATAACATTATATCAACATACATATAAAAACAAAAACGTTTGAAAATTAAAAAAAATTCGAGGGGGGGGGGAATCACCAGGAGGATTTGAACCCAAAACACTTTGTATTAATTAACTAATCCAGGACGAACCCAGTGAGCCATGTGGGACTTTATTATATACGGTATAAATTACTGTTTGAAACAACATTGTCATATATCTGGACTTCGATTTTTATCCTCCAAAATTATTTTGAAAAATTATTAGTCATTTCTGAGTCATATCTCCATCTTTTTTCTTTTCTTTTTTAAGAAAACCTTTTAATGTTGAAATATGTTATCTTTACAAGTTTCAAATATTTTAGACCCATATTGAGATAAAACCTTTAGCATTTTAAGCATTTTGCTACTCATTCCACTTACAACAGGAAACAAATGACGTTATAATTAAAAAATGTGTAAAATTAATCTATGAAAATTTCACTCTCTTTGTGAGCCCAGATTCCTGCCGAATCTACATCTTAAGCGCCCTCTTTCTTTTCTCGAATTTTAAAAAGGAACATGAAAGGGGCTTCCGTTTTGTTTCTACGTTTTGTTGCTTAAAATCGGTTTGATTTCTACTTAGAATATGATACAAATATGGAGTTCAGACCCATTCGGCATCAAGTTCTAAAAATGACAATCCTAGTATTTGGAAGTTTTGACACGCATACCCAGTTAAAATCAACCTATTCCAAATATTTAACATATTAAAGGTTTAGAAATCTATGATATGGTAAATATACATTGTTGCAATAATTAAGAAAGAATTATGAGAAAATGTTCATATTTTTAAGTTTATATTATCTTATTTGTCCTCAGATAGGCAGTTTACACGCCTTTTTCACCCATCTTTTATTTAGCATTTTTTTATTGTATAAAATGGTTTACTTGGCTGTGCATTCTGAATGATTAACCAAAATTTGAATGTTAGAAGTCAAGTTACAAGCGAGATACAGGGGTCAGAATTTATGGTTTGCAAACAAAGCTCAAGTCTTATATTTGTTTACAAATAGTGTAATGTAATTACCATTTCTTTGACAAAATGACTCGTGGCAAACAAGAAAAAAATGATTCAATGTGTTCATAAATAATTCATAAATAATACCATAGACAAAAGAAAGCAATATTTGCTTGAAACTTAAAAAAAAATATTATAATTAATCATTCTAGACATTAAAAATGGATATAAAATTTTAAAATTTGTTAGTCTTCGAGTTATGAGTTAGATAGAGAGCTCAGATTTCTTTCTTTAAACAAATTGATATGATAAATTTGACATGATATTGTTTACATGTTCAATGTTGAAAAGAAAATTCCAGGTCTAGACCTAAAATGAATGTGACAAACACTAGGAATTGTTACGACTTAGCAGATAGAACAATCATGACAAAAACACGTTTATAGGTGATTTGAACCAATGTAAACTAAATTCTGGAATCTGAGTTCTGGAATCTTAAAAAGAAACTGAAAAATACAGATAAGCGCTTTCATATTTTTCTTTAGAGTGAACCTGTATGATACTGCATAAATGCATAAATACATATTTAAGTAACATACTGTTTATAAACATAAGATAATTTTCTTCTTTTTTTTTTGTTTGCATTATTATTAATATTACAAAAAATACAGTTATTAAGACTCTCCATTGCACATTCATATACGCAGCCAAATTGTAAAATGTGTAAAAAAAAAAAAAAGTTAAAAGAACACTAAATTTGTTTTATGGGCCATTAATAGTAATAAAAGTACAATTTGTCACAATTATTGTGGTTGCCAACCGCACGAGACAACAGGTGTCATCATTTGTAAAATCGTACAGAAACCTTCACCTCATTAATTTACCTGTTAAATGGCTATCGTTTGACACGTCTGCAGGTTATGTCGCATAAAATTATGATTTCTTATTTACATACGGTGCCTAGCTTTATCAAAATTTCAATGTAGAGAATGAATAACTCGAAATATAAAACTCAACGATGCCAAAATCATTTCGGTCATGGTTGTTTTTAATTTTCATTTCAATTTTTAGCTCAATAAGGCTCAAGTGAGCTTTTCTGATCGAAAATTTCCGTTGTCGTTGTTGTTGTCGTCGTAAACGTTTCACGTTTTCATCTTCTTCTCAAGATCCACTGGGTCAATTTCAATCAAACTTAACGGAAAGCATCATTGGGGGAACCTATTACACAACCAATTTCTTAAACAAAGTTATTAAAAAATACACAAAACAATTTTGAATTAGTCCTTCCCTTATATGTTTAAATTGTTTTTAATACATATTGATTTAGAAAAATTGAGAAATATTTTCTTTATCATTTTTTAAACGATTTTGTTTAAATCACGACATATGTCTTTATTTTGAAATGTTATACTGTACATTATGGTTTTATTTAAGTTGAAAATAAATAAGAAGCCCGTAAAGTTTGTTGTTTGTGGTTTCTTAAAATTAGGTCAAAGAGTTGTAATAAACAAACATTGTAAAGCTACATTTCCCAGAATCGTGTAGGTTTTTTCCGAACTAATAAAAAAAACCTCATAATACGTTTCTCAATTTTTAACTATATAATAGCTGTGGTCCCCAATCCGACAAACATATGTAAAAAAAAAAAAGTTTTTGGTTATTCACATTTTTTTACATTATAAATACACAAAAGGTTAACGTTTGAGCTGAAAAGAAGTTCACTCTGTTGAGATAATAAAAAATATTCATTTAAAACCATTACAAATTTATATTTGTAATGTTAACACTAGTGCTTATACTTAACTACACTTTATTATACTGGATATGTATAGTCGGTACTTGCAATTATGTGTGTCAGTATTATAACTTAGTGTACTATTAAGTACCTAGTTTTTAATTGTAGACAACTCATTCAGTAGTATATAGAACGTCTCAACATTCAAACAATCATAAAATAACTGGCCAGTGTATTAATGATATGTGCTTATAAACTAGTATAGGTTTAGTCTTGTAAACAAAAGTACTTGTTTACTGGTATAGAGGGGGTTTTTTTTCTAAAAATTTTGATTTTTTCCATGAATTTTACGCGCATGCTTGGTTAATGACATCCTCTTTGTTTTTTTAGTGCAGGAATTATACCTGAAATAAAAAAGTACTTATTGATGAATCTGCATTTCTGTTTATAACTTAGCATCATTTCATTTTGATTCTTTCGTGATTTGAATTAAGGTAATTTATTCAAATCCACGCACTGTCATGTGTAATTTATTTAAAGTGCACAAGTAAACAAAACTGTAACGGGTCGGGAAAACAAAAAATGGAAATTTCGATGTTTTGTTTTCAAAAAATTAAGCACTGTTATTTTGCTTCCAGTCAAAAATAATAAATAATATGACATATGAGCTGCGGATTCTTATTTGACAATATATTACTGAATTTTAATCACGTTCTATACGGGATCGGTCTTGCAAATACTATATATAGGTTGCAGGGACAAACAAGTTTATTTGTATCAAGGGCATTTAGCAAGGTAAGTTAGCCCTTGAAAAAAAATTAAGATGTATTTAAAATTCATTATGACCACTGCTAATCAAAATGTTGTTTTGTATGTTTAAGCCAAGTGTGGTCTACGTTTAAATTCAAATATGATTCTATTAGATTGAACAAATTTCAATGTTTTACTTTTAGAACCTTTTAAATTCCTAGTCATGCAATAGGTAAATATTTTAAATAAAATATGGGAAATATGTGTTTTGGCAAAAATGTGCTATTTTGAAAATTTTGAATGTACAATGTACATGAGATCTTAATGTTTACAAAAACATATCATTTAACTTATTTAATTTATAACACAGGCCATGTACTGTAAAATATGTTTTGTTGAGGACAACAGTAGTGAAATTTTTCCAATATATTTTCTTATAAAAACATGACTAAAGAACATTATTCAGCAAAGTACTAATTAGGTCTTTCTTGTAATTTTAGATATGATATTAATTGCCGTAAACTAGTATTAGTGAAAAAGTTATCCAAAGCGTGAACATTATTCAACATAACATCTTTATCTCTCTGGGGGGAAATAGTAATTTTGCAGTGAAAATTCATTTTACTTTAATGGGGCTGACTGTTCAGCGTATATTACAATGCACTAATCAGGTCATATGCTTTACTTTTTGAATATGATACCATTTGCCATAAATTGTTAATTGTAAAGAAATTATCCAAAAAGAACATTTGTTTTAAAAATTAAAATACTTTTCTAAAAATAGACTATATACAAGGCTTTTTTGTTAAGAAGATTAATATAGCCAACGATATGTATATCCCTCTTCAATAGATAAGATAGAAGGAAAACGGTATAATATATTAGATAACATCCATTTAAAAAAAGAAAAGTTATATAAGTGAAAGTTACTTTTATACATTGTATCAATCATAAGATACAGCCTTTAAAATTGAATAAGTTTTTTAATCGAAATTGCTGAACTTTTTAAGTTTGTGTCATAAAGTGTCTCTTTTGGGGGGTGGTATAGTTTGCTAAAAGGTAATTCTATTTGATTATAAGTATATTATTAGGGTCAATATTGAAATAAAGAAATTTACGTTGTTTTAATATAATAACTTAAATTTTAGATTCAATATGACTGGACTATATGCTGTTCTTGGGCTTGTTGCTTTCATTTTGATTGGTAAGCATCATATATAACAATATTCAAGACTGATCAATTTTGCTAAAACAAGAAAATGAAAAATGTTTTAGACGTAAAATCTAACTTCATTTCAACATTTCATAAAACTATTTTTTTTCTACAAAGCTTTGCTTTTCTATAAGGTTTTTAAAAATCCTCAAAATGGTCATTCGAATATTTTTCTTTGTACTAAGAAATGTAACAGTACACTGAAATAGCGTTAGCGGGTTAAAAAGGCGGGTGTGAAAACTCAAAAAAGATTCAATGGTTTGTTGTATACAAATTTTGTGCACGTCTTCATAGTAAACGCAATATATTCACGATACATTCAACAATCTCTTGGACACTACTGAATTCGAAAAACTTACTTTGTAATGTGATAATTGTTAAATTCTCTCTCTCTCTCTCTCTCTCTCTCTCTCTCTCTCTCTCTCTCTCTCTCTCTCTCTCTTATTTATTTCTATATACGTTTCACAGACACGGCCAGTGCCAGGAGTAAGTACCGTATCGTGGAGTACAACTCAAGGGTCACTTCCTGGAAGGATGCACGTGACGCGTGCCGCCGGACAAGAGGCTGGGACCTGGCTAAGATTGAGAACAGGCAGGAGAACGAGGCCTTGAAATATCTCCTCGCCACGGAATGCAGTAAGTATATAACTTAGGTCCATTCTGCAGTATAAGACTTAAAAAAAAAATAATATGTACTCTGTCTCGATGCCTTATGATTAAAGCTATTTAAAAAAAAAGCTGAATTGTTGTTAAAATATTTGTCGATATAAGGTAAATACTTTCAAATTTGAAGCGTTAATTCATGTTGAGCATTCACTTGGTTTATTTCTAAATTGAATTTTATCAATTATTTAAATGCCAGACCCGTTAATTGTAAGGTTTTATCTTTGTATCTTTTCCAAAATTTAATTAGTAAATACGGCGGACCTTATTTTGTTTAAAGAATGAGCTTAAAAAGTATCGTTTTCCAAACAAATGTTACTTTAATTAGCAATACGTTCGTTTACATAATAAAAAAAGTTTTGATATAGGTTGCAATTTCCGAACACTCTGTAAAAGTAAAACCAAGGTGAAGGTCATTGATATGTTCATATTAAGTAATTTTGTTTAATTTTTTCCCTGTTTAATTCAGACAACGGAGGTGATGGGTGGTTCATTGGCGGGAGGTCCGAAAATGGCGTCTGGAAATGGGCAGACAACTCAGATATGCTGTTCGATGACTTCCCTCCCGTGCGCTCTTCTATAAATGGTGCCCGACCAACGTCCACGGTGATCAATTACGCCGTTATATTCAAGGGAGATTACCAGTGGGGATATGTGGCCCCTCGACCTACTCCCAGAATGGGCTACGTCTGTGAAAACATGAACTGTTAAAATTGTAATTGTTCAAATTGTAATTGTCAAAATTGTAATTGTCAAAATTGTAATTGGTGCAAAATAAAATGTTTGTATCAGTGTTATTATTTTTTCAGGTCTTATTTTATAGATGAAATTGTTGTCTCAGTGAAAACTAATTAATGTCGTAAAATAAGTAATATAATAGTATAAGATTATAAATTATTACATTAATAAATCTAAGTACAGTATTAATGATATTGATTTGTATTTGAGATAATATTTTTAGGTAGTACAACTAGGTTTACCGGGCATAAGTTAATTAATACCCTTAGAATATATTGTTCTATAAGATGGTCAATAAAAAAGTGTGCTCTGTGAAGGGAATCTATTTGTTTTTAGGTTTGTAAAGTTGGGTTGTATCGATGATTTGGTGAATTCGTTGAATTTAATTATCCTTGAACCTGTGATTTTCACTTTTCCCATGAAAATTAATGCCCACAAATATCAATTAAACTACAGTAGCTAGCCTGAAACTTCAAGTACTTTTAAGAAAATTTCAGCTTGTTGCATGTCCAGTCTGGCAAATGCAAAGTTCATGTAATTGGAATTCACTGTAGATGTAAATTTAATATGATACACAATTCGTATACATAACTGTAATGCATTTTTTGATGGGATTTAAAACATTTCATTTGTCATGTTTGGAGTAAGAAAACTTTAATATAAATTATATCATCAAGTTACATCGTTCTATCAACTCAATAGACACGCTGGGCCGCTTGTTGTCTTGAATGAATGAATAAATCTGTTCATATAATTATGCATTCCGAATAATCAATTGCATGGTCTGGTCAGTTATATGGTGTAATGCAAAAGCAGTAGCACATAATATGCATTTAAAACAATGTGTGCATTCGACTTTCTTGAGTATATAATTTATTGACAGTTTCTCCCACATGTCAAGCAACGGCTTTCATAGCAATTTCGGAATCACAAAGTTAAATCATGCTTGATTTTTAAAACTACGATTTACGATGTGCTTCGTTCGATATTCATTTATCTATATGTATTATATACGTACACAATGTACTAAAAATATTACATTTTCAATTTTTGTAAACATATTTGTGATTGACGCAAAATTTATGATACTAGTATCGTATACATGTACAAGGTTATTTTTGCGCAATGTGTAATTTTCGCTCCTCTTTCCTTGTAAACAGTTTCGCCCCCATCTCCCAGACACAGTTGTGGTTAAAGAGAGATAATTTGAGACATCTGTAATCGTCTAGTCTCATATCTGATCACAGACGAAGGCGAAATGGGTCGAGAAAACGTAGGTGAATGTTTCCTTGTACACAGTAATTACCGGTATATACTTTTTGGATCACCTCATGTCTTGCTTGTCTCCATCCGTGTTTAGGCCTATTTGTCACCATTCCACATTTTGCTTTAGAACAACATAAGCACAAACATTCATCCTCAGGAGTCAAGAGATCTAAATATACTTACATCAAATTAGTGATTGGTCAATGCTAATCATCTTTGCCTTCATTTCATGATCAATGTCAGCTTTGAGAGCCATGGATGCAGATGGATATTAAAGGGACCTAAACATGATTTTGGCGTAACAGTTTTAGATTTTATTTTTCTATTTCAATATCTAGAACATTTCCATTTGGATAAAAACAATTCATACACCATCGCGAATCATGAGAGACCTTATATAAAAATTATTTGTGAACAAAAATGAGCCATTGTAACAATGATATCTTACCTCTGTTCCTTGATTGTAACTTCACCTTTAACTTTTAATTAAGTAACCATTTTCCGCATTAAAAATATAAAATAAAATCTTTTAGTTAAGTAACCATTTTCCACATTGAAAATAGAAAATAAAATATTGATCTTAAATCGTATCTATGTCCCTTTAATAATAATTTTGATGCTGACCATAGGAAATAATTTAAACGCTAAAAATATAGTTTATTATATCCTGAGTACAATGTATTCCGTGAATTTAACCTATTTGAGGTAGTTTTGTAACTATTTTGGGTCATCATTTCCAGTAAATTTTTTTCCAGTTTACACGCATTTTTTCACCCATCTTTTATTTAGCATTTTTTTATTGTATAAAATGGTTTACTTGGCTGTGCATTCTGAATGATTAACCAAAATTTGAATGTTAGAATTAAGTCAAGTTACAAGCGAGATATAGGGGTCAGAATCTATGGTATGCAAACAAAGCTCAAGTCTTATATTTGTTTACAAATAGTGTAATGTAATTACCATTTCTTTGACAAAATGACTCGTGGCAAACAAGAAAAAAATGATTCAATGTGTTCAAAATAATACCATAGACAAAAGAAAACATTTGCTTGAAACTAAAAAAATATTATAATTAATCATTCTAGACATTAAAAATGGATATAAAATTTGAAAATTTGTTAGTCTTCGAGTTATGAATTAGATAGAGAGCTCACATTTCTTTCTTTAAACAAATTGATATGATAAATGTGACATGATATTGTTTACATTTTCAATGTTGAAAAGAAAATTCCAGGTCTAGACCTAAAATGAATGTGACAAACACTAGGAATTGTTACGACTTAGCAGATAGAACAATCATAACAAAAACACTTTTATAGGTGATTTGAACCAATGTAAACTAAATTCTGGAATCTGAATTCTGGAATCTTAAGAAGAAACTGAAAAATACAGATAAGCGCTTTCATATTTTTCTTTAGAGTGAACTTGTATGATACTGCATAAATACATATTTAAGTAACATACTGTTTATAAACATAAGATAATTTTCTTCTTTTTTTTTGCATTATTATTAATATTACAAAAAATACAGTTATTAAAACTCTCCATTGCACATTCATATACGCAGCCAAATTGTAAAATGTGTAAAAAAAAAAAAGTTAAAAGAACACTAAATTTATGTTTTGTGGGCCATTAATAGTAATAAAAGTACAATTTGTCACGATTATTGTGGTTGCCAACCGCACGAGACAACAGGTGTCATCATTTGTAAAATCGTACAGAAACCTTCACCTCATTTATTTACCTGTTAAATGGCTATCGTTTGACACGTCTGCAGGTTATGTCGCATAAAATTATGATTTCTTATTTACATACGGTGCCTAGCTTTATCAAAATTTCAATGCAGAGAATGAATATCTCGAAATATAAACTTCAAGGATGCCAAAATCATTTCGGTCATGGTGGTTTTTAATTTTCATTTCAATTTTTAGCTCAATAAGGCTCAAGTGAGCTTTTCTGATCGAAAATTTCCGTTGTTGTTGTTGTTGTCGTAGTAAACGTTTCACGTTTTCATCTTCTTCTCAAGATCCACTGGGTCAATTTCAATCAAACTTAACGGAAAGCATCTTTGGGGGAACCTATTACACAACCAATTTCTTAAACAAAGTTATTAAAAAATACACAAAACAATTTTGAATTAGTCCTTCCCTTATATGTTTAAATTGTTTTTAATACATATTAATTTAGAAAAATTGAGAAATATTTTCTTTATCATTTTTTAAACGATTTTGTTTAAAACACGACATATATCTTTATTTTGAAATGTTATACTGTACGTTATGGTTTTATTTAAGTTGGAAATAAATACGAAGCCCGTAAAGTTTGTTGTTTGTGGTTTCTTAAAATTAGGTCAAAGAGTTGTAATAAACAAACATTGTTAAGCTACATTTCCCAGAAACGTGTAGGTTTTACCCGAACTAATAAAAAAACCCTCATCATACGTTTCTCAATTTTTAAATGTTTGATAGCTGTGGTCCCCAATCCGACAAACATATGTAAAAAAAAAAAGTTTTTGGTTATTCACATTTTTTTATAATAAATAAACAAAAGGTTAACGTTTGAGCTGAAAAGAAGTTCACTCTGTTGAGATAATAAAAAAATATTCATTTAAAACCATTACAAATTTTTATTTGTAATGTTAACACTAGTGCTTATACTTAACTACACTTTATTATACTGAATATGTATAGTCGGTACTTGCAATTATGTGTGTCAGTATTATAACTTAGTGTACTATTAAGTACCTAGTTTTTAATTGTAGACAACTTATTCAGTAGTATATAGAACGTCTCAACATTCAAACAGTCATAAAATAACTGGCCAGTGTATTAATGATATGTGCTTATAAACTAGTATAGGTTTAGACTTGTAAACAAAAGTACTTGTTTACTGGTAAAGAGGGTTTTTTTCTAAAAATTTTGATTTTTCCATGAATTTTAAGCGCATGCTTGGTTAATGACATCCTCTTTGCCTTTTTGTGCAGGAATAATAACTGAAATAAAAAAGTACTTATTGATAAATCTGCATTTCTGTTTATAACTTAGCATCATTTCATTTTGATTCTTTCGTGATTTGAATTAAGGTAATTTATTCAAATCCACGCACTGTCATGTGTAATTTATTTAAGGTGTACAAGTCAACAAAACTGTAACGGGTCGGGAAAACAAAAAATGGAAAATTCGATGTTTTGTTTTCAAAAAATTAAGCACTGTTATATTGCTTCCAGTCAAAAATAATAAATAATAATATGACATATGAGCTGCGGATTTTTATTTGACAATATATTACTGAATTTTAATCACGTTCTATACGGGATCGGTCTTGCAAATACTATATATAGGTTGCAGGGACAAACAAGTTTTTATTTGTATCAAGGGCATTTAGCAAGGTAAGTTAGCCCTTGAAAAAAAAATTAAGATGTATTTAAAATTCATTATGACCACTGCTAATTAAAATGTTGTTTTGTATGTTTAAGCTAAGTGTGGTCTACGTTTAAATTCAAATATGATTCTATTAGATTGAACAAATTTCAATGTTTTACTTTTAGAACCTTTTAAATTCCTAGTCATGCAATAGGTAAATATTTTAAATAAAATATGGGAAATATGTGTTTTGGCAAAAAAGTGCTATTTTAAAAATTTTGAATGTACAATGTACATGAGATCTTAATGTTTACAAAAACATATCATTTAATTTCATTTATTTAATTTATAACACAGGCCATGTACTGTAAAATATGTTTTGTTGAGGACAACAGTAGTGAAATTTTTCCCATATATTTTCTTATAAAAACATTACTAAAGAACATTATTCAGCAAAGTACTAATTAGGTCTGTCTTGTAATTTTAGATATGATATTAATTGCCGTAAGCTGGTATTAGTGAAAAGGTTATCCAAAGAGTGAACATTATTCAACATAACATGTTTATCTCTCTGGGGGGAAATAGTAATTTTGCACTGAAAATTCATTTTACTTTAATGGGGCTGACTGTTCAGCGTATATTACAATGCACTAATCAGGTCATATGCTTTACTTTTTGAATATGATACCATTTGCCATAAATTGTTATTTGTAAAGAAATTATCCAAAAAGAACATTTGTTTTAAAAATCAAAATACTTTTCTAAAAATAGACTATATACAAGGATTTTTTGTTAAGAAGATTAATATAGCCATCGATATGTATATCCCTATTAAATAGATAAGATAGAAGGAAAACGGTATAATATGTTAGATAACATCCATTAAAAAAAAGAAAAGTTATATAAGTGAAAGTTATTATTATACATTGTATCGATAATAAGATACAGCCTTTAAAATTGAATAAGTTTTTTAATCGAAATTGCTGAACTTTTTAAGTTTGTGTCATAAAGTGTCTCTTTTTGGGGGTGGCATAGTTTTCTAAAAGGTAATTCTATTTGATTATAAGTATATTATTAGGGTCAATATTAAAATAAAGAAATTTACATTGTTTTAATATAATAACTTAAATTTTAGATTCAATATGACTGGACTATATGCTGTTCTTGGGCTTGTTGCTTTCATTTTGATTGGTAAGCATCATATATAACAATATTCAAGACTGATCATTTTTGCTAAAACAAGAAAATGAAAAATGTTTTAGACGTAAAATCTAACTTCATTTCAACATTTCATAAAACTATTTTTTTTCTACAAAGCTTTGCTTTTCTATAAGGTTTTTAAAAATCCTCAAAATGGTCATTCGAATATTTTTCTTTGTACTAAGAAATGTAACAGTACACTGAAATAGCGTTAGCGGGTTAAAAAGGCGGGTGTGAAAACTCAAAAAAAAATTCAATGGTTTGTTGTATACAAATTTTGTGCACGTCTTCATAGTAGACGCAATATATTCACGATACATTCAACAATCTCTTGGACACTACTGAATTCGAAAAACTTACATTGTAATGTGATAATTGTTAAATTCTCTCTCTCTCTCTCTCTCTCTCTCTCTCTCTCTCTCTCTCTCTCTCTCTCTCCTCTTATTTATTTCTATATACGTTTCACAGACACGGCCAGTGCCAGGAGTAAGTACCGTATCGTGGGGTACAACTCAAGGGTCACTTCCTGGAAGGATGCACGTGACGCGTGCCGCCGGACAAGAGGCTGGGACCTGGCTAAGATTGAGAACAGGCAGGAGAACGAGGCCTTGAAATATCTCCTCGCCACGGAATGCAGTAAGTATATAACTTAGGTCCATTCTGCAGTATAAGACTTAAAAAAAATAATATGTACTCTGTCTCGATGCCTTATGATTAAAGCTATTTAAAAAAAAGCTGAATTGTTGTTAAAATATTTGTCGATATAAGGTAAATACTTTCAAATTTCAAGCGTTAATTCATGTTGAGCATTCACTTGGTTTTTTTTCAAATTGAGTTTTATCAATTATTTAAATGCCAGACCCGTTAATTGTAAGGTTTTATCTTTGTATCTTTTCCAAAATTTAATTAGTAAATACGGCGGACCTTAATTTTTTTAAAGAATGAGCTTAAAAAGTATCGTTTTCCAATCAAATGTTACTTTAATTAGCAATATCTTCGTTTACATAATAAAAAATAGTTTTGATATAGGTTGCACTTTCCGAACACTCTGTAAAAGTAAAACCAAGGTGAAGGTCATTGATATGTTCATATTAAGTAATTTTGTTTAATTTTTTTCTCTGTTTAATTCAGACAACGGAGGTGATGGGTGGTTCATTGGCGGGAGGTCCGAAAATGGCGTCTGGAAATGGGCAGACAACTCAGATATGCTGTTCGATGACTTCCCTCCCGTGCGCTCTTCTATAAATGGTGCCCGACCAACGTCCACGGTGATCAATTACGCCGTCATATTCAAGGGAGATTACCAGTGGGGATATGTGGCCCCTCGACCTACTCCCAGAATGGGCTACGTCTGTGAAAACATGAACTGTTAAAATTGTAATTGTTAAAATTGTAATTGTCCAATAATTGTCAAAATTGTAATTGATCCAAAATAAAATGTTTGTATCAATGTTATTGTTTTGTCAGGTCTTATTTTATAAATGAAATTGTTGGCTCAGTGAAAACTAACTGATGTCGTAAAATAAGTAATGTAATAGTATAAGATTATAAAGTATTACATTAATAAATCTAAATACAGTATTAATGATATTGATTTGTACTTAAGATAGTATATTTAGGTAGAACAACTAGTTTTACCGGGCATAAGTTAATTAATACCCTTAGAATATATTGTTCTATTATATGGTCAGTTAAAAAGTGTGCTCTATGAAAGGAATCTATTGGTTTTTAGGTTTGTAGAGTTGGGTTGTATTGGTCTATTGATTTGGTGAATTCGTTGAATTTAATTACCTTTGAAACTGTGATTTTCATATTCCCCTGAAAATTAATGCCCACAAATATTAATGAAACTACAGTAGCTAGCCTGAAACTTCAAGTACTTTTAAGAAAATTCCAGCTTGTTGCATGTCCAGTCTGGCAAATGCAAAGTACATGTAATTGGAATTCACTGTAGATGTAAATTTAATATGATGCACAATTCGTTTACATAGCTGTAATGCATTTTTTGGATTTAAAACATTTCATTTGTCATGTTTGGAGTAAGAAAACTTTAATATAAATTATATCATCAAGTTACATCGTTTTATCAACTCAATAGACACTCTGGGCCGCTTGTTGTCTTGAATGAATGAATAAATCTGTTCATATGATTATGCATTTTGAAAAATCAATTGCGTAGTCTGGTCAGTTATATGGTGTAATGAAAAAGCAGTAGCACATAATATGCATTTAAAACAATGTTTGCATTCTACTTTCTTGAGCATATAACTTATTGACAGTTTCTCTCATAAGTCAAGCAACGACTTTCACAGCAATTTCGGAATCACAAAGTTAAATCATGCTTAATTTTTAAAACTTCGATGTACGATTTGCTCCGTTTGATATTCATTTATCTATATGTATTGTATACTATTACAAATTAATGTATTTCAAATATTATATTTTCAATTTTTGTAAAAATATTTGTGATTTACGCAAATTATATAATACTAGTATCGTATACATGTACATGTACAAGGTTATTTTTGTGCAATGTGTAATTTTCGCTCCTCTTCCCTTGTAAACATTTTCGCCCCGATCTCCCAGACACAGTTGTGGTTAAAGAGAGATAATTGGATACATCTGAAATCGCTTAGTCTCATATTTGATCACAGACAAAGGCGAAATGGGTCGAGAAAACGTAGGTGAATGTTTCCTTGTACACAGTAATTACCGGTATATACTTTTTGGATCACCTCATGTCTTGCTTGTCTCCATCCGTGTTTAGGCCTATTACCATTCCACATTTTGTTTTAAAACAAAGTGAGCACAAAAATTCATCATCAGGAGTCAAGAGATCTTAATATACTTACAACAAATTAGTGATTGGTCATTGCTAATCATCTTTGCCTTCATTGCATGATCAATGTCAGCTTTGAGAGCCATGGATGCAGATGGATATTAAAGGGACCTAAACATGATTTTGGCGTAAAAGTTTTAGATTTTTTTTTCTATTTCAATATCTAGAACATTTCCATTTGGATAAAAACAAATCATACACCATCACAAATCATGAGACCCTTATATAGAAATTATTTGTGAACAATAATGAGCCATTGTAGCAATGATATTTTACCTCTGTTCCTTGATTGTAACTTCACCTTTAACTTTTAATTAAGTAACCATTTTCCGCATTAAAAATAAAAAAATAAAATCTTTTAATTAAGTAACCATTTTCCACATTGAAAATAGAAAATAAAATAATGATCTTAAATCGTATCTATGTCCCTTTAATAATAATTTTGATGCTGACCATAGGAGATAATTTAAACGCTAAAATATAGTTCATTATATCCTGAGTACAATGTATTCCGTGAATTTAACCTATGTGAGGTAGTTTTGTAACTATTTTGGGTCATCATTTCCAGTATTCAAAATAATTAGCTCCAAATTTATTTACATTTATCTAAATAAGCACGTACACCAACAGAAAAGCTTAATAATTATTGTTGTTTTCAATGTTTATAGAGTGCATCATGAAACAAAAGTGTCTTTTAAGTGGCAAAAACAGATCATGGGCATTTTTGTTATTTTTTCAATATGTGCAACCAGTAACCTTGCTTCCAGCTAGAAAATATATTATAAATAGTAAAATGACTGATGAGCAATTACAGCTCCTCTATTATATGGCCATAGTGTCTGACTATAATTCACGTTTTCAATTTGGGATTGTCCTTCAATGTATTCCGTGAATTTAACCTATGTGAGGTAGTTTTGTAACTATTTTGGGTCATCATTTCCAGTATTCAAAATAATTAGCTCCAAATTTATTTACATTTATCTAAATAAGCACGTACACCAACAGAAAAGCTTAATAATTATTGTTGTTTTCAATGTTTATAGAGTGCATCATGAAACAAAAGTGTCTTTTTAGTGGCAAAAACAGATCATGGGCATTTTTGTTATTTTTTCAATATGTGCAATCAGTAAACCTTGCTTCCAGCTAGAAAATATATCATAAATAGTAAAATGACTGATGAGCAATTACAGCTCCTCTATTATATGGCCATAGTGTCTGACTTTAATTCACGTTTTCAATTTGGGATTGTCCTTCAAATTGCTATATAAACCGATGTGGCATAAACGTTTGTCCATCCGAATAACAGCCTTTGTATGTACAAGGTAAGTCAACTTTTTAATAATTCAATGCATGATTTTTTTTTTAGTTTTGAAAAATTACGAATAGTATCACTGTATACAGGGTTATTTTCGCCCCGTGTTATTTTCGCCATTCAACGTTTGCAAATGGCTTCGCTCAGTCTTGAAATTTCTCAGATAAAGTTGTGTTGGAGAAAATAAAATTTGAGACATTGGAATTCGCCAAGTCTTAAATTAGCCACAGACAATGAGGGCTAAAGGGGCGAAAATTAAACGAATTAACTTTCTTAAATCATTCTTCAACTTTCTAATCAGACTTTCTTATTCGTCTAAATTTTACATTAGAATTTCAAAAAATTTCTTTACAAATTGTAATTGTCAAGTTTTTCGTTATTGCAGTGTGATATTAAAGCTCTAATTATTCACTCATTTTTTGAAGATCAAAGATGACTGGTCTGAACGTTATACTTGGATTCGTTACTTTCATTTTGATTGGTAAGTATGAAAAAATAAGAATGGAAAATATGCATTAAATTATATAACGTTATATCAAGTAATGTTCACTCAATGTAATAAGCAAGATACTGAAATGATACTACTCGTCTTAAATTTTAAATATATAAAACTACAAAGTGTACGAGGAACCCCAATATTCCGATATTTGTTCATTACTTTTACGGGATTTTTTTGTCTTAAAAACAGTAAATTTTGAAAAATTACGATTAGTAATACTGTACACATGGCTATTTTCGCCCCGTGTTATTTTCGCCCTTCAATGTTTGCAAATCGATTCGTCCCGTCTTGAATATGCCCAGATGCAGTTGTGTGAGAGGAGATAAAATTTAAGACATTCAATTGACCCGGTCTTAAATTCGCCCACTGACGGAGGGGGGGGGGCGAAATGGGCAAAAATCAAAAATTAAACTGGTGGATATTTCCCAGGATACAGTAAAATGTTTCACATTGGTCCCTTTTTTAAAAAAAAATTTTGACTCACTGTTTGACAGTAACTTTTTCTGGAAAAACTATTATTTCAACCTTTATTAACAAAGTTTAGCTTGCCTTTTTTAATTTAAAAAATTATTTCAAAATGAATAATAGTATGATCGTGATGTAATTCTGAAATGATGTGATGTTGAAGGAGAGACGGTTTTGTGAAATATGAAATTCAAATATTTTGAGTGCACTACTAGAATGAACATTTAATTTATGAATAATTCTTTTAATGATAAACAATATGAATACCCATATACGATTTATAAATCCTACAATTTCAAAGTGTACATTTTGATGTTATTGTTAGATCATAGATTTCATATGCATTCATACATACGGAGGAGGTGAGGTTATCATATTTTTTAAATATAGAAACATAACCGAAGAAGCCAGTTGGCTCCTCAAATCTTTGCTGCCCCCCCCCCCTATTTCTTTTTTGAAAATCGATGCCAAATTAGGTATCTTGTTCCATACCCCTGTTTATTATTTAATTAAAATAATTGTGATTGTACGTTTAACAGACACGGCTAGCGCCAAGAGTAAGTACCGCATCGTGGATTACAGCCCCAGGGTCAGTTCCTGGGAGCAAGCACGAGCACAATGCCGCCGACTAGGAATGGACCTTGTCAAAATTGAGAATTTCCGAGAGGACAGGGCTCTTAAAAGTCTCCTTGCCACAGAATGCAGTAAGTATGATAGAATTTATCACAGGCATCTGAAGAATGGGTATTGCAACAACCCGCCCCATCCTAAAAAATCTTTGTTAGAAAAGTTTTTGGGAAAAGTATATAAATGCATATTCCAACTTCAATTAATTTGTGTGAGAGGGTTTGAATTAAAAATACCCAATCTGCTATAAAATGTATAAATTATTGATTTGTGTTCTAAAACATAATTTACAATTAAATATCCAACTGTGTGAATAAGAGTCATAAATGAACTATAACTGATTTTAACTACTTTGACAAATAGAGATTGTGATTGTCAAGAACGCTTTTTTACGATGTCGATCCGTAAATATTATCTTACGTTAATCTTAAGCCATGCTCATTTATCTCCGCAAATGATAATGTTAATAAATATTGTAAAAAAAAAATAAATGAATAATTTCGTATGACAAAATACCGATTTCTTTATGCCTAAATAATGTTTTCAATGCGATATTAGGTGTGTTTTAGCGTATTAGTTGGTTGATTTGAGGATTGCGCAAACCCTGTTAAGGTATATAACGGAAAACATTTACAAGTGTAAATATGATTTAATTATCTAAATGAGTGTGAGTGCAAAACAATCATAATTTATAACATTCCCAATTTTAAAAAAAGAGATAATCATAGTTTCACCGTCTAAAAATTAGATTTAACGACTGAAAACTATAGTTAGAGACGATAATCTATATTTTACATCTAAAAAACAAAGTTTCGTTATATATATATATATATATATATATATATATATATATATATATATATATATATATATATATATATATATCAATCAGAATCAGACTTGGGGCGAATTACATTGTAAAGTAATGCATTACATTACCATTACTTCATGAATTTGGGCATTAAATTACCATTACCATTACTTAATTTTCTTTCAGTAATGCATTACATTACCATTACATGAGTAAAGTAATGCATTACCATTACCATTACTTTGTGAAAAATCAATAAGTTTTTAAAAAGTGATTAAGAAGCTGAATTTTTTTTTTGGGAAAACGTTTCATATTTAAAACATGATTAAACATATTTATAGGTGCATGTTCTGTTCACTATCACGTTCAAATTTAATGACTTAATTTACAAGTTTGCTGTTGCGCTTTATGATCATCAAAGTTTCAAGGGTTCATCTTTTAACTGCATTATGTCGGGTTTGAAAATGTAAGATATAAGTGTTCAGGCAATAATAGAAAAAATACACGAATCTTTTATTTTTTATTAGTCCAAACTATTGTACTTATATAAAACACAGATATTAGAGAGAGAGAGAGAGAGAGAGAGAGAGAGAGAAATTATTTTCAAATGGGTTATAATACTAGAAGTTAGTTTTAAGCTTACAGAGATCTTGGTTGGACACTGCATTCTCTTAAGTGTAATTTTGTTTGCTTTCAATGGTGTATGCTACTGTCTGTTCTCTATTGTAATGGAACACATCCCTGAGAAGGGTGGGGGATTGGGGTGTTTAGCACCTCTTAAAACAATAGATTGTTTTGATACTTAGATTATCCTTGGGGCATTGTGTGTTGTTGGGGCATTGTGTGTTGTTGACACATTCTTCAAAGTAAAGAATTTATTAAATGCACAACTAATTGGATTAAATGTTTCAAATGATATGAAATGCTTAATAACAACTCTCTTAAAATGTTATGAAATTTTGTTGTTATATGCAGTTACATTGACAATTTAAGAATGGATTTTTAATTTTAATTTTAAAAACTATTGAGTTGTGTGATTAAAAAAATCATACAACTTAATATTTTTATCTCAAGAATTATTTTTCTTCTTAAAAACAATTTTTAATCAAATACAATTTAAGTTATCCAATTAATCACAATTTTATGAACATGAGCATGCATAAAAAAGCATAGTAATGCAAAGTAATGCCATGTAATGCCAGCATTACACTAGATTTTGGAAAGTAATGCATTACATTACCATTACTTGTAATGCTAAATTTGTGGCATTACACATTACTAGCATTACTTTGAAAACATGTAATGCATTGCAATGCATTACCATTACATTTAGCATTACCCCAAGCCTGATATATATATATAAATATATATATATATATATATATATATATATATATATATATATATATATATATATATATATATATATATATATATGAAATTTAATTCAGTTAAACGTGTCTTGTTATATTACAGTATATAACATTCTGAAACTAGAGAGATTTTAGATGTGTGAATCAAATAGAGTTAATGAATTTACTATTTATCTTTTTAGGCAGTACAGGTGATGGTTGGTTCATTGGAGGTCGATCCGAAAATGGCGTCTGGAAATGGGCAGACAACTCACGTATGATATTCCAGAACTTTCCACCTATGTTGCGCTCTTATAGACCGGGTGTACCGTCCTCGGTGGTGGTCAACTACGCCGTCATATTCAAGGAAGATAACCAGTGGGGATACATTGCACCGCGCCCACCTCCACGAATGGGGTACATCTGTGAAGATAAAATAGCATGTTAAAACATGAATTTGCATACAAAATAAATGAATTAAATATAACTGCTTGCATATCATTTAAGTGTCACTGTAACCAGTATCTCAGGGGTGAAATTTAATAACGTAATACATGTACGCTCAAGCATCGCAGTGGTGAGATTTAATAACGTTATACATGTACGCTCAAGCATCGCAGTGGTGAGATTTAATAACGTTATACATGTACTTGCAAGTTGAAAGTCTCCGTAATATAGACAGTTGATCCTGACTTTGAAAGTGTCAAAGCTTATATTTAATGTACACTACCTTTAATCATGTTAAGATGTGTAAAACTGAATGTTAAAGCTAAATATTAACAATTAAGTTTATATTATAGAAAAATAATAGATTATAACAATACACAAAGTTGGTTACCAGGCATGGGTAATCGTCATCGAGTAATCTTAATCGATCGTTATGATTACTCTTTTTCAATTAATTCACAGTAATATGTAATCGAAGAGATTTTCGATTCCTGTAATCGTAATTTAGTCGATTACAGCTTAAAATTTTCAGTGTAATTATAATTACTTTTTCGATTACTTTCGATTTATCTTCAAATAAATATTTTGAGATACACACATCAATAGAAAAGATACAAGAATTCTTATTATGATATTATAATTAGAATAAAATTGATTACATTCATGTAGTTAGTTTGATTTTCCACTTTTTACATAAACCAAATATATGTTGGTTAACTTGAGTATACAATCAGATAATCAGTTGTTCGGTATGCGTTCAGTCCGCCTTGCAAATTATTTTTCATCATTAAACTAATGTGTTTAGAAAAATCACTAAAGCTGCCTATTGATTGAGCATTATTGAGAGAGAGAGAGAGAGAGAGAGAGAGAGAGAGAGAGAGATTACTCAGTAGAACTGCCTAATGATTGACAATTATTGAGAGAAAAACAGAGAGGGGACGGGTATACATTTATTTTGTGTCTATTTTGCAAGAGAACGAGACAAAGGAATTTATAAGTGTCACTTAGGGTGTTTGTCCTGGGCAGTTTAAGAATCCATTGTACGGATAATGAGGTGTGACCACCCTGTGTTCTGTTGCTTATATAACTCCCAAACCAATCCAGCATGTTTCCACTAATTCCATACATATTTAATTTGTGAATTAGAACTTTTTGCCATACTCGATCAAACGCTTTTGAAAGATCGCAAAACACCATACAACAAAATTTGCCTTCATCAATACTTTTAACAATCGAGTGTTATATTTCTATTAGTTGATACATTGTAGAATGACCTGTTGAAAAACCTGCTTGATATTTGTAAAAGAGATTCTGCGAATGTAAATGATTGTATACATGTTTGAAAATAATTCATTCAAAAATTGTGCTTATACAAGACAAAAGAGAAACTGGCCTATACAAGACAAAAGAGAAACTGGCCTATAGTTTGGAGTGATAGAAGGGTCATCCTTCTTAAATAATGGAAGAACATGTGCTAATTTCCAACATTCTGGAAAATATTTGACTGATAATGATTTGTTAAATAATATGCATAGTGGTTTTGAGATGGTATCTTGACATGATTTTAACATTTTGTGACTGATGCAATCAGGACCAACTGCCTTATTAACTGGAATGATAAATATGATATCTGTAATCTCTTGCTCTTGTATTTTGATTTCTGAAAAAGAGTAATTGAATCTACACCCCCTATAGTTGGAAGGTCATGGTTGCTGTCATCTAAGAAAGTAATAGATGTAAAGTAATTGTTAAGTAATTCAATCTTATCAATGTCTGAAAATGCATAACTCTCCATATCATTGTCCATGGTATACCTTATAGGTGGGATGTCGTGTGTTACTTAAGTGTGGAAACAATCTTTCAATAATTTCCAGTATAATTTTTTTATTCTTTAAGCTAGCATTCTTTAGATGAGGGTATATATTTTCATAGTAGTTTGCAATTGCATGTTTTTTCATCTTATTAACCTTATCCTTATTCTCCGAAAAATAACCCAATCAGATTCTCTTCTTGTTTTTTGTGCCTTTTTAATATAATAGAAGTAATCGATTATTAATCGATTACGTGTTTTAAAGTAATCAATTACAATCGATTACAGGACAAAAAAGAGTATAATCAATTATAAATTGATTACATTTTCAAGTACTGTAATCGTGCCCATGCCTGATGGTTACTCACCTTGACCAATTGGACTGGGCCACAGTACCAATCGTCGTAGACGTAAATGCTTGGTGACGGGGGATAATTGTTGAGAAACGTTCTCCTGCTCATACATATTTATGCAGCTTTTATTATCCCCTTCAACGGGCTTTGTGGCTGCTGTAAGTGGCTTCTAGTTCAGCCTGGTGCCATTTTTGACTACGTGTATATTGATCTCGTTCAGAGGAAGAGATTTGTATTGAGATATGGGAAAATATCTTAATCAAAGGCTAATATATATTGATATTTCTAAAGATTAAAGTTATCAGTTTATAACTAAACAAATAATATTGTTGATTTGACGGTTATTTTGTTGACCATCCAGTTAAAACTATAGTATGTTCATTACATTCTAAGTACTCGGATTCTGTTTAAAATAACCGATTCGAGATATTAAAAAAATTAACGGTTTGTAATTATTTGGGTCATCATTCACAATTATAACTTTTTCACATATAAATGTAATATTTTGCTGTAAGTGTTATTTTCCATTGAATTATCATTCTATATCATATACCTAGTAGTGTATCAGCCCTGATACACGTGTTTAGGACTAGGTGAGACAGCAACCGGAAGCTAGGGCTGTATCGCCCTCGGGGCGGATATTTCTCTGTCTATGCCCGTCGTCAATGGGGTGTATTGCCCTCAAATTTAAAATCGCTTATTCCCAAATATCTTTGCTTTAAATTAAGACTAGTTTGTAAATTAACGATAGAATAACAAATAAAGAATAAAAAGCATCGTCCTACAAGTCTGATAATTTCTATTTATTGCTGAAAATTGAAAAATAATACATCAAAAATAGCGCCAAAGAGTGATATGTATCTAAGCAAGGGGAGGTAACCTACACAACGGATGTGTATTCAGAACAATAACACGCTTTATTTAATATCAATCAACATCTAAATTATGGAGGATATAGAGAAGGATGGAACGAGACCTATCTTAGAAAACCAGAGATTTGATTGTGAAAATTAAGTGATTAAAATTATGGACGTGCTTATGAACGTTCTTAAACAACTTGCCATAACAATATGGATTTTTATGAATGGAACCTGACAGGAAACTTACGAAATCCAAGTGAAGGAATTTTACTTATTACGACGTTGCGATAATCTTGAATTGTATAAGATAGACTCTCTTCTATTGTATTTCAAACGACAATGGTTTGTCAACAAAGTCCGACAACTCTTATAGTTCTTAACACAAATAGAAAAAAGAATAAAGACGAACGAGTTATGTAAATCCGTAAAACAAATCGATAGTTTCTTCATGATAAATTATATTTCTTTTTTGGAATTTGAATAAAAGTCTTAGATTTTAGATAAATGATACAAACAACATTACACTGTTGTTTTGATCTCGTTCCTGGTATCAGCCCTTCGGGTTTGAGCTGATACCAACCGCTCGGCCGAGATCAGAACAACAGTGTGATATTCTATATATCCACTCAATAGACACCCTGAGCCGCTTGTTGTGTTGAAAGAATGAATTGCGTCTTGAGATAGGCAGACAACTAAGAAACGGTGTTCCAAAACTTCCCTACCGTGTTTTGCTCCTTTAGACCTTGGGGACGGCGGACCCCAGTGGTGGTCAACTACGCCGCCATAGTCATGGGAGACTACCAGTGGGGAGGCAGACATTAAGCAAAAGTAATACAGAGCATGTTTAGAGTCAGTTGATTTTTGTGCTTAGGGAGAGGTTTAAAAGCAAAAATAGAAATGCATAGTGAATTTGCATCCAGGGCACATGTTTAATAAAACTATTATTATTTCCAATACATTTTCTAAAATAGAACATGAATGCCATCGTGGGCGATGTGCAGGGTTGATCAACAAAGTACAGCAACACGTAGGCTGGCTATTTTTGGTTTTCGATAATCATATTGCACCGCCTGATGTACATGTAATTCATTTTGTTTCTTAAATAATATTTTGAGCACGCATATGTGAATGTTAGATTACGGTAAATTATTAAAATACAGTTAGCTGAAGAAATAACAAGAAATAGAATTTAAGTATTGCTCTAAGTGTACGCAAATTTAGGACAACCCTCGTACATCATGACTGGAATAATCGGTAGAGTGATTAAACTCATAATTTAAAGTTTCTAAAAATAGCCCCCTCCAAATTTTCCCAATATAAACATACAAGAACATTTTCTTTGTTTTTTTTCAATAATTTCTGTAAAAACATCTTCATTGCACTTACATCTACGCAGACAAATTGCAAAATGAGTAAAGGAGTCACATCGATGAAAAAAAAATTGTGTTACCATTATTAATCATAAAAGTACAATTCGTCACAATAAGCGTGTGTACATCCCAACTGCACGAGACAACAGGTGTCATCATTTGTAAAATCGTAAAGAAACCTTCACCTCATATATTTACCTGTTAAATGGTTATCGTTTGATACGTCTGCAGTTTATGTCGCATAAAATAACGATTTCCTATTTACATTCGGTGCCTGGCTTTATCAAAATTTTAATGCAGAAAATGAATAAGTTAAAATATAATATTCAAAGATGTCAAATTTATATCCGTCATGAATGATTTATGTTTGATTTTTCATATCATTTTTTACCTAACCTTAACACTTAACCGAAGGCTCAAGTGAGCTTTTCTGATTAAAACCTGTCCGTTTTCTGGTGTCGTTATCCTCGTTATTAAACTTTTCATGTTCGTCTTCTCAAGATCGTGCACTGGTCCAATTTCAACCAAACTTAATAGAAACCATCTTTGCGGAAAGGGCTTTCATGTTTGTTTGTTTTTTAAAAGTGACATGTCCTCTTTAAATAATTAAGGTAGTATATTTCAGAATTATTGAAAATTTGTTGGTATTTTTCAAAATCTCCTTCTCAAAAAACAAATGGCCAGAAAAACTTTAGCTTATATGGAAACATTCTTTGGTAGTGTAGATTCAAGTTTATTCAAATAATGATCCCGGGGGTTAGGATGGGGCTACTATGGAGGTTGATCTTTTTTACATAAGCATATATCATAGAGAAAAATCTTCTCAAAAAGCAAAAAGGCCGGAAAAGCTGAAACTTCTGTGGAAATATCTTCAGGTAGGTAAGATTTAAAATTGTTCAAATCATGATCCCAGGGGTTAGGTAGAGGAAATATTGGGGTTGAATTTTCACATAAATATAATTGCAGAGAAAAATCTTTTAAAATTGTCTTCTCCGAAATCAACTGGCCAGACAAGATGTAGCTTGCTTGGAAGCACCTCAGGTAGCTTAGATTCACGTTCGTCAAATAAATGAACCTTTTGGGTAAGGTGAGGCCACCATTGGGGGGTCACATTTTTACATAAGAATACATAGGGAAAAAATCTTTTAATATTCTCTTTTAAAACACCAATTGGCCAGACAAACAGTAACTGGTGTGGAAGCATCCCTAGGTAGTGTAGTGCAATTTTGTTTAAACCATGATCGGGGGGGAGGGGGTGTAGAATGAGGCAACGATTTACGGTAGGTGGTTAAATTGTTGAGTAGGAAATAAATTTCATTAATCTCAAACACTCAAATGTTATAGTATATGGCATTACCTACATGCAAACATCATGATATTTGTTGATTCTTAATTGTTAATATTTTTATGAAGAGGTGATCTTCTTGAGAAGTGCAACGGTCAGAATGCAATTTTTATGCATTATGCAGTTTGCAATTATTAAAATATTTTTTTCACCGCAATTTAACGCTAAGTTTTAGAAAGGGATTTATCGTTGATTTTTCACAATCCTCTCGAATATTAATATTTACATCTACAAAATGAATTTATGAATGTGTTGATTATGACATGTATAAAAACTTAAATGTGAAATGTATTTGTAGCATGATCTGTGTCTATATAATTTATTGATACTCCCGGGGAATCGAAAAAAATTGAGTGAACAATGTCAGACTTGAAAAACATGAAAGATCTTATTTCACAGTACATATAAAATATAAAATATAAAATAATAATAATTCAATTAAAATACCACTACAACCAATAACACAAACAATTTCTTACACAGAATTATTTAAAATAATACATACAACAATCGTAAATTATTCATTTTCTTTATAATTGTTATTGAATGCCAATTAAGTTAGATGATATATTTGCATAATCATCGTAAGATTTATTTTCTTCATTATTTTTTCATTTATAAACAATTTTTATCAAACACAGTATAGATTTTATTTTGAAATGTTATACCGTAATGTTTTTTTAAGTTGAAATGAATAAGAAGCCCGTCAAGTTTGGTGTATGTGGTTTCGTAAAATCAGGTCAAAGAGTTGTACAGTAATTTAAACAACTGTTTAGTTACATTTCCTAGAAACGTGTAGGTTTTACCCGAACTAAAAACCCGTTCATACGTTTCTCATTTTTTTAACGGTGTGATACGTGGTGTCTCTCATCCGACAAACATATGTGATAAATAATTTTTTATCATTCGTATTTTTTTTTATTATAAATAACCATAACAGTTTGAGCTGAGAAGTAAGTCATTCTGTTTAAATGATTAAGAATATTCATTTAAAACCTTTACAAATCTATATTTGTAATGTTAATACTAGTGCTTAAACGGTCGGTATTCGTAATTTTAATTATGTATATTAGTATCATAAGTTACTGCATTATCAACTACCTTCTTAATTGTAAGTATCTAATATAGTAGCGTGTATAGATGTCTCAGAAAGAAATACTGTAGATATGATGATACTTATAAAATAACTAACAATTATATTAATGAGATGTGCTTATAAACTTTACACTTGTAAAAATAAGTACCTGTTAACTGGTACAGTAATTTTTTTTATTTTTTTTTTCTATAGAATTTAAGCACATACTTGTTTAATGAAAGCCGTATTTACTTTCTGTGCAAAAATTACATCTTAAAAGTTTCATTGTGATATTTTCATGATTTGAATTATTGTAATTTATTTGAATTTCCATACTGCTATGTTTACTACGTTTAAGGTGCGCAATTAAACAAAACTGTGTTAGTTGGGAAAACACGAATGGAAATTTTGATGTTTTGTTTTCAAAAAATTAAACATTGTATTTTGCTTCCAGGTAAAAAATAATAAATTATTATATGACAGATGAGCAAGCACCGCTGCGCATTTTGTTGACAATATATTACTGAATTTTGGTCACGTTCTATACGAAATTGTTATTGCAAATACTATATAAATTGAACGGACAAGCACGTTTGTGTATCTCTATCAAGGGCATTCAAACAAGGTAAGTTAGCTCTTCACGAGATGTTTTTGATAATCATAATGGCCATTGCTAATCAGGAACACGAATCAAAGTTAAGTCAACGTTATGATTCAAACATGATTCTATCAAGAATCTGAATAAATTGAAGAATTCGGGAATTCAAGAATTAAATAAATTTCAATATCTGACTTGTAAAACCTTTAAGATATTTAATCAAGAAGTAAAAGGTTTTATTAAAATTAGCTGTTTGTATTGGAAATATTATTTTTCTGCAAAAACATGCTTTTTGAAAAATATAAATGTACATTAGACCCTTAATGTATGCAAAAACATACTGCAAAATTCTTTATTTTCCTTAAGTTCTTAATTTCGCGATTCAAACATTTTGCATCAAATCACGAGAATAGTAAATCGCAAACTCGAAATTTTTATCATGATACAGCTGACTGTAATATAAAAGGTAACTTTTAAAATTCGCAAGATGAGTTTCTCGCAATTTTAGGCAGATATAAATTACTTGCATGCAATTAGGAATCAACAGCTTAACTATATTAAAGGAAATGTCCTGTACTTTATGTATGTATTGCAATTCATTTGGGGGGGGGGGGGGGTCAGAACAACAATTGTGCAGTTTTGCCAAGACAAAACTTTAAATCGATTTTCTAACAGTTTAGAATAAAGAACATTAATAGTATTCAACGTGATATATTTTGCAATTATAGTTTGGGAGAAATTTATTCTTACGATAAAAATTTTATTTTGCTTTAAGCCGGCTGAATGTTCAGCAAACTTCTACATTAAATCTGATTTGCCTCAAAATTTTAGACATGATATTATTTGCCATACACAATTAGTAGTAAAGAAATCATCTAAAAATCTTTTGGTTTTAAAATGTGAATATTTGTTTTAAAAATGGACTATATACAGAGCTTTTATCTTAAGAAAATGGATGTAGCCACTACCGTATATAAATCCACAATGGGTTACATAGAAGGAAAATTGTATAATATGTTTGAGAACATCCATTGTAAAAATAAAACTAATCATTTCTAAGTGAAAGTAATCATTATATCAACGAATAATTAACAAATATACATGTACTAAAGGGACTTGGACACGATTTGAGATAAAAACAAAAATGTTATTATAAAATGGTTAACTGGTGCATTTTAAATGATTGACCAAAATATTGAATGTTAATGTCAAATTACAAACGAGATACAGCTGTAAGAATTGGTTGTAAACAAAGCTCGAGTCTTTTAGTTGTTTACAAAATATGTAATGTAGAGATTTACCATTTCTTAGACAAAATGACATGTAAAAAACAATTCGAACTAACTCATTATCTTCATAAATACTAGTATCAACAAAAGACAGATACATTTGATTGAAACTTACACCAATACAACACAAATGTAAAAAATGACAATTCTTGAGCTTTGATTACAAAACAAAGAATTATCAACTCTGTATTTTGCTTATAACTTCATATCTGACTTTCAAATTTTGACACAGCATTAAAAACTTCTATATTTATCAGTTTAAACATTGAAAATGTAAAAAATAAAATTTGAAAATATTAAGTCAAATCGTGTCCAAGTCCAAGGTTTTGATCAAGATTGCTCAAATTTTTAAATTTGTATAATAACATTTTTTTCGACGAAAATATATTATACCGTGTTCTTGAGTGATTTTGTTTAATTATCATCTTTATAATATTGAAATAAAGATATTCACAATGTTTTAATATGATCATTATGATTTTAGATTCAATATGACTGGACTATATGCTGTTCTTGGGCTTGTTGCTTTCATTATGATTGGTAAGCAAACTGGAAATGTATATATGGAAACATACCAATCACAGCAAAATACGTATTTTTATTTGAAAAAAAGAATGAAAAAAATACAAAAGCATTTTTCCCTCTAATATCAATATTTTTGGCCGGGGGATCAAAAAGTTATGTTTAAAATATTCAACAACAATCGTTTTTGCCAAATTCAAGTACAGTGTAAATGGAAAATAATTTGCCGTGAAATCTAATTTCATTTATACATATTTTTTCTATAAAGCTTTGCTTTTTCTTTCCATTTTTGAGGGGCATGGTCACGATTTTCGTCAAAATTTATTTTTCTGTTTTTATTATTTACAATGCTTTAGTAATGATCAAATGAAATTTGAGAGTCATTCGTAGAGTTTTAAGCAAGATACAGGGCTCAAACTTCTTTGTGATGTAAACAAGCCTCGTGTCCTGTTATTGTTTACCTAGGTCCAAAATACTAGTTAAAAATCTTTTTCAAGCACATTTGTCTATCTTTTTATTAATTTTAAGCATACATAAACAGTTTCTAACGTTAAACACATTCATTAGAGGTCTAAAACTGGAATTTTGACTTCAACATTCAAAATGTAAACACACGCTTTGTTTACATAGCAAATAATTTCAATCTCTGTAACTTGCTTATAACTCGACGAATGACTCTCAAATTTCTTTCGCCTATTAAAAATGCCCTTCTGTAGCATTTTAAAAATTAAAATCGGAAGAAAAAAATTTCGATCAAAATCATGACCATGCCCCTTAAAACCCCAAAAAAGCTTTGAGTGTGCGTCTGAATTTATATCTTTGTACCACAATAATGTTGTTAGGGACATTAAAATAGTGTGAGTAGGGAACAAAAGACAGATTTTAGAACATTTAAAATTCAAGTGGTCTGCTGCATGTATACAACATTTGCACACGTTTTCATAATGGTTAACGATATTCGGGATTAATCCGATCTTGGGAACACTGTCAATAAGAAAAAAAAATATTGTAATGTAATGATTGATTTGGAGCTCTATCTCTCTTATTCTCTCTTTCTCTTTCTCTCAATGAAGAATGAATGGTTTTAATTTGTTTCACAGTATAATAAATGAACATATATACCCAGTAGTCTGTCTGTCTATCTGTCTCTCTCTCTCTCTCGCTCTCTCTCTCTCTCTCTCTGATTTAACCTTCAATGTTTTACAGACACGTCCAGTGCCAGGAGTAAGTACCGTATCGTGGAGTACAACTCAAAGGTCACTTCCTGGGAGAAGGCACGTGACGCGTGCCGACTGTCAGAAGGCTGGGACCTGGCTAAAATTGAAAATAGGCAGGAGAACGAGGCCTTGAAATATCTCCTTGCCACGGAATGCAGTAAGTAAAGAGCACGAGGTGCATTAATTATGCAGCATTAGATCGACTTATGTTGATTCAAGTTAAATACTGTACTCTGTCTCGATGCCTTATGATTGAAAATATTGAAATTTGAAATTTCGAATATGATTATTTATACTGATGTCAAACCTGTTGAATTTAAGGTTTCATCTCTCTATTTTTATTTCCAAAGATGAGAAAGTTGAAATACGGCGGAAAGTTGAAATACGGCGGGATTTATTTTAAATATTGAGCCTAAAAATGATACAACTAGTTACATTATTATATAATAGGACAATTTCGATATCGATTATACGTTTCTAACATTCTGTTAGTTCAACTCTGGTGCAGGTACATGTAACTGATATTTTTATATTAAGGTATCATTTTTCTCTTTGATTTAGACAATGGAGGTGATGGTTGGTTCATTGGGGGAAAATCCGAAAATGGCGTCTGGAAATGGGCAGACAACTCAGATATGCTGTTCAATAACTTCCCTCCCGTGCGCACTTCTATTAATGAAGCCCGACCAACGTCCACGGTGATCAATTACGCCGTCATATTCAAGGGAGATTACCAGTGGGGATATGTGGCCCCTCGACCTACTCCAAGAATGGGCTACGTCTGTGAAAACATGACCTGTTAAGATTGAAATTGATGCATAATAAAATTCATTTATCCATGTTAATTGTTTGTTATATTTTTCATGTTGCGACAGCGAAGGCCAGCCAAATTTTGTAGAAGAAATAATATGATACGGTCTTTAGCTAGTCTTAAACGTCGAGTACATTTAAGAAATTTCTAGTGTGTTGTTCGCCCAGTTTGGAATGCAAAACTGGAATTCACTGTAGATATAAATTTAATACACACATTTTATATACTTTGCTGTAATATTTTTATTAGATGGGATTTGAAACATTACATTCGCCAAGTTTGGAGTTAGAAGCTGGACTTTGATATAAATTGTTCGCAGCTAAATTCAAGAATTACTAGTAACTATGGCCATGATTTGAGCTGAAGTTTCAAATTTTATTTTTCCCTTTAATTGTTCAAAATGATTCAGAAAGTGTTTTTTTCTGTAGGACATCTAAAATGTAATTGATAAATGTAGAGTACCAAGAGGTCACATTTCTAAACAAGGGAACAAGACTTTACCTTTCTTGATATCATACATTCAAATTTTAGAAGACCATTTGAAATGAAAATTTTAAGAAAATATTGAAGAATGATTTTTTCACCTCTAAATGTGACAATGTCACGGTAAGTGGTTTCCCCATTGTAAGATCATTCTATCCACTCAGTAGACACACTGAGTCGCTTTTTGTGTTGGAAGAATGAATAAATGAATCTGTTCATCCATGCATTTTGAAAGCTCAATTGTAAGGTCTGGTCAGTTTTATACTGTAATACAGAAGCTGTAACTGTAGATCCAGAATATACATTTAAATAACAATATTTACATTTTCTACTATCTTTGTTTGTGATTACACTACGAATCAATGGTGAGGCATAAAACCCAATTATTTCATAAAAGATGAGCTACACAAAATGGGCAAGTCTTATAGCATAACCGAAAAACGGTTATTATGGCTGCGCCGCCGCGTAGTCACACAAAGCATGTGCTACATGAAAAAATAGTGTTAACTTTTTAAAATGTTGTTTTAAAGTGTAAAAGTTGGAAATAATGTAAATTTAAGTAATAAGGAATCATTATTTGAGTATTATGAGGTGATAATTTCGGTCGGAGCGTGGTCGATCAAATCTATCATAAAGCCCTTCGGGCTTTATTGGTTTTGACCACGCCCCAACAAAAATTATCTCCTCATAAAACTCATATATGATGCATACATATGCATACATATCAAATGTAACACAGGTATTTTATGCTCTGTCTGAGATTATTTGTGATATATACACAAATTAATACTAGTAATACTGTATACTAGTACTGTGTTATATTTGCCCTATGTTATTATCGCCCTTCTACATTTGGAAACAGTTTCGCCCCGTCTTAAATTCTCCCAGAAACAGTTATTTTCAAAGGGAGATAATTTGAGACATCGGAATTGTCAAGTGTTATATTCGCCAACTGACAACGAGGGCAAAACGGGTGAAATAAAATATACGCGAATATTTCCATGTGTACAATGTATAGTAATCATTTTTGGATCAGCTTGTGACTTTCTCGTCCGTCTGTTATCATATTCCACATTTTGCTTTAGATCTATATTGAATATAACCTATTAATTAAGATTTTTTTTATAATGATTAGGGACATCATTTCCTATATTTGTAATAAATAGTTCCCAATTTCTTTTTCAATTTATCTAAAAAAAATTAAGCAAGTACGCCAACAACACAGTCTTGGTATTATTGTGGTTTTCTATGCATATGGAGTGCGTCATGAAACACAAGAGGCAGGTATTCTGTTAGTGGCAAAAACAGATCATGGATTTTTTTTCAATATGTGCAACCTGTAAACTTGCTTCTGGCTAGAAAATTGAACACAAATGGTAAATGACTGATGAGCAAGTGTAGCTGCGCTGTTATTCACGTTTTCTATGCGGGATTGTCCTTTAAATTGTTATGTAAACCGGTTTGAAAATCACGTTTGTCTAGATCCGAAGCAAAGCCTTTGTATAAACAAAGTAAGTCGACTTTTTCATAATGTAAAATGATATTTTAAATTAAATTCAGGATAAACGTTAAAACCCTCGTACCTGATTTACACATCTTGACAATTTGTTTCAATTCTTTGACAGTTTTAATTTAAGGTTGGATGGTCATGGCCATTTTTGGATTATATTGATCTCCTTTAGAAGAAAAGCTCAGGCCCCGCCGTTACCAACTCTCCTTAAGCTAATTCTCAGCCTCAAGTCTAAGATTTAGCATCAAATTTATGCACTTTTCCTTGGAGGATTGAGTTGAGGACTGAGTTAAGATATAATATTTTGCTGATGGTGAGCCACTGAGGCCTGTATAAAATTAAAAAAAAATTAAAAGTTCCGAAACGTATTTTTGTTTTAACTTAATATTAGTAACAGTTAATAGCTAAACAAATCATAAATTATAAGTTTAATTTTAAATTTAATTCTATAGCAATATGTTGACCATTCAGCCTCTTAAATTCGTTTAACCTATCATTTGAAATTAAAGTTTATTTTGTTATTATAATTCTACTACTCTTTAATTGTCTTAATTAAAGGTTTATAAATAATAATTAAAAACAATTTAAAATAATATACAATTCGTTAGCATAATTAAAAGGGAAGGGAACATATTTTTTTTCTTTTGTAATAAATAAAAAAAAAATGTTTCAATTTAGAATTCAAGTACCTGATAATTGATAATTACATTATTAAGTTTTCGAAATATCAATCAGATTTTCTAGACAGTTTATTAAAAATTGGAATCGTCAATATAAAGTTTATTATTTTTGCTGCATGATATTAAAGCTAAAATCATATACTTCTTTTTTAAGATCAAAAATGACTGGTCTGCTCGCTAATTTTGGACTCGCTGTTTTCATCTTAATTGGTAAGTATGAAAAAAAGAATTTAGAGTTTGCGTGAAATTAAATAAACGAAAAAGTTATCTTCATTTTGTATTCAAAATTTGAATAAGCAAAAAATGGGGTGGGGTGTGAATATATGTCAATATACTACAAACTACCCAAGGTATTGTTTAAATTATCACAATAAAAAATTGAAGAAAAATTACGGTTATAGTAAATAAATCTTTAATTTTGGTTAATTTTAGAAATTAATTGTTTGACAGTTATTTTATCCAACAAAAATTAATATTTGCCTTGATTAACATTAAATCTTAGCTTGTTTGTTTTTTCAATTATTAATTTCAATATTTTTGAAATGAATAATTAAATAGTATGATCGTTATGTAATTCCAAAATGGTGGGATGGGAGAAGGAACGACAGTTGTGTGGAATTTCAATTCAGATTCTAGTAATCTATGCGCACTGTTAGGAATAGAAATCTTACAATTTTCAAGATTAGAGCGTTGGTTTACTCACAGGCACCTGAATTTTTATCAATCAGTCGCTTAATAAGTCATATATCGAAAAATTCTACCCCTACTATATATATAAATACACCCTTGTGTATTTATATATAGTAGGGGTAGAATTTATCGATATATGACTTATTAAGCGACTGATTGATAAAAATTCAGGTGCATGCCTGTGATTTACTTATTGATTTGTTTCTTTTGTATGGTTTTTATGCATATATTGTATTCAAGTTATACTTTACTGAAGAAAAAAAATCTTCAATCAAAACTTTCTTATGGTATTTTTTTCAAATTGAAACATTCTTCAAGGATATTCATTTTGATGTCTACTATACTCTGTCCCGAGTTTTTGCTTCCACCACTTTTTGCTTGATATTTCAATAATAGTAAATACCTTTGTGCTCAAACTACGTTCATCCACTAATATAAAAAATGTCCAGATTATCTGTTTTGAAACGCCCCCTCTACCGCTTCAGGTTTCAATACACATCCCGAAATTGAAAGTCTACGGAGATTTTGCATTGCAACAGCCATTAATAAGCCCGGATGATAACGTTAAAAAATTGCGCGATGTATTCCGAGTGTATTCCGAATGGAGAAAAGATGTAAACATTCCCCATTATAAATCTCCGTAAGGGATCTGTTTTCGTTCCTGTGAATTTTTCTGAGTGGAAAGGGATAATTGTTCAATGAAGATATCTTGGATATATTCCCTTTTTAAAACGATTTCAACAGTATATCTTTCACAGGTATGTGTAATTTTATTAAAAATCACCAAAAAGCGATGGAAGCAATAACTTGGGACAGACTATAGATGTTTAAGGTCTGAGTGCTCAACCTGGTGATGTTATTGTTAAATCATAGATTTCTCACGACTAGGGGAAATACAGGCGGAAGGGGGAGGAGGGGGTATATGTGTAGTGTATTTCTTTAAAGACATATTTAACCATTAAAGTCAAATGACCCCTCGATCCAAACTTTTTTTCTGGCCCCAGCCTTTCGTTTTGAAAATCGATGCAAATTACACGTAAGTGCCTCGTTTAGTAACATCCATTGTGTATTCTTTAATCATGATACTAGTAATTACGATTGTACGTTTTACAGACACGGCAAGCGCCAGAAGTAAGTACCGTGTCGTTGCTTACAGTCCTGTGGTCAGTTCCTGGGAGCAGGCACGAGACAAGTGCCGCCAATTAGGAATGGACCTTGTAAAAATCGAGAATTCCCAAGAAGACAATGCTCTTAAGAATCTGCTTGCCACAGAATGCAGTAAGTATGCTAGAATATATATCATTAAGGATAAAGAATGGGCATTACAACTACGTACAGCCCCCCCCTCCCCCGATCCTAATGAATTCTTCGTGGAAAAAGTTCTTTGAAAACAATTATTTTGAACCATTTTCCAATTTCTATTAATTTATGTGAGAGAGCTTGATTTAAAAATTACCGTTCTGCAATCAGATTTCTAAATCATAAGTTATGAATTTGTGCTTACAACTAATATTGTGATTACAAAGCTAACAAAATGACATTTTCACCAAATGGGTCTTTTAAAATATGTTATCGACATAATTTACAAGTTTGGCATATATATATATATATATATATATATATATATATATATATATATATATATATATATATATATATATATATATATATATATATAAAGGTCTTTCGTTCAGTTAAAACGATCTTCTATGGAACATTCCAAAACCATAAATATGTCCGATTACAGACAGGAGAGGTGATGGTTGGTTCATTGGAGGGCGATCCGAAAATGGCGTCTGGAAATGGGCAGACAGCTCAGAAATGGTGTTCGACAGCTTCCCTCCCGTGTTGCGCACCTTTAGACCGGGAGGACGGCAGTGGCCCTCAGTGGTGGTCTACTACGCCGCCATATTCAAGGGATACTACCAGTGGGGATATGTAGCGGCGGGCCCAACTCAACGAATGGGATACATCTGTGAAAACATGTCATGTTAAAAAAAATGAATTTACAAGTATACAAAATAAAAATATCAAATAATTGCTTGTATACCATGTAAACAATATCCCAGACAGAGGAAATAAAATAAGTAACTTAATACGCTCGATTTTAAAGTCTCCTTGTTGATCATGCCTTTGAAAGTGTCAAAACTTATAGGTAATGAACACATGCACCTGATATCATATGTTAAAGATGGTAAAGCTGGCTTCTGAAGCTTAAAATGAACATGTATGGCAGAAAAGTAATAAATCATAACATAAATACAGTTGGTTACTCCCCTAAAGCTGGGCACTAGTATCCATCGTCGGAAACTTTTAAAATGCGTGAACTTAGTGACGGATGACAACTCTTAAAATTACTCGTTCTCATGAATAATTCATGCCCTTTTCTGATTACCTCCTTCAAACTTTTTTGAAGGAAATCTCACCAATAGTGCTTTACTACGGTTACGCGTGTGTATATATAATCAATATACAATCATAAATTTGATACATGTATTTACATCCAAAAGGTTTTGTTCTTTATATTTCTTTAAAACTTAAGAAAATCTATTGTAATTCGTATACTGTCATATAGAATTACAAGAATGAAATCTACGCGATCGAGTAAAACGAGGTTCGCTTATGAATACACGCATTTGTTTAACCTTTCAAGTTTTCATTCTGTGCATGTGAAGTTCTGACCGACAATGTTTTGATAATTTACTTATTTTAATAACTTTTAATGGATAATTGATTTCAATGTTTTAACGGTATGTGTAAAATTAAACAGCTTTCGGTGTTATTTGTACTAGCAATAAAAGTATATAGATAGCATTGCAGAAGAACTGCCCTGAAAGACCTTAAAAGCAGAGGCCTGACCATGGAGACAGCACCTAGAGTAGCTGCAGACCGAGCCAGGTGGAAATCCCTTGTAGACGCCTCAAGCACCTGACGGCGCAGGGAAGATTGAGCTGAGTTGATAGCATTGCAAGAATAAAAAAAGAATAGATACACAACCTTCTGGTTATATGTATTTTCCGCATCATCGAACATTTTTGAACAATTATTATGACATATTGATGAAATGAAGAAAGAAACCCCAACCGGTGAAAACAGGATAACAAAATGCTGAACGACACATTTCGGGAAGGCAAACATTGGGCGAAAGTTTAAAGTAGGCAGATCTTCTGTGCTTTGGGAGAGTTTTAAAAGCAAAACTGTAGAAATGCATAGTGAATGTGCACTCAGGGTATGTGTTCAATGAATTTCAAAATATTATTTCCAGGACATTTCGGAAATCGAACATGAATTTTATCGTGAGCGATGCGCAGGTTGAACAACGACGTACAGCTATTTTTTATTTTCGATAAATTCGCACATTTTGCGCCGCCTGATATACATGATGTACATGTTAATCATTTTGTTTCTCAAAGAATATATTGAGCACACATATGAATTTTAGGTTACGCGGTTTGATAAAGGGTCATGCAATGGTTAAAAAACAGTTATCTGAAGATATTACAGGGAACATGATTTCAGTATCCCCCCCCCCCCCCCCCCCCCCGTGTACGCAAATTTGGGACAAGTACCCTCGTGAATTATGACTGGAGTAATCGATTTTTTAACTTTAATTTCTAGTGAATACGTGCGTGCGCATATTTACACTTAAGGGGTGGGTGGGGTTATAGAGTAATTAAACTCATAAAGTAAAGTTACTAAAAATAGATCCCCAGTCTTACTAAGTCAAGGGTTTTAACTCTGATCCGCTCCGCTTCTCGCATTGTAGGACCATGGACATATAAGGAACTAGTATGTCCCTTATAGAGCGGAGCGGATCAAAAACTTTTGACTTGGGCACCCCCACCCGCCGCCCTCGGGAAAAATTCCTGGATCGGCGCGCCTAATGAGAAATAACTGTAGACTCATTCATTATATAAAATCAGCTTTATAAACACTCCCTCACATTTAATCACATACATTGTAATGTATATTGCACAAAAAGAAAGACAGAAAAGAAAGAAAGAATTTTATAATAATGATTATGAAAACAATCATATTTTTTAACGGTTGAAAAGTGTGATTTGCTCATGAAATAAGTTGTGATGCATTTGACATGTATTCAAGGACAGACATACTTTAAAAATCTTCGACATTTACCGGTATGTATATAAGACAGGAAAATATGGTAAAATAATGCCAAAAATTACGAGGGAAAATCATTTTAGAGTATTTTTAGAAGATTTATTTATTTTGATTTTCAAAATGTACGCAAAAATGAAAATATAATCTACATGAACATTTATATAGAAAACATGTCAAAAGACAATATTCAATCTCATAAAATAACTTCAATATTGCTGTCGATATTAATAGTGTCAAAAAAATAGTATGAAACTTTGCCGTGACGAAGCAATATGCGTTCTAGCGGGTTTTTAGTCGTATCCGCATTGGGGGTGTCGCTATTGGATCAATATCGTGACCCCCTGTACGTAAGTCAGCCATATTGAAACTTCGAGATTGCTCGCTTCCTGCTTACTGTCCGAAAATACATAGTCTTCCGGGTGGAAAATAACAACATTGATAAACTCAGCGAAGGAAAATGGAGGATGTTTCATCATCTGAGAACAATCTGACGTTCTCAGAGAACTGAGCGGATATTAAGGCCATTGTTTATGCCCCCAGCAGACTGACGAATCTTTCACAAACAACTCGATAGATGTGTCACAAGTAGGGCGAGGTGGGTGACATCTTTTTTTATTTTGTAAGGAGCGAATGGCTTAAAAGTTTTATTTTAGAATGGTTATTGAGGACTCGAATATCCGTCCTTTTTGAATGCACACATTCAATGATGTTGAGAACGATCGTTGACAAATGCCGTCTGCCTGCATAAACATTTCCGGATTGCAGAAAAGTAAACTGTGCATATATTCGGGCATAAACACTAGACTAATACTGTGAATATGAATGATAAACAAGCATTATATGCTAGTGATTTAGAATTTATACCCGTAAACTGCTCTCTAAGGCGATACTCGCAGATTATTGATGATATGGCTATTTTTTGCCAGCGGCAGGGATTGAACCCGCGACCTCAGACGTCTACACATGCAGACACTCGGATATTAGGGATAGTGTACTATGCTCAGGGTTGCATAACTTGAGTTACTACACTTTCCTATCACATCTTTTTTTTACTTTTAATTGTACGGATCTCCCAGTCTGAGATGCTTTCTTTGAATTTACTGTTATGTTTTGTTGCATCTTGTACATGCCGGCCCGGTATATCATATAGTATAGCCCTGTTATTCAGGGTTTGGCACATACAATAGTTCATCCGGTGCACAATTTATCAGAACATAACTATTTTTTAGGCATAGCACATGTCACATGGGGTAAAACATTAGCCAGTTATATTGATGAATAAGTACATATGACAAAGTCCAAAAATGATCACCATACATAAAGTTGTCAAGTAAATCTTTGATAAAATGTTGTAGGCCTATAGATAGTTCTATTTGTGAGGTGTTTGGCATTTGCTATCAGAATCCCAACATAAAGCTCCAGTGTTACAGCAATCTTACAGAATTTAGACATGGAGATTGAAATATGAAATTCTTTGGACTATGGTTTGATGATGTATAAGGAATTGTTACAGTATGTTGTGGTATACATGGTATATGTGTGTGTACTCTCTATTTGAATATGCTGTATACCTACTCTGTGTATCTTTAATAAATCATTTGACACAGAGATAATATGATGATGAAGAAGCAAGGTCTTTCAGATTCAAAAATAAGTCGTCGGAAAAAAATTGAGATGGCAAGGATGCTTTGTAAAGTTACATCCATGCCATCTCAAACATTTTTGTTAAAAATGTTAAAAATTCAATGTAATTGTGATTTAATTGATTACTTTTGAAAGTAACCTACCCCATCCCTGTTTGTAACTATTAGTCGTCTCATTGCTTCAGATAGATTTGTAACAGCTGTGTGAAAACTGATATATATTTCACTTTCATGATATGAAAACCCATGCATTTTGTTTTCAATGTGCGTGTGACTCACTGCTGTTCTTCAATCACGGATTGCTCACAGTCACTGTCAACCTAGATTAGAATTACGGCCAATTTCCGATTCCATGAAAATGCTGCTGTATTATGATTTGCTACTTGACACAAAGAAAACAAGTGTTTTGTTATTTGATGTCAGACGCCTATTGATTTTTGTATTTTGAGATACGTCATAAGTATGGTCATACAATACAGTATAAAGTAGCAAGATTAATTTTTTTTTCAATATTGACCCATTTTGTTTACTATCACATATATATTTGTTTAAACTGATAGAAAGGGTTAGTACGTTTGTGCTTCCCGTTACAGATATATACAAATACATCCTACTATCTTGTTTCTATATGATTAACATAATATATAATTTTGTACATAAATAAATCATGATTCATGAATGACCCGCCCATTATATCATAAAATAAGTTCTACTCAGATGAAATGGTCAAATGATGATATACATATTATGCACTATTTGAAAATCTAACTATGATAAATTTTGGGGAAGGAAAAAAATGACCAACTTGAACATATTGAATATAAATTTTCTAGTAATTAAATGAAATCAAACTTGCGGTCACATGCTTTCAAAACGGAATTACTGAAAATAAGTACCCAACGATAGCATACTATTTTATGAGTTTTAGATTTATTAGTTAGAGATATTTAAACCTTGAAAAAAAAATTGAGATCTTAATAGATTTTGTCTCAACCCAATCTGAAGCAGCAATGGTTGGTTTGCAGACATTAAATATATATAGTGTATGAGGAAGTTTGAAACTGCATGTACACATGAATTATTGAATATTAGTTTAACAATTCTCAAGTCTTTCATTACACTGATTTTATGTACTTCCAGATTTCCTCACAATGCCACCCCCGCCTCCACCACCCCCACCCCCTTCCGCTCCAGCTGCCCCACCTCCGGCGAAGGCGCCCCCAAAGAGTAAAGGAGGGGGAGGAGGGGCGGTTAATCGGGGGGCTCTCCTCTCGGAAATTCACACAGGGGCAAGGTTGAAGAAGACCGTCACCAATGATAGGAGCGCTCCGGTGGTGGGAAGTAAGTATATTATGCAACTACAGTAAAACAGGGTTTTAACAAACAAGCGTAAAGTGAATTAACACTTATAGCAAAGTGATTTTTCATTCCCTGTAAATCTATTACATGTTGTAAACTTGACAGATATAACAAATTACGTTTACAACGAAGCAAAATCACCCATCCTTGGGACTTTGTTATAAGTGTGTTTTTACTGTACACGATAATGTGCAGCTGCAAAATTTTGTTGAAGTGTTACTCACAGATGTGTTTTGTAAATTTTTGCTATTTTTTAGAGGTTTTTTTTATAGCACATACTAACTGATGAGTTTATTTTTCCTGATTTGAAAATCATTGCAAAAGTGTGTAGAATTTGTCATTGCAATAAAAAGAAAGAAAAAAGAATGGAATATTTAGCATTCCAACATCATGGATTTTACTAAATTATTTTGTTGATGTCTTTTTCTTTCAAAATTGAATAGATAAAAACAGTCAAATTTATTCATATTGAAACTAAAGCAAATCTGACATTGTGTTAAATGGCCTATTATTTGAATCTATTCTAGTCAATATCGAATCATAAAGATGCAAAATAATTTGAAGGCATCAAATTCATCTTGTCAATATTATACAACAATGATTCATTTAGGAAAGGAAATATTTCAATCCATTTGAAAAGAGGTACATTGAACTTCCAACCATTTAAATTGGCCTTGAAAAAGCCTTGTATGTGTAATAAATGTATCCAAAGTAAAACCAATATCTTGTTCGTTTATGTAATTTGCTGAAATCCTAATGTCCTGTCAAATCAATTGAACGGTTAATTTAAATTATACTTACATCCCTGTAAGTACATGTATATATACTATCTAATGTCTATATGAGGAAAACACTAGAGCATTTACATAATCCCATTACAGTTTGAATGATCACAGGTGGAAATAATACCTCTCTCTCTCTCTCTCTCTCTCCTTTCTCTCTATCCTAAAGTTTATTTAACTCTGCATTAATAAAATTAAAGTTTTGAATTTGAAATATATATTATTGTAAAACACATACAATATGGATGTTGGGTCCTATGGTCATCAGTCTCTATGATTTTCTCCCAATCATTATTTTAAAAATGCCATCCACTTTTATATATGAATATATACATGTACAGAACTATTGCTTCAGTTTGGTAGCAGTTTGGTTGCTTCTTTATATATATTTGTACATGAGTTGAGGCACTCTACAGTTTACAACAAAATTCGTTGACAGTCCTCAGAATAAACTCAACAGATACAGTTACTATTTCTTTGTAGTTTCTCTATTTATATTGAATCTGTACATGACATGAGGCACTGTATAGTACGCAACAGAATTCATTGACAGTCCTCAGGATAAAATCAACAGATACAGTAGCTATTTTTGAACTTTTGAACAGAATTTTACAAACACATATCTGCACTAGGATGGTAACTTCGTAATCAATGAAATTTTATCATTTGTATCAATTTTAGTGAAAGCTTTGGTGTCAGATTGCCAAGGAAACATTCAGATCTAGACAAGTGAAAGATGAAAGTGATTCTGTAAAAGGATTAAAAGTGTGAAGTTATTTTAAATGTCGAATTTTCTCTTTGCTAAAAAAAAAATATTTTTCTCCCCCTACAAAGAAGCGCTTACACAATTATTGAAACAGGGAAATGTCTAGTGTACAAGTCTGAACTTAATCCTGATTAAATTTCTGTGTGAAGATGAGAAATATCTGATCACTATGACAGCTGTCACAAATAGAAATCACTATATAACTAAAGTCTTTTGTAGACCATGTACTGTAAAGTACTTATAACGAAGTAACGGGGATATGTGATTTTGCTTTGTTATCAGCGTAATTCATTATATTTACATTCTACTGTGTTTTCAATTAAATTCTGTGATCTTCAAATGCCTCTAAATGCAACAATTAGTCAAAGGTTAAAATGACGAGTTTTATTATGACGTCACAAACGTTGAACGCTGTAAACTGCAACGTCACAAGCGAAAATCAAAGTTCACGCTTGTGGCTCTTACTGTGGCTCTTTCATTCATATTAACCTACCCTTAGGATAAGATAGGAATTTTAAGGTATGAGTCACATTTGCAGACAAGGCAAAAAGTTAAAAAATGTAAATATAAGCATTAAATCATGATTTTTTGAAGTATACACTCTCATAACTGCAGCGGTGTGTGCATACAAATTGAGTAACGCGCGTTAGCGCATTATGAAAATTTGTATGCACACACCGCTGCAGTTATGAGAGTGTATACTTCAAAAAATCATGATTCAATGCTATAATATCCATCAAGTTGACAACATATAATTAAGTCAGGGGGAATAAAAATCACTTCGCTGTTAGCGTTAACTCATTGAAAGTGTGTTAGCTATAACCATGTTCTACTGTATGATGTAGAATCCAATGATCTGTATAATTGTACATGTGTTATTATAAAGGTATCATTACACTTAATATAAAATAGGTACATGTGTCAAGATTATACAATACTGTGGTTTCATTAATATTCAGGGGTATTAATTTTCATGGATAAATTGAAAATCACAGTTTCAAGGATACGCACATTCGTGGCCAATGATCCTTTCAATACAAATAAATAGTAGAAATTGCACTTTGATGAACATTTAATTTCATGGATAAACTTAACAACGAAATCCATGAAAATTGGTATGTAACGAATATTGATGAAACCACAGTATGACATTAAAATGCAATTCATCATTTTCATGCATTCATAGTTTTCATAAATTGCATTGAGGATACTAGTAAAACTTGTGTAACTTTCATTCCCTTTCATGAGATTTGGCCTTCTTTGTAGTTCGTTGTTAAATAACGCTGACCATTCTAGGTCTGTGTAATGTTTGATTGAGCCCACATATTGATGGCCCGTGGCAGGAATCACGGAGATCAGTGACATTGACAGCTGACTGGGTCAGGAGATCACTGCAGCCATTAGAATTGTTTTCGTTGACTGTGTAAACACTCTTTATTGACCGATTGGTCATAAAAACATTAAGGTAGAGCACGCGACGGTCAACATCAGAGAAAGGGGGGACAGAAAATTTAATTAAAGGATGTTTCATAAATTGATTCCAGGTCTTTGGTTTTTCTCTGTTTAGATGGAAACCCTAAAAACAAACCTTTATATTGTATGCATTCCTTCACACAAGGTTATGCATTGGGTTAAGCAACGTTATTTATGATCTTTGTGAATTGAGTCCATAATGGAGGTAATCTGAGCGTTTGTAGATATGCATCACTGGGATTAATGGTAACAGACCTCAGTATCATAATTTGCAATAAGTCACGACTTCATCGTTTTCATAAAGCAGAATGCATTGCATATGTGCATTATAATTTACTGGCATGCGTGAGCGATGGTTTTTAAAAGGGCATCTCTTTTTCTTACAAAGCAGAAGATCGGTCTTGCATTTCAATTTGTGCTATTGTGTTAAGTTCCTAGAACAAAATGCATGTACACTGGGATAAGAGTGTCCATTTCATTGAAAGAGGTAATTTTATAGTACTTTATTAGTGCAACAGGCCTATCCCAAAGTCACATTGTAGAATGAAGATTGTTTTTTTTCGGGGGGGGGGGGGGGGGAGGGGGGGTGAAATATTTTCAGTGGTTGTATTTATTTCTCTTGGTGTTGTTTTCATATTTCCCAGAAAGTGTTGAAATACTTAGATATATATCCATGGTTGTTACTAGGAACTACAATATATGTACTACTCAATAATGATTTCAATTTTACATTTGAATGAATGATTTTTTTTATAAATGGTTTGCTCCTGAACTTTTTTTTAAAGAATGATCTCTTTGTTAAATTTTTATGGTCCTTTAAATTAATGACCTTTAGGTTGTTGTCTTGTACCGGTAATATTGCAAATAAGCTAGATTTCACTTTTCATGCTGTTCAATATAATTATAATAAATATTCATTACTGTTATATACTGCTAATCTACCCCATCTCTGCCCTCATCAAATATCTTCCGAATTTCTGGTATCATATTGAAAGAGAGTTTCATTGGCTCTACTATATCTTTTGCTCCCTTATAATATAATGCGTGGACGAATGGACATTTTATCTTTTTATTTTGTCCATCTCTGTCAGCTTGTCACACTCTAAGAGAATTTGCTGATACTGCATAGCTTTATCTTATATGTTGAACAGCTGACCAGGAATACTGAATTATTGTCCAGTTAGTACCACCACAATAATGAAGAACAATTCAATAATATGACTGTGCGCCTACCGGAGAGTTTTCATGGACTTGTTTAAATTGCTTATATTGACAGTGTTATACCTGTTTTAAGTAAGGCATTGTTAGTAATACACTAATTCCTAAATTGAACAAAACTTACTAACAAAAATTTTTCTTGCAGATGCCAAGAAACCACATTGTTTTGCCTGATATGCTATGAAACTGTTTCTTGTTTTATAACACAGGTAACCAAATTGACCAGAAACTTATTGAAAATTGTTTTGTTTTTTTTAGATACAAAGAAGCCGTCCGGCAGTGGAGGCATGATGGGAATGCCCATGACCCCAGGCGGTGGGGGAGGTAAATTCAACACTGTGGCGGCCCGACCGAGCAGTGGCACCCCGGACAGAAACATTCCAAACTCGTGGAACCGTAGTCATGACGATAGTGAGTACTTTACTATGTACTAATGAGTTTGAACTAGTAGTACCACTGGTAGTACAAAGATGTATATCTGTGTAGAAACTGTGTTAATAGAGAAGGTTAGTTCATAATATGAAAAGATGTATGTATGTTTAGGAATTGTGTTAATTAATCAATAGAGTATTAGTTCATTAATGAGTAGATTTAGATGTAGGAAGATGTGTTCATCGAAAATAGGTCCATAAGTGATAATTATAATAGATACACATGTAGGAACATTGTTAATTGCGTTAATAGAGGATCAGTTTATTATTTGAAAAGATAAATATGTAAGGACTGTGTTTAAAGAGGATTGGTTCTCTAAATTGTGTTGTTGTCCACATATAGGGGAACTAGTAGGATAACATTGTTTTGGTATTTACAATCATTGTCTAAATAAATATTACTATGCATAATTTTTTTCTCATTTCAACAAAACAAGTTCATTTTATTTTGAATTAATGTACTTACTGGAGTAGAATTATAGGATGAAGTGTCAGGATGTCCAATAGAAGGAATTTCCTCAAACTTTTTTATTTCTATCAGACAACACTCATACTGCAGTAACTTATTTTATAATCAAAATTCTGAATACTGTTAACCAGATTTTTATTTCGGTGCGAGAAATTTTTGCAAGGTTTGCAAGAGTTTCGTCGACCGCAGATATTTCTCATAGCGATCAAATTTTTGTTGATGGCCTAAACTGGTGTGGATCTGGCTTGACGGCAAAAATAAGTTGTCAAAAAGCAGATTATATCTCTTGTGAATAGTGGAATAAAGTAGTTACAAATAATAGTTGCTGTTCAGTACCTAAAGCAAGCCTTGGGCTTGGTATTGTTATAAGTTGAACCGTTATAAACCGTTTTCCTTATATTTATTTTTTTTGCTGATTATAGGTTTAAGGAAGATTTATAAAATAGTTAACAAACATTGAAATCTTTTAAAAGTTTAATTAAGACAGCTAACTAACTATGGTTTCTGAAGCCTACATTACCTTGATATTACCAGTACATGGATATTAAATTCAGCTTTTGTCCTTGATATGTTTAATACCTAATTACAGTATTGAAAATCAAATGACACTTTTTGTAAAAAATAAAATGACACTTCTTATAATAAGTTCCTTGTGTTTATAATTTTGAAAAATAGTAAAATAAATAAGTTTTAGCCTTAATGATACCATATATATATACTTTTATCTACGATATTCAAAGGATGATACATGTACAATGATATTTTGCCCTTTGCGATAACTTAACAATGATTCTGTAACTATATTTATTCACTGATGGGTGGTTGACCCATGTTTCCTATGAGATGCAGTTGATTAAATCAAGTAAGTCATATAACTTGACATACACACTGTGTACATAGAGACATGTGTACCAGATTTCCCTCAGAACTTGCAGTTCTTCATATTGATACGTTGTTATAAGAATGGATAGTGTCTTAATTTGTAGTTAACAGATTTTTGGATTCCCAAATCTCTTGCATTGTTTCTAGCATAAGTTTTCTTTTGTCGTTAATGTTATTGACTTGTATTGTAAAGTCCCATGCCTTTGTAAATATGTAATATTGTTTTGACATCTTCGATGAGTCTCGGAGTTTAGATATGCCTATAGATGTAATTTGCTTTGACATCCTTACAGATCAAGTTGCGAAAAAATTAGCCGAAAAAGGTCGTAAGTTGAGCCTCACTCAGGACGACCAATCGAGCAAAACCAAACTGAGGCACTCGCAGTCGTATTCTTTCGAGTCCCATGGTAATTTTATATATCCTTGGGAGTCGGCAACTTTTTTCTATTCAGGCATTCAGTCATGAATGGTTTTGGAAAAAAAAAGAAATATTAACCTTTGATACTTGAAATAAGTCCAATGTGATTAATCGCATGTTAATTTGGTCTCTGTGTGTTAAAGGTCTTTTGTTTATTCTGTATCATAATCAGAATGGAAGCAAAATTGAGATTGTTAGTTCAGTTTACGATGACTTAAATAATTTTTCAATGGAGAAGGCATTTGATTAATATGATCATCACAATGCCAAAGCTTGAGGATACTACATCTAAAAACAAGCTTTGATGTTGTGCATGCTCAGTTTATTGAATTCAATAAAAAACAAAAACTGTGTTCTAACTGTCGGCAATAGCTATCTAGCAATAGGTCTTCATTTCCAGCATTACCAAATTCATGTCAATGTTTAGAAATGTTATGGGCAGTGGAAATACTAACTATGAGTTGGCAATATTATATGGATTGTTTAAAGTTTGTTATTCTGGTGAAAAGTATATTGTATATATACGGAAGTGGTAGGAAGTTTTACCTGTGTCACTTTTTCATACTGTTTGGACTGACTTATTGTACTGATTTAGAGCATGTTAATGACTAACCATTTCTGTGTTGGTTTTGGGGAATAGTTTTCTTTTTACAGCTAAATACTGTGTATATTTATCTGATTCCATAGATCTGATGTATTTTTATAGAAAAGTTGATGTTGAAATCTCAGATAATTTAGCCAGATAATTTTAACATGGCTAAGTTTCATATCATTGCATAACAATTCAAAAAAGGATTTAATCATATCCCATGATGGAGAAAGCTTAGGTATATAAGGTATCATTTTCAAAGATAAATACATTTCACTAAAGCATATTATATATTTTGTCATTTTGAAGTCATTATTCTATTACTGTGTTTAAGATGTACACAGAAGGATTTATAATTCAAAAAAAGTCTTCCCAAATAATATTGAAAGATATCTATTTATATTGTGTATATATAAGCATGTGGTAAATGTTAATTGCCATAAGCATATTCCAGTTTGTTCATGGAAGAAAAATGAGCAGCAGCAATTATAAATTTTTTTTTGAAAGGGACTTTGCCCAACAACCTAAATCTGCTTTGATATTAACTACATTACATGTGTTATTTGACACACTTTATGGCAACTGTAAGGACCAAATAATGGCTTTAGCAGCAACAATACGTTTGACCTGAAAAGGGACTTTGCCAAAGAATCTATATGCTCTTGGAGTTATATTAACTACATGTACAATTTTACACTTTGTATGGTCATGAAATAGCAACTGTAAAGGTATACGGACCAAACACTGGCTGAAGAGTCGTTATAAGATGGTAATTGTACTGACCACAAGTTATTACAGTGACTGGTGGTACAATGCTCAGCATGTAGGTCACTTGACAGGAAGTGATCGGCTTTACCACAGGAAGTTTATATTTACATGTACAGCAATAAAACTGAACATGAGACAGTTGCGTGTGTCATTAAACCAAGGACGTCGCATTGTTTATGTCACATTCTATACTTTGTTATCAGTTTGTAGTGGACAAAATCTGAATTGAAATATTTGATAATACTGTGGAATCATTTTTATTCGTGGAAGTCAATGTTTTTGGGTAGCCAAAATTTCCCTGGTTCCTTGGGACCTAATTTTGTTGGTGGTGTAATCAGGATAATTTTAATAGATATTAAACAAATGATTATGTATAGGTTCATGGGGATGTAAATTCACAGGCAACGGTTACCCACGAAAGCCAAGAACATTGGTCCCCCATGGACAATGATGATTCCACAGTAGTCTGTAGAAAATAAAAATCAAGAATTCTAAATAATTTTACGGGAAGTAATCGCAAAGAAGAATAAAGAATAGAAACATTTTCTTAAAAATGATTATGTCACATCTTATTATAGAACTTTGTTATCAGTTTGTGATAGACAAAATCTGAATTCAAATATTTGATAATAATTTAATTCTGGTTGTAACGCGGCATTTGATTGGATAGAAAAATTTAGTTAAATTTGTATAACCTGGTTTGCACGTCACAAGACACGTCACAATGCACCAACGTACTAATTCACTTGACGTTACGTTTGAATTTTGAACAGATTTATATTATTTTTAAAAGTAAAACGGACTCAATTTGTACAGCAAATTCCAGAAAATTGAATTATAAAGAATGAACTCAATATCTACCCAAGTTATACTCGTATAACCTGGGTTGGAGCAATTTACGCTTTTTTATAATCCGCGAAGCGGATTATAAAGCGTAAATTGCCCCAACCCAGGTTATACGAGTATAACTTGGGTAGACATTGAGTTCATTTCTTAAATAGCTTGTAGAAAATTAAAAAAAAAAACAACCAACATTTCAAGATTGTATGTAAAAGGAAGAACAAGGAAAAACATTGCCCAAGGTTTTCCTGTTAAGATTTCCTTTTGTTGGAGACCAGCTGACTTTGGTCTCATTTCCCTGTGGTAAACAATATTATGCAAACACCAAGACAAAACAATTATTTGGCAGTGCCAAAGATATGTCATATTAATCTTTGTTTACTCTGATAGACCCCTCCCTTTGAATTTCTTGTTGAAAACTTATATTTTTTCTCCTGTTCATGTATTCATTGACATGGTATAATATATATTTATTATTTAATATTTATTTTATAAGTGTCAAGCAAATAGCACCTTGAACAAGTTCAATTGCATTCTGGCATAACCTGTAATCACTGAAAATGCATTTCTGTGTAAATTGATCAGTAATAATGTCGTTAAACTTGTAACCCCCTACCCTGTGCCCGGAATTATAGCATTGTAATATTAAACTGAATATTTCGTATTTCTTTCCTATTTATGGTTAATGGAGTTGGAATAGCTAACTGCAGAAATCAGATAAAAAATATTTCAATTATCTTTTAGGGATGCAAACAGGAGATAATTTCACATCTGATTTGCTAAAAACAAGTCTTTTAGTTAGCTGACATAATTGAATTTTTGCAATTTTTTCACATAATATTTGTAATTTATTAGAAAAAGTATGATTTATGAATTGTGTCTACCCAAATTTCTAAACACTATAAGCTTAGCTATAACAATGTATTCAATGCTTACCTGTATAAAGTTATTTAAAATGGCTCAAATTTGCATCATAAAATTTTACAGGTGAATCAGGAAGCTCCATGGGCGGTGGTGGTGCTCCAATGGGACTGGGAGGTTTGTTTGCAGGTGGAATGCCCAAACTGAAACCAACAAAAGGTGGAGTGAATATTCCACAGCGAACAAAACTGACAAATGGACCTGTGCCAAATGGACCTTCAAATGTGGGAGGGGGACCACCCCCATCCCGTCCCACCCTAAACAAACCTTCATTCAATGGACCTTCAAATGCTGGAGGAGGGCCACCCCCACCCCCTCCCACCCAAAACAAACCTTCATTCAATGGACCTGTGAGGCAAAGTTTCAATAATGGACCCTCAAGTCGGGGGACAGGTGGTCCCCCTCCTCCACCCCCCTTACAGAACAAGCCCACAATGAATGGGGATGTGGGTGGTCGGCAAGGGCCACCCCCTCCCCCACCCCAAACAAACAAGCCTGACTTAAGTGACAGTGTATCTCGGCCCAATGCAGGCCCACCCCCTCCCCCTCCCCAGAATAGTAAACCGGAGTTAAGCAGTAGTGACTCAATCCGACCAGGATCAGGTCCCCCTAAACCTCCCTCACAGTACCGAAAACCAGGACATTCGGCGGCACCCCCGGCGCCACCAAACTTTTTAAAACCCAAAACAGAGGACAGCAGTACAAGTGGAATGAATGGAGGTATGCCCCGAGGGGTGCCTCCCCCACCCCCTTCCAGGCCCCCACCGGGCGGAGGGAAGCCTGGGAGGCCATCATCAGGGGTGGGGAGACCCCAGGTCAGACCGCCATCAGTGGAACCACCCCCTCCCCCCACCAACAGCAGGCCAGGAAGCATGGTGGGGCGACCCCTTCCACCCCCTCCACCCCCAAGCGGAGCAAGTGGTGCTGTACGTATTTCTTTTGAAAATTAAAAATGATTTATGTACAGTCAAACTTTATTATTAAAAACAGTGAGATTTCTGAGTATTCTAGATATTGAGGGTAAAATAGTTAAACAATAAGTGGTTGTGACTTACAAATCACTTTGACATATCCATTGTATTTGAGATTTGAGTGTTCAAGATATTGAAGTTCAGCTGTATAAATACAAGGTTTTTTCTCATGTTTGCAACAATTTGCAGTGGATTTAGTCATGTATTTTTAAATTATTAGTACATGTATTGATATAAGATAAGGATCATTTGCATTCAAGAAATACCATAAAATAAATTTGAATCAAAACATATGATTAATTAAAAGAATCTCCAATAATTTGAAATGGTATATGATTTTCATTCAGCTCATTTTCTATCTTTTGTCGAGGCTTGGGAATAGAAAAATCACTGAATAAAATTTATATACCAATATATGAATTGTGAGAGATCCTATATTTGTACAATTTTTGCTATTGGAAAGGACTCTGAAATATGCTTATAGATAAAAGCTGTTCATAATGTTCACTTGTATTTAATGTTTTTCCTGTCTGAACAGTATGGGGGGTAAACTTCCAAAGTTCAGTAACATGAATTAATTTGAAGCTTTTACATTTGTTGTATATAAAGCTTATGGATGTTAGTTGATCTACAACTAAATATACAGTAATAATAAAAACTTATTAATTATAGAAGATAAAAAATTTGGTTTACTAAAATTTGTGGGGGACAATATTTGTGTATAAAGTTAATTTTCCATAAGTTCATGATGATTTTATGGATTTTCGTGTACTTGTATTGGATAGGAGGACTCAATGGTCTTGGCCATTTTTAAAATTTTTTGATCTCCTTTGGAAGAAGATTTCTATGTAATAATGTAGGAAAATACCCGGTACCCAAATTTAAAAGTACATTGTATAAAGTATGGATTTTTTTTTCTTTACTGTATAATAGTTTATAGCCAAACAAATCCATGAAATCATATCTTAAAATTTTAAGGTAGACCTGATGGTGAATTTGTTGATCATCTAGCCTCCTCAAATAATTAAATGTGTTTTATAATTTAATGAATGACACTGTTCTTGTTTTAATCAGTACTGGTATCTTAATTTTTAAGTCACGTCAATACATGTATCTCTGTATCTTATAATATAATCTATCGAGTCAAATGATTCCAGAGTTCTTATTAGATAAATGAAATCTTAATATTTAAGGGCATCAAGATATCTCTTTTAGATGTATGAGCATCATGCTTGCTGGAAAATCTTCTTCTTTTTTTTTGATTCACCAGTGATGTACACAACCACTTAGTGTGTGGGAGTGACTGTGTTGTGTATATATTATCCATGATGTATAATATTTGTTTTATGCAGAAATGAATGACAAACTTGTTCATATAACCTTAATTATTCACAAGTGCATCCTCTATAGCACTGGTGACTCCTCATTAATGTCATCCCCTCTACATGGATGTGATGCAAACAACGGAAAGTTATTTCTCTGTTTTAAACAAGCAAATACTTATCAAAGGAGGAAAATACTTTCTACGTTTTATTAATTTGATACATCATTATAAATTTAAGTTTCATTTTGCCCTTTCTCTCTTTCTTTTTCCTCTAATTAGAGGGTTGAAGGGAGGATCATTTAGTTTTGGATAGTTAGTACGTATATACATATATTGTACTAAGAGACTAAGATTTCACTGACAGGAAGTTAGGTTAAGATGTTTTGAGATGATTTAAGTCTCTGTGCTTGTTTATATTTGATCTTCTTGTATGACTTGTAGACTTTTAAGCGTGTCTGGCCGTGACAATAGATTTTAAAGTGGGTATAAAGAGAACTTGGTTTTTTGGGGTTTTTTGGTTTATAATCCAGTTCTATCGAAAGCAGAAAGACCCTATAAATTCAAGTGCTCTTTTTTAATTAGAATATGATGTTAAGGGAATATGAGTTGACTATATAATTCATAAAACCTTTGAACTTTCCTCTTTAAGGTCACAAGTATGAAATCTGGACATGTATTCTTTTAACTCTTTTCCCCCTGATGCCATGTGTTTAATTTGGGATGAAAGGCTTTCTTATGTAAGACAGAGAGAGAGATAGAAAAGGGGGGGGGCAAACATAATTTGAGAAATTCTGAAATAACTACATTGCAGCAAGTATTTTTTCTGCAGAAAAAGCAGTCATTAATGTTTGTGTGATGACAAGAAACCTTCACCATTGACTATGTTGTTTTGTTTTAAAAATTGTCACCATTGAATGATTATTGTTGTTTTGTTTCAGGTTCCCCCTCCCCCCTCATCTAGGCCCCCTCCCCTCCCCAGGAACAGTGCCTCCTCATCACAACTAGCACCCCCTCCTCCAGCCAGAACATCTTCCAACACCTCCCTCTCTGGGGGAACAATATCAAGGCAAGGTGGTGGGCGCCCAGGACCCCCACCCCCTCCTGCAAGAGGACCCAGCGGTGGTGGCATGCAACCCCCACCCCCTCCAGTACGGCGGTCCTCGGGAAATTACTCCGGAGATAATGATGGTGAGTCAGTAATGTAAAGTGGACTAATTAGATACCAAATACTTTACAGTGTGATGTTGTTAAGACTTTTTATGTGCAAAGCATTATAGTTATGCATGAACAGGATGTTATTAATCCTGCTTTATTGATTTTTGCACAATTATTTATATGAACTTTTTCATTTAGATTTTAGGACATTAGGTCAATTTATAACAGATACAATGACCCTCAAAACTCTCTTCCATCGGATGTTAAATTGTTATTGAAATGTAAACATATTCTTTGCTGCAGTGGCGTAAATTAGTAGATCCGTCATTCCCATCACTTGCTGTACAGAGAGCTTTTAGAAGCTGGTGGTGGACTGTCAATGAATTTTAAAGATTTTATTTTAATGTTTTTCCCAAACCAGTCACTTTTTCCCCAATTATAATGGTCCTCTGAAAATCTTTCAACTATTTTGTTAAGGAAGACTTCTTCATAATATAAGGAGATTTATGACAGTTAATTTTTGAAAATTTTTCTACATTACATATATTTTTTGTTCAAAGCTGAATATTTTTCAAATCAGACTACATGTTTTGTTATATATAAAAAAGTTAAGGAAGTTTAGAGAAGTTAATTCTACCTTGTGTGTGTACAACTTCCTGCCTGGTATTATGTCAGATTTTTATGTACCGGTAAGCTTAAGATTTTGTGAAAAAATTGAATACAATACTGTGTTTTAATTTTTTCTATTAAAAAAGAAAAAAAAAATTTTAAATACTGGTTTCTACAGGAAACATGCGGCTTGTACTTTCGTGGCTTTGCCAATAACTTTTTTCAGTGTGGAAGTACAGTTTACATGAATGTCAAATTTTCTTGGCAGCAACAATGTCCTACTCGTAAACTTACGTACAATTTCTATAGATTTCAATTTTTTGTCAAACACTGTAGAGTCATTTCAAATTGTAGGTGTCAATTATCCATTTCGTTATTTTCACATGAGCACTGATAGGAATTTCCTTAAAGTCGACAAAAATTTAGTTGAAAAGGGGGGAAGGGGTGTTTCGATTGTACATGTATGATGTATCACATTAATGTTCATTCTTGAATATGGTATAAATTAGATTCTTATAATGCATACTATGAGTTTAAAGTTGTGTTTTATCAATTTCTTGTAGAGTTTGAAAATAGATTCCGATTCCACAATGGGAATGAGTTACCTCCTCCTGAACCATTTACAGGCTCTAACAAAAATTACCCCAGCAAAAATCCCAGACATCAAGGTATGTACTCACATTAACAGGGTTTTGCTTAAGATATTGCTCATAACTGATTGTAAATAAGTATCTCCCATAATGTTTAGCATAAAATTGAACGACAGGGAAAATAACTGTTTTCCCCCAATTTTAATAACTGCATTTATTTTGTAAATCAAATATCAGGTTAAATATCCAGTTTTTATTTCACAGTTTGAATTAATTATATTAATATGCTAAATTTTAACTACAACAATTTCAAAGTGTGTCATCTATTGTTAAAATTATAACTAATGTGAATTAACATCATCAAGGTATCCTCTATAGTAAGAGAATACAAAAATACATGTATAACATTTAAGTTAGGTGGGAAAAATGATTGATGCACATTTTTTGGACACCATCAAATTGTTTCAAATGCTTCCTCATTGATAAATTACCTCTGATCCTCAGCAGTGCTCCGTAACTCTCATAAATTTTGAAACTGTTTGTTTCACAGTTGTTTGTTTGTTTCATAGCTTCTGCTTTTGTGTACTATGAACAAAATGGATAGGAATCTTAATTAAATGGATAGGAAACTATAGTGTTTTTATTACAATATTTCAATCGATCATGATAATAATTAGCACATTAATTATGTATGCATAGAACTTTCAGGTCTGAGGTATAGGGGAATGAACATCCAATGAGGCATTCCAAATTTTTTTTACCCAAATCTGTATATAGACTTTATAATTCAGTTGGGCAAACTTTTGTTTTTGGCCACACTCCAGTTTTATATGATCTTATATAGAATATGCACAATGAGGAAAGCTTTAAGCAGAGGTCTATACAACCATTGAATCTTGTATCATAGCTAGAAAATCCGTTTAGTTTGCATACATGTATCTGAAATCCAAGCTTTTCCTTATTGTAGCTTTTAGTGTTTATATTGAGTGAAGTTGGTAAGGAGAGCAAGATATATGAATATGACTTGTACTTATATACACAATTTTCAGTTCACAACAATCATTATAAATAATTACTTGTGTATTTATTTTCATTTCCTTGCTGTTGATTATACCATCAGAATATTCATATTCTCTCTCATCTTTTTTGTGTATGTACAAGGGAGGTCAATCTTGTACCCAATCACTGCATGGATCATAGAAATAGATATACATTGTTATGTACTTTGTGTATTTACTTTTACACAAAGAAATATGATTACACATTATACTTGTATTACAGAAGTTGCACAGATCTGATCAAGGGTGTTTTCAGTATTGAGATTTATTCTGGGTTGTAAGACATGTAGAGACCTTGCTTGAAATACAACTCAGAAATATTCACATAAATGATCCCACTTGATTAGATATGGATGATGTGATGAATTTATTTCCTTTGTAACATTATTTGTTGGTATAAGTAATTCAGTTATTCTAAATGACAGAATTTAAAAATAGTAAAAACTAGGCCAAAATAAAATTATTGATTGTTTGGAATTGCCTCCCGCCTCATTGAAATACCACCTGCTGATAAAACTTTTTTAGCAAAAAAATAAAGAACTTATTTTATATGGAGATTTTTATTTTTTAACAAATTTTAATTTAATAGTTAAACTTTGATTTTTGAAAAGTAAAAAAAAAAAAATAATCCCTCCCTCCCTCCTGGATCTAGAAACCCCCAGGCGGCAATTCCAAAAAAAAATTTTTTTTAAGGATCGCCTTATTTTAAGAAAAAATTCTTATGTTTATATCTCGTAAAACAAGATTGACAGAAATCACAGAATTTACCCGTGTAACCATAGAACGTTCAACTACATGTACTGTGAATACCACATATCTAGGAGAATATTTCAATGGGTGTAAATTTATAACTTTAAAATATTTTATTGCTTCAATTTATGTATTTGGTATCATCCAAGATTAGCACCATATCAACAAAGGATACAAAGAAGACAGAATTTGTTTTTAACTCATCCAAAATATTGCTTTATAGTTTTCATTATTTATTAATATTGAAGGCAATTCACTGTATTGTTATAAAAGGCTATTCACAGTAGAAATGAGCATACTTGTAACAATTTGCTTTTTTTCTTCAGCAGGCAATCAACGAGCTCCACCTCCGCCACCCCCCAAATAGGGCTGTTGTTGGATCCACCACCTTTATATTTAAGTGAAAAAAGACACTAAAGGAAATGGTTCAATGGACGAATCTGTTAGGGCCACAGAAGGATCAATTTACAACAATCTGTTGATCAGATTGGACATTGATGAGTTGTCACGCCCAATTGACAAGTGGCCCCGCCCACAAGACATTATACTAGCAAATACATATGCACTCTCTCTGTCAGATTAATGATTGACAGCTGTCATTTATATCCTTATATCATGATTCCTGATATATGGACAAGTGCAGGATTTTTTTTTCTCAGTCTTTCAATGATGATTTTATTTGCTTCCTTTTTTTTCTCGTACCTGAAAAAAAGGGCACAAAGCAATTACTTGAGAATTATTTACACAGAACTTGGAATTAAATATATCCTAGTAAAAGAAATAAGTGTGTGTCTGAATGAGCAGGTATAAATGTTTGAAAGAGGGAATTTACTTGGGGATTTTTCTGGCCAATATTGACTGGAGGGGTGCATTTATCAGCTGCCAGCCTATACAGTAAAAATGCATATCTCGCACAGCACTTGTTAATTTTCATTCAAATGTATTCAGTTAAATAAAGCAATTTTGTATGTAATCAAAAATTATTTTTGTATTGTTTTAGGGAATCAATATTCTTGTGAACCCCTTTTATTTTACAGCAGATTTGTATTTATATTTTATTTTCTTTTTTGCCTTAACTGTCTATCTTTTTTTTTTTTTTTGCCATGACATTGGTAATAGGTTAACATTTCCATTTTAATGCAGGTGCTTCTTTTGTATTATTTTCCCTTTCAAGGAAATATAAGTTTGTTATATGCTTATTGTCAAAGATTCTGTTGCAACCCAGCATTTTGTTTTTTTATTTGATAGATGTACCATCAAACACTTTCATCGTTTTTTTAATAACTTAATGTGTATGGAAGAAAACATATTTTCTAGATGCCTTTCTTTAATTATTTAATTTTCAATTCATACTATAACTTCTTTGATTTGCTTTTCATTCAGTAAATCAACAGTAAAGACATTTTTTATTAAAACCTTCTAAATTTGTAAACCTTGACCTTTCTGTGAACTTTGCCCTTTATTTACTCTGTGTGACCTTGACCTTTCTTTGACCTACGAGTTTGAGTGCACCCATTGTCTCTGCATTCCGTTATATGTGTGTGTGATGCTAACTTATGAGGAATGTTTATGTAAAAGTGCTATATTCCCCCCGTTTTCTACTCTTTCCTGTATTTCTATACACCTTCCACTTTCTTAAACTTATCAGCACTTCCTTGAATACAGTGAGGTCTGTTATGTAATCTGAAATCAAGTATAATCTAAAATACCTCTATCATATTCAAAATGTAACCATAGGAAAGTTATCATATGAAAGCTTTTAATTTTTTTTCTTTTGAAACTGTTACATATTTGAGTGTATTCTTAAACTCTTAGAGGAGCAGAGATTTTTAAGATATTTTATGATCAATGGATTTGGATTTAATAACACATTACTAGTTCTATTTATACCTAATCTGTTGATACAATGGACTAAAGAGAGTATTCTGTGATTTACTATTACTGGTATGAATAATATCTTGATTGATTATTAAAAAATCATATTTTAAATCTTATTATGTATTCTCTCTTTTGTGAAATAAACAGTAGTTCATTAGGCACATGAATTTCATCCAGAGAAAATAACATTTATTATAACAAATTACAATGGACAAATATGGTGATAGAGGATATATTATTTGAATGCTGAACTGAGTGTTATTACTAAATATGAAAGGCTGACAGCATTCAGATTTTCTAAAATATTTATTTATAATGTCTCTATCCCAGTCATGATGCTATTTAAAAAATACAGTTATTTATATAAACAATTCGGCGTTCATTTGTTTTCTGTTTTGGAGGAAACCTTTAGAATAAGATGCAACTGAAAGGGTGTCTATTGCATATATAATATAAGTACCGGTTTTGAGAGACTGTAAAATATATAAAGGATAATTGATTTTCACTAATCATTATTCCTGTTATTGTTATTATGTATTGGTATAAGCTGTGAGAAATTAAACAAGAGGCCAATGGGCCACATCGCTCACCTGAAGAACAATAGGCATGATAAATCAGCTTAACAAGGTCATAATACAAACTATATGGATACTGTAGAACCTGTATAAATAAAGTCCATTTTTCCCCCTGGTTATTCTTATGTTTATAATCAAGTCCCTTTTCTAACAGGATGATTTTATAGGCATATCACCTGGTGAGCATTGCAGTTCTCAAAAAAATCCTAAACAATTGTTTATACATGGGATATAAACCTACATCAAACTTTGAAATCCTTGTGAAGCCCAATAATTGTCAAGGGGCCAAAGTCTAAACAATTTGAAAAAATCAGCAATATGTCAAAAATTTTGACTCAAAATGCTTGCATATAAGTAAAACCATATATCATAACATTTCATTTTTTATAAATAATCAAAGTTATATATTTTCCTTTGTAAAATTGGAATCCCAGTGTAGCCCCACCCTACTCTTCAAGATTTTGATTTGAAAGAATTTATATATTTATTATCTGAGGTTGATTTCAGTAAAATTACAGCTTTTCTAGGCAAGAGGTTTTTAAAACCAGATATTTAAAATAATTTTCTATCTACATTCATATGTATCCCCCCCATGTTGTGACCCCATCCAACCCCCTTGGATCATGATTTGAACTAATTTGAATCTACCCTACTTGAGGATGTTTTCACACAACCTTCAGTTTTCTTGGCTGATTAGTTTAAGAAGATAATTTTAAAATATTTACACTAAATATTCCTTAGTAAAAGTTCAACCCCCATTGTGACCCCACCCTACCCCCAGGGGACATGATTTTCACACAGTTGTATCCATATATACTACATAAGGATGCTTCCAAACAAGTTTCAGTTATCCTGGTTGATTGGTTTCTTAGAGGAAGATTTTAAAGATTAACACTATATATTTCTATGTACAACTTCGAATTCGACCCCCTATTGTGGCCCCACCTGATCCTCCGGGGACCATGATTGAAGAAACTTGAATCAACACTATCTGAGGATGCTTCCATACAATTTTCAGCTTTTTGGTTTTTGAAAAGAAGATTTTTGAAAAAATATCAGCAATTTTCAAATAAATCCTATTTATCTTTCCTTGAAAGATAGTGTGGCCCTTCATTTTCGCAGACTTCAATTCCCTTAACCCAATGATGCTTTGTGCCACGTGTGGTTGAAGTTGGCCCAGTGGTTCTGGAGAAGAAGTCAAAAATGTAAAAAGTTTACAGAAAGACAGACAGACAGAATGACGCACGCCGGACAAAAAGTGATCAGAAAAGCTCACTTGAGCTTTCAGCTCAGGTGAGCTAAAAAGTGCTTTGTGTAAAGGACATTGCGTTGTACTGAGGACAGTTGGGTGTTTTTAGATAGGACAGTTGTGCATTGCTTGGAGGACATTCGTATAGTGTTAGTGGACATGAGTGCATTATGTGAAGAGGACGGCTGTGTTTTAGGTGATGAGGGCAGCAGAGAGCATTGTGAGAAGAAGGCAGATGTGTATTATGTAGAGGGGGCATCCGGTAATTGTGAAGAGAGCAGTTAATTGTGCATTATGTAGAGAGGGCTGCTGAGCATTGTTAGAAGAAGGCAGTTGTGCACTGTGTAAAGCGGGCAAGCTGTGCTCTTTATGAAGATATAGTTGTGCAGTTTATGAAGATACAGCTGTGCACTGTGTGAAAAGACAGTTGTGACTATGAATATTAGGAAAGCAGTTGTGCACTGTGTTGAGAGACAGTTGTGCATATTATTTAAGGGGCATGATCACGATTTTGTTCAAATTCTATTTTCCTGTTTTTATTATTTGCAGTGCTGTAAGAATGCATTTCTGTCAATCAACCAAATTTGAGAGCCAGTCTAAGAGTAATAAGCAAGATACACTGTTCTCAATTCGTTGTCATGTAAACAAGGCTCGTGCCACGTTTTTGTTTACATGGGTTCAATATACCAGTAAAAATCTTTCCAAGTTGATTTGTCTTACTTCTTATTCATTTTAACCATAAATAAACAGTTCCTAACGTTTAAAACATTCATTTTAGGTCTGAATCTGAAGTTTTACCTTCAACATTCAAAATGTGAAACAAAATCTGTTTACAAGGCAAAAAATAAAATTGAAGAGCTCTCGCTTAACATAGCTCAACAAATGACACTCAAATGTTGGTTGCCTATTAAAAATGCCTTACTGAAGCATTGTTAACATTAAAATAGGAAAAATAATTTTGACCAAAATTATGACCATGCCCCTTTAAGAACACAGTTAAACTCTGTTCACATGAAAATACGTTGAGTTGTCAATCATGCTATATTAGTAAATAATTATTGCAATGATTTTTGTGAATTAAATACTGCATTCAATCAATTATGCTTCTCTAATTTTACATTTTGTCAAGTAGTATTATGTTATTTTGTTATCTCTCATTCAAATATTAGTTTACCCACAACAAAATTGTGGAATAGTAAGTTATAGTCCTTCAGGTTTTGTTGATTTCTTCATTCAGTTGGCAGATTTTGTGAGAAAAATCCATTAGCAACAAATTTATTTGGCATTTTACCATATTCGATTGATTATAAACTTGTTCAGTTTATGCAGCTATCGACTTGGTACGAGGGTAACATAAGAATTGTGGACCCTGAAGACACAAATGTTGCTCTAGACCGAAGAACAGGACAATGCCTTTTTAATTTCTTATAATATAGTTGTTGAACTGCGCAGCAACAGACTTAATTAATTTGAAGATTTAAAAATCTGAAAAAACAAGAGATGTGTGTGAAACACCTATGCCCCCTCCCTTGGAAACATCCATGAAGAAAATTGACGGAAACTGCCAATAACTTGAATTGTTCTAAGTCAAAGGGGCATAACTCCGTCGAAAATTGCTCAATTGTACTAAAATAAAACTTTACCTAGACATTATTATGATATAGGTAGATCTGTATACCAAATCTCATTTCAATATGTGCAACCTCAGCAAAGAAAACGAACGTAAACTGCAAATTTAAGTGGAATTTCTCTAAGTCCAAGGGGCCTAACTCTGTCTAAAAATGCTCGATCGTACCTAAATTCAAACTTGACCTAGATACTATTATGATAAATTATAGTATACTTTTAATTTGTGTATACTTTTTAATATGTGCAACCTCTGCAAATGAAACGAACGGAAACTGCAAATTGGAATTATTTTAAGTACGAGGGGGCATATTTTTGTCCAAAAAAGAATTCGTCCCCAAAATCAAACTTGACCTAGATATAATCATGATAAATCCGTATTCCAAATTTCATTTCAATACGTGCAACCACTGCGAATAAAATGAACGGAAACTGCAAAAAAATAGAATTTTTTTTTCCGTCCGAGAGGCTTACTCTAGCTGTCGAAAATTGTTCGATCGTACCCATTATCGACCTTGACCTAGATATCATTAACCGACAGCAACAATGCAATATGCCCTCCCTTCTTCGGAGGGGGCATTAAAATATGAAGGGTGTTCATTGGTGTCCCCTCTACAACCATTTGTCTTGAAAAAGATCTAAGCTTGCTTATTTAAGTTGTAACTTTGTCTCATAGTAGGGTACCCTACTGTGCAGTACATTGAAGACATTTTTTCATTGAAATATAATGTATACTTTTTTAATTTAAGACAATCACTTTTTTGGACCCCTAACCCACTTCTAAAAAGAATTTACTTCAATTTATTCCTATAGAACTGAAAAAAAACCCGTAAAACTAATATGTGACAGCCATGCATATATAGAGATGTATATCAAATTCAACACGGGTTGTTTTGAATTGACATTTATTTTCTCTATGAAAATGTAACGTTAATTTGTCTCCATAGACACAGGAGTGCTTAGTATAGACTTGATTTTTCTTGTTCTAAAAATAGATCCCATGACAACTGATAAAAATAGGGTATCCCATTTTGCGGCAAAGTCAGTACAACATTAATGTTCAAGATTCAAACATTTTCTCAACAAATGGCTGTAGAGAGGACTCCAATGAACCCTCTTTATATTTGTTCAGATTTCTGAATCTTCAAAATAAGTATGTAGCTGTGCAGTTTGACAGCTGTTATAAGTGACAAAAAGGCATTGTATAATAGTACGTAGAATCTCATATTTATTGCTTTTGTATCTTGCAACAGTGCTGTTCAGTTTCGGGAAGAAACAAGCCATGCAGTTCAAGAAATGTTTACATTCTTATACTCAAATGTACAACAGCTGTACAAGATGGTCACACATCCCCTTAATGTTAGACCAGCAGACCAGTCAAAATCATAGACTGAATTTACAGTCATTTTGTTTGAATTTTTGTTGGGAAGAACTATACAGAAGAATATATACATAAATGGTATATACCCCGGTGACAATGACCAACATTCTGATCTACCCTGAAGCATATGTTCATGATCTACGAAATACAATAGACATACCGGCAAAAGGAATGGATCGTTAAAATATAAACGTACAGACAAAGAGGTATGTTTCTTGCAAACCATGAAAAAGTAATGTTGCTTACAAGCTTCATAATCTCTTCTAAATGTAAATGAATTCATTTACGGTATTTAAGGTGCCCCATAACTTTGCACATCAATTGTTTGATCAATAATGCATTGCTTCCAAATATTTTGAGAATTTTGGAGAAAAAAAAGATGTTTGAATAGAAACTACTGGGTGCATCACCAGGTTGGTACACCCCAAGTCATACATGTCAAACGTTTTATGCTTTCTTTCTTTTTTTTTTCTTTTTTTTTTTTTTTTTTTTTTTTTTACATTTTTCTAGTTAGATCTTCGAGTGCAAATATTGGTGGATTTTGTTTTTGAAGCAGGTTTCCAAATTCAACTAAAGAAGCTTGACAGAAATTCATACTGTAAGAGTCATTACTCACAAAACTGCTGGTTTTGGAAAATCAATAGAAATTGATGATCTTGAAAGCCAAAGTAAATAATGTCATTCATATTCATGTACATGCAGTATATTTTTTCCTAATCACATGATGTCTCATTTTTGTCTTATGAATGATTACTGTGGAGTCAATTTTTGTCGTACTAATATTGTATACTGTTGAATGAAGGGAAATACTACAGAATTATCTACATGTAAAGGACTATATATGGTATGGGCCTAAAATGGCCCCCTAAAGGGAATATCATTATTTTAATGTAATTCTTTGTTTTCTTTGTACAGATATATATGTGATGTTTTTACTTAAAGCTGACATGAATTCATAAATACGCATTTTTCCCATTTATCTCCGACTACCGCCATATTAGTTGTCGATTTCTTTTGTTCTGCTCATCGCTACACACCCCCTATATAAGCTGAGAGCACTATTCATGCTTCACCGCATTCAGGTATTTCATGCACCCGAACACGTTACCTTGGACGAAAAGACGTGTAGAAAAGTGTTTTGAAGGAAAATAAAATGGCAACCACTGCACTGGCAAGAAATATCCAATACATGATGAAACAAGACAGACTGAAATCCAGGCGCAGATACTTATAAAATTCCTCGATAATTGTAGACTGTTTTCCTGGCCTGCGTATGTTATAACATCGCACATGCGCAAACAAGACACTGTGGCAGATCGGGCAATGTCAATGAACGCATGGATTTTAGAAAGGGTGAAACGCATGGAAACGATGTTACGTTGTCTCTTTCTTGGATTTACTATCATTTATCTACTGTGTTCGATGTAGTGCCGCCGGGGTTTTCAAAAATGACGCAGACGTTATTCACTCTGTATGAACGACACACGTGTTCGATGTGAATGCGTAGTGAGACAGCATTGTATGTGCAAAATAATAAAGATATCTGGAAAATCCTTTCACAGAATAAACATATTTTGTATTTCATTTAAGCATTGAATCATTATTTTTTGAAAGATGTGGTCTCATAACTGCAACGGTGCGTGCTTACAAATTGAATAACGCGCGCTAGAAATTAATCAATTGAATTCATATAAATCTTTAAAAAATATTTACATCCATGAAATACTAAACAGCCCAAGTGTAATATCAGGTCGTGATCCGGTTTGAAGTCGGGAGGAGAGTCAGTCATGTTCTGAAGGAAGACTGAATGTATTCATACGCACCAAATTTGGTGATTTGGTCTTCTGTGTTATGCGTAAATATCACTCAAATCGATCAATGCAATTTAATAGAGGGAAAGAAAGTGAATGTAAATATTGATTGTTGTTTTTTTTTATTCTTTACCACAAACATTTTACTACAATGTATAGTTCATGCATTTAGAAGTCCGTGCAACCTGAATGCCTCGATCGGAAACCAACCGATCGTAACTTTCTCAACCGGTATATATACCCCAGTGGCAGAAGAGCAGCGATCGAAACTATTATGGCGACCAAATGCTTTTATGAATTCATGTCGGCTTTAATGTTCATTTTGATTCAAGTGCCCACAATTTAGAAATACGGCATTGTAAAGACAACCTTTTCCCGCCATTTTTGCATTTTAGCATAAAAGAGCTTGTTTTCAAGCAGTTTTTCTTTCAGGAAACATAGAGCGCATGCTTGAACCAACAAAATATTTTAATCAGAGATGTATCTAGTTAAGTCTAATATGTGACAAAAAATTTGTCCTGGTTCAAGCATGCGCTTTATATTTACCATTCGTAAAAAGATGTGAAAAATGTCAATTTTCGTCTGATTTTGATTGAATTATAGAAACAGCGTCACTTCTGGCGTCATATACAGCAAGTGAGTGCAAATAAATCAAACAAATATGTGAAAAATATATTTTATATCAACTCTTCTAATTTATAGCATAATATTTTATTGTACCCGAAACACTTTTAAAAAAAGTGAATTATAGGGGCCAAACTGAACTCTCATCATATATAGTTCTTTATTGGAGCCAGTTTTAAAGAATCTATTCAAAGAAGATGGGGGAATAAGATGGCGCAAATGCCCATTCGGTTTAGTAATGAAATACAATTTTAAATTTATTTTTCTTCAATTAAATCTATTCAAATATATTATAATACAACTTTGCAAAAGCAAAATTTCTAACTATAGTCAGTTTTTAATATATTTAAGAAAAAAATAAGAAAAACTAGAGCAAAGCTCGTTGCAAAGCAACGAGTGGGTCTTCCGTTAATGTCAGAAGTAAAGCTGGAAGTTCCTGTCAGAAGCAGAGCTCTTAAACCAACAACAAGAGTAACGAAAATAAAAAGATGAAAAAATCGAATTATTCATGGTACGACTTAACAAAATACGAATGATTTTAAGTACGACTTAACAAAAACATTTCCGATTTCAAGAACGACTTAACAAAAAAAATCCGAATGTGTTCAAGTACGACTTAACAATTATTTTTGGTACGAGTTAATTTTACTTTGAACATTACGCTATTTTTTAAACCAAGGAAGCGGAATCAAAGTTTCCGGAAAAATCAATTTTTAAACCCCGATATCTCTGTTATGCATCGTCCGATTTTGAAACGGCTTTCAGTGTTAGATTCAGCTAAATAAGCTCTTCAAAACACATATTTGTTTTTGATTTGATTAGAAAATTCATTTTTTCGAAAAATTTGTTTCACTTCCGGTTTCGACCGGAAGTGACAAAATAATTTTTTCTGTGCATTTGCCATAAGTCAATTCGCAGATTTACAATCACAGAAAATTTCAAGTCTTTATAAACAACCGTTTACGAGAAAAGTGCTGGACAAAATCACTTTTTGAAAATTTTTAAAATGACGTAACTAGAAACCGGAAGTGACTTAATGACTAAAAGTTTGAAGGCTTCAAGGGACAAGAAATTAAAATAATCCCTGAAAATTTCTTGCAAATTGGTTGAATAGTTTTTGAGATATAAAGCAAAAAAGAAGTCAGAAGGAAAAACAAGAAGAATAATAATAATAAACTAGAGCAAAGCTCGTTGCAAAGCAACGAGTGGGTCTTCCGTAATGTCAGAAGTAAAGCTGGAAGTTCCTGTCAGAAGCAGAGCTCTTAAACCAACAACAAGAGTAACGAAAATAAAAAGATGAAAAAATCGAATAATTCCTGGTACGACTTAACAAAATACGAATAATTTTAAGTACGACTTAACAAAAACATTTCCGATTTCAAGAACGACTTAACAAAAAAAAATCCGAATGTGTTCAAGTACGACTTAACAATTATTTTTGGTACGAGTTAATTTTACTTTGAATATTACGCTTTTTTTTAAACCAACGAAGCGGAATCAAAATTTCCGGAAAAATCAATTTTTAAACCCCGATATCTCTGTTATGCATCGTCCGATTTTAAAACGGCTTTCAGTGTTAGATTCAGCTGAATAAGCTCTACAAAACACACATTCGTTTTTGATTTGATCAGAAAATTCATTTTTTCGAAAAATTTGTTTCACTTCCGGTTTCTACCGGAAGTGACAAAATAATTTTTTCTGTACATTTGCCATAAGTCAATCCGCAGATTTACAATCACAGAAAATATCAAGTCTTTATAAACAACCGTTTACGAGAAAAATGCTGGACAAAATCACTTTTTGAAAATTTTTAAAATGATGTAACTAGAAACCGGAAGTGACTTAATGACTAAAAGTTTAAAATAATCCCTGAAAATTTCTTGCAAATTGGTTGAATACTTTTTGAGATATAAAGCAAAAAAGAAGTCAGAAGGAAAAACAAGAAGAATAATAATAACTAGAGCAAAGCTCGTTGCAAAGCAACGAGTGGGTCTTCCGTCAATGTCGGAAGTAAAGCCGGATGTTCCTGTAAGAAGAAGAGCTCTTAAACCAACAACAAGAGTAACTAAAATAAAAAGATGAAAAAATCGAATTATTCCTGGTACGACTTAACAAAATCCGAATGATTTTAAGTACGAACTAACAAAAACCTTTCTGATTTCAAGAACGACTTGACAAAAAAAATCCGAATGTGTTCAAGCACGACTTAACGATTATTTTTGGTACGAATTAATATTACTTTGAACATTACGCTATTTTTTAAACCAAGGACGCGGAATCAAAATTTCCGGAAAAATCAATTTTTAAACCCCGATATCTCTGTAATGCATCATCCGATTTTCAAACGGATTTCAGATTTGAATTCACCATGGCATGTTCTATAAGACTGTAGTATTGTCTTATTTTGTTCAAAAAAATGAAAATTTCTAAAAATTGGAACTGCTTTCAGTTTTTAGCAAAATTGATGAAGAAAATTTTAAACCCCACAGTACATTATAGAATGGATACATCTATCATCAGTCAAAATTTCAAAACGATATCTTAAAAGGTTACGGAGATTTCTTCTGGACAAAATCACTTTTTTAAAATTTAAAAATGGCCGCCAAATTTGAACGGAAGTGACGTAAATGCTGAAACTTTTACATCTTTGCGGCACGGTAACTTTACAAAAGCTCTGAAAATTTCATTGTAATCGGATGAAAACTGTTTGAGATATAAAGCCGAGAAGGAGTCAGAAAAAAAATAAAAAATAAAATAATAATAAAAAGAAACCAAAGAAAAACAAGAGGGTCTTCCGTTGGAAACGGAAGACCCTAATAAAAAAAAACAATAGAATAACAAGAGGGTCTTCCGTTGAAAACGGAAGACCCTAAAAATATTGTCGGAAATTTTGATGGTATCAAACCAGTAACATAAAAACCCTATACGGTTAGCTTATGCCAGGTACTCTAACCACTGAGCCATTTCAGACACAACAAAAGCGGCTTTTTAAATATTATGTGTGACTAAGGTCACGAATTACCAGACTTGTATTATTTTTTCAATACGTTCAGTTGTTGGGATTCAAAATGATATTTTTAATGTGTAGTGGGTCATCTCTCCACGTTTTTGTTGATTGAAATCGGTTTGTTTTCCATTAGACCTTAATTAGACTATGAGAAAAATATGGAGCACAGACCCACTCTATTAAAGAAAATGCCTTGAAGTTCTAAAAAATGACAATATTTGCAGGTTTTGATACGTATACGCCTGTTGGAGTCAACATATTCCAAGTATTGAACATACCTACAGGTTACAAATCAATGATTCGTTAAATATTTATTGTTTTAAATGATTTCAAAAAAACCCATCAGATTTGTTGATACTTTAATTTTTTAGTAGCCTGTCCGACCGCGTATGGGCATTTTACACGCCTTATCCACCCATCTTCTTTAAAACTTCTTTTTATTAAACAAAAGTTTATGGACTTAAAGATCATATCTTAAGTTATTGGGTAAATCAGATGGTTAATTTGTTGACCATACAGCCTCCTTAATATGCAGAAAATAACATCCAACCAAACCATTTCAACTATTGTTTAATATAGAGAAGTTTTAAAATTTGAATAGATTCCAGTATCTTTATACAAAGCTCTTTTTGTTTGAAGGACATTTAATTAATATAGTCTAAAAATGGCCACAGCCATTCTGCGATGTTTCAAAATTTACACGCTAATTCCTAAGTGTGGGACACCCTAAAAATTCCATTAAAACTTGAGACACATTGAAATCTACTGATTTCAGAATAAAAAGGCATTGACCGAGTTATTTTTCCTCCAAACAAACATAAAAGAGAAACACCATAGTCCTGCATTATCAGTTTTAATAATCTTCAAACAACACAACTTAAGTTTTCTTGTTTCAATAAATAACTCTTCCCTCATACAATCACTGTTTTCCCCTTTATAACAATTTCATTACATTTCTTCTCAGTATATAAAATCCTTAAAATTGATGACATGATTCAAAATTTCTTCCCTTCTAATCTGGTATTGCATAGTGTATTCAGTTCTTTCTTTAACATATCTTAAAATTTACAACATAATTGAGATTTTTTTCCAAAAAATTAAAAACTATGCCATGCGAAATACTAGTTTGATGGACATTTAGCCAGCTTCCTTGACAATGCCATAACAACCATTGAAGAATTTCCACAACTTTCAAATATGACCTCTTGTGTTTCCTACGTACTTCAGTTGTATTTTTCATTTTCAGTATTTCAATAAAACATAAAAACAAAAGTGCTCCAGACTCTACATTAATTCGCACACAAATATATTGCAAGTTGCATTTTATCTTGTTAAAAAAAACTTTTTTTTTTAATCCAAAAAAAAAGTTCAGATGTTTATGTAAGATTCTTGGATTTTTTTTTTTAATGTCTGTGTGTGTGTATTTGTATGTATACAATTGTCTCCCTTTGTAAAAAAATGTTTCAGTTTGTTCATGATGCACTAGGAACTGGGGAGGCAGACTTCCTCTGTTCAGACTTTTGACTCTCTTCAGTGTGGTGTTTCTGTAGCTGAAAAAAAGATACCATTTCATTAATATTCATTATATCGATGATACAACAGCACTTTTCATCTGGAGAAAAATATTATAAAGATCATACAATGTGCAAATTTTTTCACTACTGTTTTAGTACATTTCAGTCTAATGTCTTTTAATTTATGATAGTCTTTTTAGCATTGATACTTTTTCTTTTTTAATTCTATGCTAGTACATGTATATTTCAAATCAAAACTTTTTTTTTAGCAAACAGTCAATAGAAGAATTGGATGAAAAACTACCATAAGACTTGGACATACATTGTATGTCTGTCCAGTTTTTTTTTTTTTTGGTTGATGTCTCTGTTTACAGAATAAAAATCATTAAATCAAACTCTTCTTAAAAAAGAAAATTGATTTATTATGATGTTTTCCTACATGGTGATATAATATTGTGATGAATCTGTGTTGATCGAGCAAGTATATGTATTGCTTTTTGAGGTACAAGAAATTGGTTGAATCTGTTAGTCTGAGTCATTAATCAGTATCAAATGCTGTACATCTTAAGATTTTAAATTACACGTATTGTATTCAATAATGACCTTTTTATCTAATCATCTTTTTTATGACATTATGTCGCAAAATATTTTTAACTGTGTCAAAGCCTGATCAAGACAAAATCAGTTATTATGTCCAAATGTAGCCCCAAGCGATGTATGTATCTAAAACAAACCAAACTTCTGGAAAAAACATGTGTACTTTTATTTCACTTTGCTTGTTTACTAGCAATTATCCCTTTTTGTGAACATTATTTTTGTAAATGTGCATGTGGGCTGCAGTTTAGAACATGTAGCTAATTTTGATATTAATGAATCCCAATCTCCCTTATGTCAAAGACTAGTCTTGAATTGCAGATTTCAAATATCAAAGTTGATGATTGAACATTTTATGTTCCAGGATTGCGTTTTACAAAAGAACTTACAACAAAGTCGTAAATATTTTCAGTTTCAAGGATTAATATCTAAAGAACAACACTTAGAACCATATTTATACAGCTACTTTGTTGTCCATGACAACATTTTACAGCCATGAGAATGAAACATTGATTAGTTTCTGATTAAATAGCATTCATTAATTTGGTCGTAAGCCATCAGTTCTTTTGTAAAACACAGCCCTGACCTCATTCACTTAGTTGAAAATTTTGGCAAAAAGTCTCAAAGAATGGCAAAATCACAAATAATACAGAAATATATCATTACATAATTGAAACAGTCTCCATCACAGGGTATTAACATCCATTAAGTATTTCCCTCTGAATTTTTTTAGAAAATCACTTGTAATTTGTACATGTATGACAAGACAGAAATTTACATGATCAAGTAAAACGACCTAGCATTGGTACGCATTCTAAACTGCTTTTAAGTGTATTTGTTTAGCTTTATAAGTGAAAATTTTAGTTAAAGTAGCTAATTTAAATAATTGTGAATTGTTCATTGATGTATTCTTCATAATTTTTCTGTTAACTTTACAAGGATTATTTTTTGATTAACCGAAACTAAAGCTACACTGTGATCACAAACTCAAAGGACTGACCCAAGACTTCCTAGAAGTTGTAGTTACTATAGTGACCCTCACATTTATGGAAAATTGGCTGTTCTTTTCGTGACACATTGTAATCAACAATATACATAGCTTACTCACATTTCATGGTAACATTATTGATAGCATTTTTAAAAGGTAGATGTAAATACAAACACTATGATGCAATCTTTGGTACTTCATTCCGGCTATAAAGGTAACTAGCATTGCAGAAAAAATTACATACTAACCTATCTACTAAACTCTGGTCATATATTTTTACTGCAATGCTAGCTACCTTCATACCAGCATGAAGCTCCAAGGATGTTCAAATGTATACCAGAATTTCATTTATATAAAGTAACATTATACCACGTATACTCTTAGAACAATCAATGAAATCTGACCCTACTTAGATAACTGATAAACTGTTAAGAGGGCTTGATGGTCGAGGCCATTTTTAAACTGTATTGATCTCCTTTAATAGGAGAGCTCTATATAAGATTATAAGAAAATGCTCATAGCTAAGAGGTAAATCATATGGAATTTTTCTTAATTAAAAAATAGTTATCTAATAGCTAAAGAGATTATATTTTAAAATTTAAGGAAGATCGGATGACTAATTTGTTGACCATCCAGCCTCCTTAATTTGCATCCAACAGAATCATGTCGCCACTTACAATTTTTTTGACGTGACTGAGGAGTTGTCCCTCCTTCCCTGTGCAGTTTTCTGGTCCATATGGCGGCACGATTTTGACTTCATCCATCACTACTATGTCTTTCCCGTTCCACCTGACTTCATTCAATCTGTTGGTAATAATTAACATGTACAGCACATCAAATCGTCAATCAAAAATGTTTCCATGCATTTTGTATGAGTATATGTGAACTCTTAAAAAATGTCTCATGTTGCAGCAACAATAAGGATCTACAGTTATACCTCTCTAGGAGTTTGCAGGAATAACAAAATGGTTTAAAGACTTTCAGCTTGTTAAGTCATGATTGTTAAGTATGCTAGTGTTTCTCTGAAATTCATAAACGACAACACTATTCCCATGAACAAGTGGATCCAAAAGCGATAAACAAAATCTCAGTGAAAATATTTTATATCCCTGATTTTAAAAAAGATATGTAAATCAAATAATATATTGTAAAAAGTTTTGTCTGGTTTCATAGTGAATTATAAAAGTATTAAATTTAGCTGAGTATTCTTTAAATTTATTACGTTTTTAGCGGAAAGCAACTTCCCACTATAAATCTATCACATCGCTAAATGCCATACATATGTGCATAGGAATAGGAACATCAAGAAATACACTTCTTTTCTGAAAAATCAATTTTTGCCAAAATATTGATGTACACTACACGGCATTTATAGCATGTTTACCATAAACCGATTGCAATCATTACCAAAAAATATGTAATTTACATTTCCTCATTTTTTTCAGCAATGTCAATAAACGTTACAATTATAACTTTATGAAATAACAAAATAAGCCTTATATTTCTTCAACAAGTATCAACCCACTCCAGTTTATCCATGAACAAAATTTGACACTCTGGGGAATATTCTTACGTTTTGACGATTGAGTTAAATGCCCTTTGGCCCTCTGGGGTTACGCCGATACCTATGTAGTTCACCTGCCTTCTCTTCTCGTCCAAGTTCTGTCGTAATCTACTCTGTATCTACAAGGAAATTCATATCAATGTAGGCATAGAAAGAACGAAAAAGAGCCAACATTACATTGGACCTATCCAATGCATTATACTACATTTTCTATTCTTTAGTGAGAAGACTGTAAACCAATTTTTATTCGCAGGGATTTTATCTCGAGACTAACTTTCCGATAAACTGGTTCGCGATGACTTATGTTTGCAACCAAGCTTTATCGAGTAGTATGTGTCATAGCTACTACAAGACAAGGAATGGTTCATGGCAAAAATTACACGATTATTAATTCCTGCCGCTTAATAAATAATCAACAGAAGTACTCTTACCTTTTGTATACTGATGCTAGTGAGTGGGGGTGGGGGGTCATTGCATTCTTTTGTCACCTTGATGTGGCTAACAAAGGACAAGTTGACCATCCTTATATCATGGACATCTCGCTTCCCACTGGCTGCAGATGATTCTATTATTGGTTAAGGTTCATGATTTGCAAGTCATTTCCCTCTAAAAATTTTCCCTTGCTTTGCATTTACATTATGACAACATGGATTTCATCACCCTTCATATATCAGAGCAAACAAATAACATTAGTTTTGCTTGTGTTTAAATCTAAACTACTGTTGCTAGTTATTCATGTCAAAAGATTAATATTACCACAATAGTCTTTGAATGATTGCTTTACGATCTCTCGGATCAATGCATGTTATTTGCATGTACATGCATGGAAATTGTACCTAATCACTCTAATCATAATACATTTACCAATACATTAAAATCGTTGTACTTACAAAAATAACACAAAAACTTAGTTCAAATTCATAAAATATATACTGTTTCCGACTTTGAAGACTTGACTGTTTGATGTAAACAATACGCAGTTTCGTTCACAGGTCACTCTTTTCTTTGACGTTTCGTGTAAACAAAGCCGATTTTACAAGCTTCCGTTAGGGCAACATCGATAAAAAGGATACTGATCGCAAGCATTTTTGTGCCCTCGTCGAAAGCTAACACTTCACCCTGGATTTTCTGGTTGTAACACGTCGTGCAGGAGACAATACTTCCGATATTAAAATATTCCCCATCTTGGGCAGCCATGTCTATCTTCATTTTCTCAAGACGCCTGTCCCGCACAAAATATCAAATTTACGACCATTTGTGAAAAAGAATAACAGGGAAATATTTTCTACAATTTACAAAGGTTCTGAATACGATTTATGAGTATTTTTCACTATTTCAATTTCATTTTCAAACCGATTGAAAAAAATGATCGAAAAATGTGTTTAGACCGAGACAGACCTGCAGAAGAGGGGCGGATCAAAACCGGGGGGGCACAAATGACAAATCCATTACTTTAAATTACATATATGCTAATTTTCGTACTGAAATGCATAAGGACTCTACGATAGCCATAATGTTGATCATTATAAGGGTTAATTTATGAAATGTTTTAACGTACTTTATTACATGTTCATTTATCTAGAGAGGAGCGGATCAAAAATATTGTCTATAGCGATATGGCAGTCTGACTATTCACGTCGTTATTGATTTGTGGATCCGTGCTTCAGCACCACCCCCCCCCCCCCCAAAAAATGAAAATAAACAAAAAAAAAAAAAATTAAAAGAATTCAAAACCCATTGATATTTAAGGTAGAAATTTGAACCTAAAAAAATAATTAAATCAGGTTATAATTGAGTTCATTAATTGCATGTCGCAAGCCATTTGGGTTTTGTGTCCATTCTATTTCCATAATTTTTTGATTGGAGTCTATAACTTATATAGATAATGTAAATACAATTTCCATTTAGAAACGTACTTACGCATCTCTTATTAGTCCTCTACCGGGTTTCACCGGAGGGGACTATAGCTTTCCTCTGCGTCCGTCAGTCCGTCCGTCCGTCTGTCTGTCTGTTTGCCCGTCTTCTGTCCCACTTCAGTTTTCCACACTTTTTTTCTTTATGCGTTTGAGGAATTATATGAAATTTGCTGAACAGCTTCAAAATGTCAAACTACAGATCAAGTTTCCACTTTTGTAGCGTCTGCTTGACTTATTTTCGATTCGGGGTAGGGAAGACAGTAAGAAATGATATTCTGCAAAACAGTGCATTGTTTTCACAAATTTCTACAAACCGGTAGGGGACGTGTATTGCTTATGCAATACTCTCAGAATGCTTGTATGTTACAGTTTTCTAATTTATAACAACAATCCACTCAAAATCAGAAACAACGCTTCTATTTCCTTCCTTTTTTGTGCTAATATGATTTGGTATTTTAGCCTCAGTCTTACTTAAATATTATGTAGACTTTTGTATTGCGTTCTTCCTTCCATCCAACTATAAATGTAATCCTAATATCGGAACAATGATTAATTTAGAAACAATAACGTTTCATTATCAAAATTTATAGAAAACGGGGGGGGGGGGGGGTGTTCTCTACCAGAAATATGAAAATGTCAATTTTAATTTTAAGCGTCAGAAAGAAGTATAAGCAACATTAGTCGGCTGTGTTTAGTTTCTATATATGCTCTGCATGCGTCTGTTCTCTCCTGTTAATGGTTAAACACAAAAAAATTAATGCTCCTTTTGATGAACGAGTTCAACACAAAATTCGCGTTTCGGTGATATCATATAATATATAATTCCAGAAACAAATCATCATATTCATAGCTTAGAAACAGAACCATCTGTGTTGAATTGACAGTATCGAACGAGCAAATATAGGTATTTCTTTGTACACCTCTGTATAAACGCATAGGCGAATGATCAAATTTTAAAGCTAAAATATTTGGGCTTTTAAAAAAAAAAATGAAATTTTATTGCCAAATAATGTTTAAAAGTATGAGGCAGATCTGATGGTAAATGTGTAGACCATCCAGCCTCCTTCAAATCAATACGTTCAGTAAATACGGCATTCTATTGAACAAAGAGACAAACAATCTGCGAGGGAATCAAAGAGTTTTTAACAATAACGTATACAATACGGGGTGGAAATAACAAAAGAGGGGCTTTGTACATGCTAATATTTGGACGTCGTTTTAATTATAATGTCAGAATTATCAATTCGTAATATATAATTATTATAGGTGATTTAAAATTCATTAGACAATAAAAACCACCAAACTACAAACTTTAACGTATTTGATCTACTTTGCTAGTGCTTGTGTTGATTTTTAAACTAAACATTCAAGTATCAATTACTTATACGTCTTATGTTATTATAACTTATTGATAACTTCAATTATAATAATATCTTACTTAACATCATGGCCTCTTTAATTTATTCATTGTGCTTTTATAATTATGATAGCATAACTACAGTAAAACATAGATCTCCATTGGCTACTTCTATTGAACGAAAGGACAACACCATCCATGTATATATATATAAACATTATTTTTAGGAACAACACATCATTACTAAAATCTTGAAAACGGAAGAAAGATAAGCTGCTATTCAAAAATTTTGAAAATGTCACAGCACCATAGATTTGAGAACAAGCAGAAATGGTCAGTTATTGGTATCTTTCTATTTTCGCCAGTTTATATGCAAATGATCTCTGCAGAGGGAGACATTCAAGGGATTTATCTGCACAAGGTCTCGTCCAACGAAGCTGTGCAGGCCGAAACAACTCCATGTTTCATTAAATCTGTCCATGCTTCAAGCCGCTTGGGGTGTGCCCATTCATGCATTAATCACTTCCCTGAATGCGCGGCTGTTTACTACAATAAAGTCATGAAACTTTGCAAACTTCTCAGATGTCGCCCGACGGACAGACTGGAGAACCAAAACCTGGTAGGAATTCCTTCTGGATGGGAACTTTTGGAGGACAATAAAGGTATTGAAAATGATTGCCTCACAAAACTTGAAAATATCTCTATAAGTTTGTAATAATTAAAGAAGGCACAGTAATCTAGGTCGGGTTGTCATTTTTTTTTTTTAGAATTTTTACATAATTTTGCAAGCAATAAAGTTTCAGTGATGGAAGTACTTGTGTTAACTTTATTTTTCAATACATTTGTTCCTTTTTCAGCATGTGAAGAGGACTGGATTCTGTTTGCAGGCCATTGCTACCATTTCATTGCAACTGGGACAATATGGAACAACGCTGTGGTGATTACTATATTTATAAAATATCACTACATATCCCATTCTAGAAAATCTGGGTTTGATCTAAATCAGAGAGTGTAGATTCCTTGCCCCGGACCAATACTGGGCCTGAAAGCTAAACATTGAAGTACATAGAGATTTTTAAAAATTCTTCCTCTCAAGAACTACAATGATACAATTTATGATATAACTATGCTACAACCCACGGACCACTACTAGACCCCTTCGAGGGATTCAAAGTTTAACATAGAAATATATGTGGAAATGTTTAAAAAACCTTCTAAAAACTGCACTATACAAGCATAATAAGATAGTCAAGATACTAAATGTTCAAAATTGTGACCCCTGGACTAATACTGGAGCTCGATCCAAATGGGAGGAGAGGGGGTCAAAGTTCAATACAGAGACATTATAAATCTTCTTCCCAAGAATTTCTTTGATATAATTTGTGAGATCACAATGCAACGATTCTATGATAGTAAAATTTTAAATTGTTAAAACCGTGACCCCCAGGTAAATACTTGGGACCAAAACGAGTTCAAAGTTCAACGTGATTTTTGTTTGTACTCCAACTCAAAACGTATACCAGAATAACGAACGATAAACAACCAGAATAGCACAAAATTCATACTCAGATTAAAACAAATAACAACAAAGATTGCATTTTCGGATATACAAATTCCCATGTCTGTTTTTTAACAGCATTACGCTCTTTATATTATAAATGCCTAAGCTGCCTACATAGATGTGTTATATTCCGGTAATTGCTTTTATATAATATGTGTTTTGTTTATTTGAGCAAACTCTGTTAACTGTGTTATCATCATATTGCAGTCTGATTGCAATAGTAGAGGCGGCTCTCTGATTGAACTACATTCTCAAGAGGAAGTAGATTGGGTGAAGGACTCTTTTCTTTTACCAGAAACGGGAGGTAAGACTTGAAGTTTATCTGATGATGAATAGTTTAACCCTGTTTAGCTTAAAAATGTTGGAGACCTTAAACTGAAAACCCAAATTATTTTAAGATACAGTACCGATCAGACCCAACCTAACAGAAAATTAACCCAAACTCAACCCTGGGTTTACTTTCTGGGTTTACTAGAAAGGACCCAGAGTAAAACCAGAGTAAACCCCAAGTAAACCCAGAGTGGACACAGAGAGTAAACCCCGATCAGAAGTATACCCTGAAAGCAGACGCTACATGTGTATTCGGAATATACAAGGGGCAGGAATCACAGGCAGTAGGATGATAAGATAAAATACAGGTCTGCTTCACACTTCAGTGCGTATAGGTGACTCCAAAAGCAATTATCGAGTAAACACAAAGTAAACCCCGAGTAAACCCAAAGTAAACCCAGAAAGTAAACCCGGGGTTTAGTTGGGGTTTACTCTGGTGTTAGGTTGGGTCTGATCGGTACTGTAACCTACATGTAATAACAAGTTTTTCAATGAAAAAGTTAACTCATAAGTTTACGTCTTTCATTGATCCACACACATTGAGAACAAAAGAAGATTTGTTTTATCAAATTAGGACGAACTGCATCGTTCAGCCATAAAACATCTTTCAAATTTCCAACTAGTTTGCCTTGTAAATACGAGGTTTGTTCGATAATATTTATTAATGCTTACTGCACGATAGCTCATAAGCATTCGATCGACTCAATTAATGAAATGAACATGAATCCCTTCAGAGTATTATCCGCGGTTTAAAATACATAGTTTCAATATATGAATCCATTTTTAAAATTCGTTATGGTACGCTGATTTTGGTAGACTTTTGAGGCACCGGTTGATGGCTGAGCTAAATTTAAAAAAAAAGGAAAAAGTCGCATGGGGGGACCGGTTAGATCTGAAGAGTACAGTAACCCTCTCAAACTTCACAAGTTCATATGGATGTGACGAAGCATTATCATGAAGTAGCCAAACATGCCTAAATCCTGACAAAGATGCACATGTTAGGGAGCTTTATGATAGAGCCATTTAAAGAAGACCTTGGACTTTCGGCAGGACGTAACTATCTTTTTCTTGCGTCAAAACAAGTTAAAAAATGACGCAGTTTCAAGCAAAATATGCACCGATTGCGTAGTCTTTGCTCAAAAGCCAGACAAATCTTGTTGATTTCAAAGAGCCATGGTTGAGTGGCCAGCAGTGAAATAGACAGGCCTACGTCGCATTCCTGTTTGACACAACTACCTTAAGTCCAAGCTCTTGTTAAAATGGTTCTAATTTGTATGCGTAACTGATGGCAGTTCCTGACACGACGAATACATTTAATGCTTATATTTGCATTCCCTCATTGATGAAATCAATTAATTTAGTAAATAAATCAGTACAAATCACAAATCACGGAGGGGATTTTAAAAATAAGTAACAGCAAGAACAGCTGTTTTCTAAAACCGGATTAAACTGGTTATCACAAATATAATCCATGAAAATGAAATGTTGCTTGTAACAATTAAATCAATTTTATAGTTAAATAATTGTAAAACACGGTGTTTTAATAAGTGAACTTGAATTTAATAGATTTTTAAACTGATAACATAGAAATCAATGTTTTAAAACAACTTACGTAATTTACTTGAAAATTCATAGCAATGATTAAGTTGTTGCATTTAGAGGCATTTAAAGATCATAGAATGTACTAGGAAAAAACAATAGAATGTAAATATTAAATTTTACCACATACCCCTTGGGTTTATTACATACAAAAAGGCAATTTTCAGTTTTATATAAAAATACGATACATAAAATTTAACATCGCTTAAACAGTTCTAAATATATACAATATTACAATTTGTGATATTACTAATCAAGCATTCTGATTATTCTGACACGTGTAGATCCAATATTTGAAATTATTTACTATCTACACTTTCTCCTCCCAAAATCATGAGTTTTATATTCAAAATGAATTCGAATTTTGAAGAAGAAACAAGAGCTGTAGCAAAGTTGAGCGATTATAACTCATTCAATGAGCATATACTAGTAGCTTTTGTTAAAGTAAAAGGAAGAAAAATAAAGCCAGGACTGCGTAGTTCTAAGCCACCTTAGTTCTACGTAGCTCTGCGATCTTTAACGATATATTCAGTGTTTTTAATAGGACATAGATATCTAGCCTAAAAACTAAATAAAGCCAGGACTGCGTAGTTCTCAGCCACCTTAGTTCTACGTAGCTCTGCGATCTTGAACGATATATTCGGTGTTTTTAATAGGACCTAGATATCTAGCCTAAAACCTAGGGTAGCTACGATCTTGAACACAGCCCAGTAATAATTGTTAGAAGAATCGTAAAAACCTAGATCTGCCAAATAATGATAATGATAAAATGATAAGCTTGCATAATCAATTACCGGGTATAGGAAAGGATTTGTGATAGAAAGATCATTACGACTAAACTGTCATTCATTGCCATTTACTTTTCTGATTTGATTATTCATTACTGCATTTTAACCGATAACTCATTGCAGTTGAAGCACTGTGTCCTCATCCACGAGATTGTCCTATCTGGATTGGTGCTTCCTTTCAGCATGGATCCTCCACATTTGTATACAACAGTGGAAAAGCAATGGTATACCCAAAGTGGGCCTTTAAACAGCCCAGCAATTTTGGCGGAGACCAGTTTTGTGTTAGTTTGCAGCGGTCAGGAAAAGGAAATGACAGAGCTTGTTACGGCGTTTATCAGTATCTCTGTAAAAAGGATAAGTAGTCATATGAATAAAAGATATTAGAACCGTGGTTTAGAAGACTACAGAGACATAAAATCCTTCGTATTGTGACATGATGCGAAACATACGTCAATAAAATTCAATAAAACTTTATCATTCATAGCATATTTATTTTTATGTAGATAGTATGTCCCAAGTTATTGTTTACGTCATTTTCCACGATTTTTAACAAAAATACAAAATTATAACTTTTCAAAGAAGTACAATTGAAAACGATGAGATGGATAAAATTTTAAGCTCTTTTGTATTTGCACTTCATAAGAACAATAAACGTAAAAAAAAACCAAAACCTTAATTTTTTTTGCATTTGCGTTCTTGCATTACAGTAAGTTACTCCCACACAACTTGCAATATTTAACATCAATATACTGCAATATTCCACATCAACCATATCTCAAAATCTCTGAAGTTTTCATTAACAAGCAGCTTGTCATATATGTTCAAGAGTACATTACCATTATACCGGTATACTCAATAAGAACCCTATCAAGTACTGATTACCACAACCATACACTTTAAACTTTCCCTTGCAAAGTTTGAACACTAGAATGAATACAATTCGAACACGACTAACCGACAAAACCTTAAGCCTCGCCCCTTACTCTTACTGGCGTCTCCACAAAAGAAAACAATTTTATTCTAGTTCACCGAATTTTGAATTGTTCAAGAAAATGTGCTGCATAAATATCTAGTAGTGTACCTCAATTTGAGTGTTAGCCCCTAATCTTCAAGACATAAAATTGAAAATGCATATTTTGGTCGATTATTTTACAATTTGAGAATGTTAATACGGTGATTATAATTAGAAAAGGATGTACTTTCTTTTCTCTGCATTGATATGTTAAGGTGTCCCACACATATTCCTATGTAAAGTTGCTCTTCTTTATCGATTGTACATGTAAAAGTGAAGCTTAAATGTTCTAAGTATGTGTTACTTAATGAATACTAGATAGACTAGTTCAATCTAGAAGCAAACATTCATCACTTATAAATATATACTTAACTTTGACCCGTGCGTGCACGGGTTGACATTGTATATGATATCGGACATTTACAGAATAGATACATCGACACACCGTATTGTTGCCATAAATTTACATAATAAAGCTTTAAGCCTACAATAATGCTATTAATTTCACTACACTCTGCTTAGTTAGAATAATCTAACTGTGTCTCGGGACAGGCCTATACCACAGTTAAAATGCCTACCATACACCCGTAATGTAGCAAAAAATCGCAGAATCACTCCGAAACGATTTTGGAGAAAATTAATGAAGTTGCATTGGTAATCTTCAAGTGCCAATAATGTTTAAAATATAAAAAACAAAAGAAAATACTCTTCCGATTTCTCGGTATTAAAGCCCAAAAATTCGAGTCTATTATTTTAATATAGTCGTATAGATGACATGACAATCTGTTTTACAAAGGTTCTGAATACAATTTATAAATATTTTTTCAATATTTTGATATAAACTATTGAAAAAAAGATCGAAACATATGTTCGGACCGAGACATGCCTGCAGAAGGGGGGGGGGGATCAAAATCGTTAGGGGGGATGGGGGTGCACAAATGACAAATCGATATAATACTTTGAATTATGTTAGTTCAGTGCTGAAATGCACAAACACTGAATGTTAGTTCTAAAAAACATTGTAGGGTTTGATTTATAGAGGAGCGGGACGAATATCTTGCAATTGTCTAGCGAAGTGGCAGTCTGACTTAAGCCAGCCCCTACTAATTTACTTCGTTATTGATTTCTGGATCTGTGCACAAGCACCCCCCCCCCCACCCCCGCAAAAAAATAAACAAACAAAACTTTTAAAAAGAATTCAAGACCCATGAATATGTTAGGTAGAAATTTGAACAAAAATAACAATTAAGAAATCATATAATATTAAGCATTGAGTTTATTATTTGTCAAAACATATGTAATTGATATCGTAAAAATAATCATTCGTGAGTGGCTCCTATACTCATGCCCGTTTTTGATCATCTTTCAATAAATGCGGCATTCATCTGGCAGAAGTCTTTTGTAATTTTCTATTTAATATCCTCAACCATTCTTAAAACAGTGGTCAACGACTGGCTGTATTGTATTGACTATAAGTTTATAGCTTTGCGGAGTTCAAGGCGTGTGTTTAAACCGTTTGAAAGGTATTAAATAGACCTATTCAGGAGTATCATCGTCACCGAAATATTGCAAAGAGTTTTTGCGCTGTACCACAACACATTGCATACCGAACAGATCTTGGATGTATGGGGCAAAACCCTTTAACATGTACAAAACAAATTTAACGTTAATATTCAAATTTTCTGAAAGCATGAACACAGGAAAGGTTCAACCTTCTGCATGGGAATTATTTTTAGTGAAGCATGCTTTAAAAAGTTCTTCAGATATACATTTTTACAATTTGTGACATTACTATTCAAGCAAGATCTTAATAGCTACCTAGCTATGCGTGGCCACTATTATCTAAAACGATTTGCTAGCTTAACATAACAACACTAATTCATTCAGTGCTTTCAAAACGGCCTAGGTATCTAAAATAGTAACTAGGGTAGCAGCTGCGATCTTTAATCCAGCCCAGTAGTAACTGTTAGAGCCGGAATAGCACATAAGATTGCATTATCAATTACCGTGTATAAGAAAAGCTTTGTAGAAAGCTAAACTACATTGCCATCAATTGCCATTCATTTATTTTCCGGATTTGACCACTATGCTTATATAACTGATTTACACGTTCATTGCGCCCCACCCAGTGGGATTGTCATATCTGGATTGGTGCTTCGTTTCAGCATGGGTCCTCTACATTTGTTTATAACAGCGGAAAATCAATGGTATATCCAAAGTGGGCCATTGGCCAGCCCAACAATAAAAATGGGGATCAGGAGTGTGTTGGTTTGATGCGGTCTGGAGAAGGGAATGACTGGGCGTTTTACGAAATTGTTCAGTATCTTTGTCAAAAGGCCAAGTAATACCATGAATAAATGCATACCTACTTTAAGGTATGCCACTCCTCAATGTTGTTGTATCAAGAATTTCTTGAGAAGTATATCAACGATATCTGTAGACGAAACACACTCAGTGTTCATCCCTCTGAGTTATGGGCAATTTAGTTAAACCTTTTTGCAAATTCTATAATAGTTACAATTTGACTTGAAGTTATACATTTTGAATATCAAGAATTTTATAAGATTTATCCAGTATGCCTAGATATATTTTCAGTATCATTTTGACATAATACTTGTAAAACATTGGGTCAATGATGTCAAATTTTAGATATATGACTTTAAAGGTAAAATTCTCGCAAAATTTGGCTTAAAAAAACTCAAAGGTTTTTTTCACATATTAGCACGAGTTTTTTCTAACAGTCTATCACTCTCTCAGAATTTAGATTTGTAGAAGTCACACAGGACCTATAGACCATGGCACAAACCTATCAAATGTTAAATATGTGAATACGCAGCACAGTAAAGTCAATAAATTCCGTTCAGACAAAAAGTACAGGAAACGTGCATTATGGCATCACAGTATATCACAAACCTCGAAAGTACTTATTAATTTATTAGCAGACCATTAATTTATACTAATCTTTTATTTGAAAACAAAAAATGATATTACTTACAATTTTGATGTCCGTTATATCGTACACACGGAAAATAAGCGAGATGTTCTCGCTGTACAACAAAATATGACATCATATGCTTCAAAATGACGCATTTAGATAAGTCATTGAAGGCTATCATGCAGTTTTTTTAGCAAAGAAAAATAAATGTCATAGATTACCGGAAAATTATAAAAGAATATTCTGTTGAACAGTATTATTAGTGCAATGCTACCTATATAGTCTTATTTTCATTTTGTTATAAGTATGCAGCGTATAATGAGGCAACCTCGGTTTTGTGTATATATATATGTATATATATATATATATATATATATATATATATATATATATATATATATATATATATATATATATATATTTCTTTTCCCTCGGACTGAAATGCCACACTTTCATTGGTTTAAACATAGCACGTGATTGCCTCCTATATCTCTATATTTGTTTGGTGAAAAATAATATTAGGCAATATGACCGTCATTGGTCGACGTTTCGCTTACTCATTTCGACATTTCATAGTATTTAATACATAAACCGCATGCCGTAAGTTCTTGAAGTATTTGGAGAAGTTGCCCTTTGAAATTCTTTAAAATTAGAGTAGTTGCCCTTAGAATATTGACGTCACATTGTTTTGTCTGGAGCAGAACAAAATGGCAGCGTCGAAATTTGCTCAAATCTCTGCAGAGAAAGAGAGAAAACATTTAAAATTGAATAGCAACAAATCATTGTAAGTAAACATGGTTGGAGCAAAGATTTTTAAAGAGTAATTGAAAGGTGAGATTGACAATTTTGAAGAAATGAGTTAAATTGGACGAGATGTTAGGCATTTTGTACAAGGCTTTGCGCAGATCATCGCTATTTGTAAATAAAATATGTCGCTTGATAGTCTTTGGGAAAAACAAAACACTTATTAGGTTAGTTACTGATTCACTACGGAAATATATTGGGTTGATCAATCTCATAGACGGCTCGGCTACGCCTCGCCATCTATGAGATTGATCAACCCAGTATATTTCCGTAGTGAGTCAGTAACTAACCTAATAAGTAATAATATCTTAAAGCTGAGTACCTAAATAAATCACTTTATTGCAAGGGCATACACTTACCTGATCCTGACTAACTTTTACATGTGAATTTGAAATATGCTATGTAACTTTTAAGCTTCTAAGTTCCCTGTAAAATCTTTCAAATTAATTATTTTTAATGAAATTAACCCTGTGACCTTCAAAATTATTCAACATATTCATTATAAATTACGGTTTCTACTAACAAATAATCTTATCTTAAAAACTTCGAAACGTTTTCAAAATCTACGATATAACATCAAGTTATTTTATAATTCAGTTGTGATTTTTGACATGATTATGCCCTTGTAATATTGAATTTTTTAAATGACCTCAAAACCACAAATACATCTGCTTGTACCATGCGACTGTCATATCACGTGACCACTATGAACATAAAATATGGTACTGTTATATATATTTATATTTTAGAATATACATGTATATTGCATTTGAGTGACTGTTTTTGATTTTAAAAAGGACATGCCAGTTTAACTAAAGTATACGTGTTTTCATTACCAAAAAATTGCCGATATTTTTATTGGCCGCCTTAACTGTACTGCTTAATGAATAAAGTATAATAAAAAGAAAAGTATATTGAAAATTCATAAAATTGCTTGTTTCTGTCATTTTCGACGAAAGAACCTTATGAACGAGAAAATAGTTCCCATAAAAAACGTGTTTGTTTCTTTTATTGAAATATATTTTCTTTATGAATGTTGTGTAATTATGAAATGATGATTTATCTGTGAGGTTTAAATTAATAAAATCATATTCCTTTAAAATATAATAAACATCTGCGCAATAAAATCAAAACGTGAGAAGTAAGATATCTTACAGTTGATCTTCTATCTTACAGTTGATCTTCTTTATCGATTATAGAAGTGAAGCTTAGATATTTTAAGTTTTTGTTACCTACTGATTGTCTGTATAGATCAGCAAACATTCTTCACAAATTAACGGGTGTCTCTGTCAAACAACATGATGTGCTATCTGTGAAAATCCAAGTAAGTTAAATAATGATTTTAAGAAGTTGATAAATATCTTTAATGTAGAAAAACTAAAAGCATTGTCAAAATTTATATAAATGTTAGCTCCTATTTAAACCTTTCATATTGTATTTGCACAGTTTTTATAATGTGCACTTTGAAAGTGTTGTTGGAAATTCTTTTTATATTAATTGAAAGCACTGACTGTATGCCTGCTAAGTTTACTGTCGTCAATTTTCAAAGGTTTTGCTCGTACCTCTATCAGTTTACGACAAATCGCAGATAGGCAGAAAAATAATGCTAATCAGTTTAGATATAGACGGATTTGCCATAATGATATACGAATTAACATAAGCATACTTTATAATTCTTTATATAACTCTTCAGGATTGAAGCACAATTTTTGATATGACTAAAAAAACTGAATTACAGGGAGCATTTAATAAGTCAATCGTTTTTTAATGTAGATCTGATACCAACAATTGAAGTTTTGAAATCAGGCAAGATACTATAATTCTTTATATTAAAAATATTTTCTGTTATCAAAATTATTTTTTTTTTGATATTCAAAATTATTTTATATCATAATTCCGAATAACTGATGCCAAGAATTCGATCATTACTTAAAACTGTAGCACACATAAAAAACTCGATATTTTTTTTTTTTTTTTTTTTGATATTCAAAATTATTTTTATATCATAATTCCGAATAACTGATGCCAAGAATTCGATCATTACTTAAAACTGTAGCACACATAAAAAACTCGATATTTTCCATTTTAAATGGAGAAACAATCAATTGTGATTTGTGGTCGTCAATTTGACCTCTGCGTCAATATATTTCTTGTTTGTATATAATTGTTAAATATGTACCTCATATACCAATGGCCTATTTTTTTAGTCAATAAAAATCTTCATACACTTATTACCTATTGAAATCAACAACAAAGGTTTTTTCATATGTGATAATTTGTTAGCGTCATTTAAATCATTGTATTGGCTTTTTTTAATCGTCGTGTTTACTCTGTTATTGTCTTTCTTTTTAAAAAAATGAAAACAACCAAATAAATTATTCAACATTAAACTTATCTAACAAATATTTTGCACTTGTTATAATATTTGAGTTTAAGAATTCTGTTCACAATCATTGTTATTATATTTTTGATGATAATGAAAATCTTTACAACATTATAATGTCGCAGTCATCACCAGTATAGCCTAATTGAAATTCGATGTCTCCATAAATTCTGTTTCGTATTATTATTGAACGTTAGTTCAATATAACCTTAGTATTTAAATATAATTTTGAGGAGCAATGCCTCATAACCAAAAAATAAAAACACAGCTGAGGTTCACTGACATTTGAGAAAATTTAATAAGATAATGAAATTTCCAGAAAGGCAAAAATGGTGCGTTTACAGTCTTTTTCTATGTTTAACATGGTATGTGGAAGAGATTTTTGCTACTGGGGAAAATCAAGGAATTTTTTGGGACAAGGTATCATCCAATGAATTAGTGGAGATGGAAACAACTCCATGTCTCATCAAAACGGTCAACGTTTTAAACCGTTTGGAGTGCACATACAGATGCATTAATCAACTCCCTGAGTGTGCGGCTATTTACTACAACAGCGTTTTGGAACTTTGCAAACTTCTTAGATGCCGCCCAACGGACAAACTGGGAAACGAAAACCTTGTAGAGATTCCATCCGGATGGGAAATCTGGGAGGACACAGAAGGTGATTAAAAATTTTTCCATTGTTATGAATAATCAGTGATGTGTTCAGTTGTTTGTTTTTATTGTACATTGTAGCGTGTTCTATAATCCATGCTGCTACCCATAAATATCTACAGTTTGAGTGCATTAAACTACAATGTCTTTATGCTGAAGTAAACCACTGGCATGTTTTACACACATTTGTTCAATAAAGACAAATTGTGACATGTAAAATGTTAAACTAGAACTTACGTAGTTGATTTAAAATGAGTTCCCAGTTGGGATTCAGTCGTATGTTGTTGAATCCTGAAAAAGAACTTATCTCATGTACTATACCATATTATCAATGATCACGAGTCTGTTTTTATATTTATTTTGTCGTTTCCTAAATAATATCGACACTTAGTTATGAAAAAACGCGAATAATTATAAGGATAACGTGACACGACAAATTAAAAGTTCAAACGCCATCTTAATGTTTTATCCATTTTTTCTTTCCAGCGTGTAAGAATGATTGGGCTCTTTTTGCTGGTCACTGTTATTATTTCAGTGCAATTGGAACAAAATGGAGCAACGCACAGGTTGTACATTTCATAAAGTTTAATAGCCGTGGTCATTTTCAGACTTTACTTAACTCTTTATAAAGAAGAAATTTGTCTAAATATTTAGGAATCTTTGTAATTCTAATTTAAAACCTATGAATTTAGTTTTTGGCTATAAACTATAAAGCCCCCTAAATGTCAATTGGATCACATAAGGAGAAAACTAGAATAGCTAGGTTTTGCCTCCTGCTTATTCACACTTAATATATAATAGACATATATTATTATCGTTGAATTACAATATAAACCCGTTTATTTTCAGATTTAATTGTTTTTCAATGAATCAAAGTTTTAGCGTAACAAAATGGTTATTTTTTTTACAGCGGCTCGCGTTTTAATCTAAAGCTTCAGCTCAAAATGTTAGCAATGCAACATATATAAGTCATTTTGTATTGCAGGCTTATTGCAGTAGTATTGGTGCCTCCTTAATAGAAATCTATTCTCAAACGGAAGAAGATTGGGTCAAAAATTCATTCCTTTTGCCAGAAACCGGAGGTACGTTTTTTCCATTGAATTTACTTAATTTACATTGAATATGCACACACCTAGTGTAGTAGTGATTAATTTATTATCTTACACTTTATGCCACTATTTGGAAAAGTTCAGTTATTTTGCTAATAGTGGGCTAGATGGTTGTGACATTTTTTTTTCTTCAAAAAACGACTTTTTATCCTCTGAAGGAAGTAGTATTTAGAAAATAATCGCATCAATATTATAGATTTTGACTCTATTTTAAGAGAATAAATCAGTTTTATACTGTTTAGTGCTTACCAGATACATTAAGAAGCTATAAACGTTGTCATTGATTAAACAATAATTCTTCATGGTATTTGTTTTTGCTCTGGCTTTATAATTTAGATTGTCTTTCTTTAAGGACACTGGACGGCAAACAATCTCATCATAAAATCTGCCTTAAATTTTGACATGCAATATTTTTGACGATAAACTTACATTTAGTTAAGGATACCCCCAGATATATTGGGTTTTAAGTTTTCCTTAACCTTTATATTGAGCTTTTCTTCTTAGTCTCAAAATGGTCATGGCCATTGTGTCCTCTTAGTTTGACAATACATGTTCTTTCTTATGTAATTTATAAGAATGAAAAAATATTTAAAAGCTGTCTGAAAACATTTAATTATGCAATTTACAAGAAAGCAACTAGATGAAAAAACTTAAAACCTACACGAAAACTAATGAAAATTTCTTTTGATTTTGATTATCCATGAGGTGTGTCAAACACAACTTATTTAGGGAGACTTAGCTTGATGAATAATAAATTCAGCATTTTGACACAACCTTAGATTTTTAGTCATGAGGCATTTATTCTGATGTTTTAAGATTATTTTTGTTTAATTGAATTATAGGATACCACAGAGTCCCAGTAATCTGTATTATACTGAGTAGTTATTTTTACTAGAAAAAATATAGAAATGGTAACATAGCAACAAAACTTTATGATAAATGTGATCTCTTAAAATTTTTATATCATATATTGACAACGATATCAAAAATAATACTTGATACATTTTGTGACGTCATATGTACTTCTTTGTCATGTGACGTGCTTTTTCTAACATTGCATATTGTCTGATTAAATCGTATCGGCGCAGGTGATTAATGAAATTAAATCATAAATTTTTTAAAGAAAAATCATTTGCAATGTCATTCACTTTGAAGCTCTTGTTTGGGCTTCAAATAGATATTCCGTTTATTAAAGATATTGTTAAAACAGTTCGCCAAATCATCAAAATAAGGCCCATTTTTACTATTTAAAAGCGATTTACATAAAATTGGGGTAAGTCCGTAGGTTTCCTTAGCATGATTCACTTTGATACCCCTATTCTCTACCAATTTTTCTTGTAAATATTCGAGAACTGTATTGATCTTTCACCTGCGCCAAGCTCTTTATTAAATCCTTTATTCAGTTGTTTACACGTAACAGGGAGAGTCTCCAAACCACTAATTTATCAATAGTTTTTTACTTTAAATGAAGCTTTAAATCTACAGATTTTTAATGCTGATTTTTGAGATGAATGAATTCTGTACATGTTGCATAAACGACAGCACCCATGTAAATGAAACAAGCGGTTTTAATACAGTTTTAATATAATTCACTTTTAACGTTACGATATATTCACTGAGACCAATCGAAATCGTGACGTCGAAGTTGAATATGACGTCATATTAAATGAAGTACAGACAAGTGACTTTTTACACATCACCGTGGGAAGCCTTAACATACCCGCGTTTTTCTATCGTTTATTATCCTTACTTATGTAGAAATATACCTTCATCACCTGCACATGGAGTTTTTACCTCTCAGTTGATTCAATACGCAACTTACAAACAGTTTCAAACGAGACAAGCTACTTACACAACAGAAGTCATCATTTTGTAAGATCTGTTGTCGAAAACTTGTCAGCAAATACAATTTTCCGCTAGATCAAATGCTAGCTGACGTTTTTCATACTTGTTAAACTATTATTTATCACCGAATTGTCTACGAATTTTTCCGTTTTCTCGATTACGGCAAAGAGCAACGGCGGGTGACACTGCATGGTCAGCAGAGAATGCTCACTTCTTCATGGCACCTGATCATGCCTCTAATTTTTTGTAGAGTTGTCCGTGTTTGCTCTGCCTCTGTTTTGTATTTTTCCTTTGGACTTTTATTTTGAATACTGTTTGCTATCACCACATTTCATTCACAACTATTACAAAACTATTATAAAAATTGTATCCATTAACAGATCTGACAGTTTGATTGTTCTCTGTATTTTCAAATTGTGATCTTAAAAGCACAATCATGACATTTAGTTTTCTAAGAACAAGTACATGTGTATATGAATTCAATATGTATTTTACTTATTGGCATTTCAGTCATTAAGTGTATCAAGCATGCATATAAAGAAAACACAAAATGTTAATTTGATTAGAAAGACTGATTAGTAGTAAGTACCGGGTGTTTCATAATAGCTCTCCTCATTATAATCAGTTGTAATATCTATGTTAATCTGGGGAAGAACTCCAACCAATTCAAATTACAAACCCAGTCATTTGAAATGTAATCTCTATCAATTAATCAATAGTCATTTCATCATTCAGATTAAGTTAAAGTACCTTAATTTTATGATGTATGATATTCTAATGAACAAAATACAATTTCTTTCCAGTTGAAACACAATGCTCGAGGTTCTGGCACTGCTCTCTTTGGCTCGGTTCTTCTCGCAATTCTACAACCTCAAACTTTTCATACAACAGCGGGAAACCAATTTTATACCCAAAATGGGACTTATTTGAGCCAGATAATAGAAATGGAAATGAAAATTGTGTCGCCTTGTTTCGGTTGCAGAAAATGCATGACTTTGATTGTGACTATAACAATTTTCAATACATTTGTAAAATGGAAAACTGATGCGAAATAAAGTTTGATATATGTCGTTTAAGGTCAGACGACACGTTCCTCGAGAATCTTTTTTGTATCTCCTCGTAATAAAGAGTTCCAATAAAAAATATTAATTTTATAATTACTTTAAAAATGATCAAAATTTACTTGGATTAGATTAAATGTCTAGATGGTCGAGTGGTTAGAACTGTGGCCGCTCACTGCCAGTAGCGTAAAGGTTTTAGAGGTCGTGAGTTCAAAATTCCCGCCCCGGCGGAGATATATTTCTAAAATAGTGAATTTCGCTGTGCTGTAGATGTATTTATTTTTATATCAGCAATTCCAGTGTATTTTCAAGAAGATTATATAGGAAATTGCATACTCTAGTATTTTGCAGAAATGCCTGGTAAGGTACTCTAATTTTTTGCAAGGAAGCTTGTCAAAGTAGTAGTAAACCATTAACAAATTCCTGGAAAAAGTTATCTTAAATTGAGGAACGTGTAGTCTGATCTTAATTAACACAATATGTTTTATGTTTCAGCAAACTTTATTTTATATTTAACATATTTGTCTCACATTAGTTCGTTGTTTTAAAAATCCGTTTCAATTCTAACTACTTTTATTTCAATTAATTTCACGGTCAAATATCATTAGCATGTAAATGTTATGTATCTGTTTTTTGAAAGAATTGATATAATGAAATTAAACAATAAACGTGAATGATCCTTAATAGTCTAGGAATGTTAAACCAACTAAGTGTTATGACGTTTATGCTGTAATGATGATATACAGTCCTCCGGGCAAGTCATCACTTAATCAATTTTTCTTTTAAAAATACTTTGTGCGTTTAATACAATAGGCTCTGTCTTGTTATAACTATATCAAGACTTATTTTAGTTTACTTTTTTACTCATTGACAGCTACGTAGGCATTTACATGTGTAATCATTTTTTCTGTTTTTCTTTTGGATTTTAAGCCTAATATGTTTTATTGATGAATTTTCAAGGCTAAAAAGATAAGTTAAAAAATCTTACGTTTTTAAAAACGTTCATAAATGAATTATTTAATAAAATAAAATCACAGCTAAGACCAAAAAAAAAATGTAAAGTTTGGTTGAAAAGCTTGTTGAAATTTTTTTTTATTATGGTAACTTTTCAAATAAATAATATGACAGTTTGGCATTCATTTGATTCCGAAAATCATTATTTTAGTCATCAGATACATGTATATATGAATTTATCGATCAACTAAATAAATGTCATAATTGAAACTAAATTTTCGCTTTTTTAGCGAAAACACTGTGGTTTACAGGTTTATGTAGTTAAAAGCTGGATTATGGACTATTTTCTACCGTATATCATCGATATCTGTAAAACCTTACTCTAGACTGTTCTATCTGTTGTCACGCGAGTTTTTTTGTTTAAAACATCGTAATTTAAAAAAAAAAATGATGTTTCAGCTTTAATCACTGATATGTGTTTGTTCTAATAAAATGTTGTGCTAACTTGATTTTGAGTTTTGATTTTCGCATGACTTTTTAAAAGCATATAGATTGGGTTGTTTGTCGTTGTTGATGTACACTATTGTGTATCGTAATATATCAAAGGTCTTGTTCAATGGAGATAGAAATGACATTATTGTGTTTTGATTGATTAAAACATGCAATAGTTAAAGGGGCATAGTCACGATTTTGGTCAAATTTAAACTATCTGTTTTTATTATTTACAATGCTGAAGGAATACTTTTTTGATGATCAATTGAAATTTGGGAGTTAGTCGTAGAGTTATACGCAAGATATAGGGCTCACAACTCTGTATCATGTAAACAGGGCTCGTGCTCTGTTTTTGTAGGTTCAATTTTGTTTGTTTGTTTGTAGGTTTGTTTATAGGTTCAATATACCATTAAAAAAATTCAAACTGATTTGTCTATCTTCTTATTCATCTAAAGCATAAATAAAGAGTTCCTAACGTTTAACACGTTATTTTTGGTCTAAAACTGGAATTTTCACTTTAACATTCAAAATGTAAACAAAAGCTTAGTTTACATAGCAAATGATTGTAAGCTCTATAACTCGCTTATAACTCAACGAATGACACCTAAGACTTTGGTTGCTTATTAAAAATGCATTACTGAAGCACAGAAAACACTGATTCAGAAATAATTTTTGACCTTTAAAGTAATATATGAGAGAATACATTTATAGTTCTTGATGCAAGCATGAGCTCTTCTGTATTGAAGGATTTTGAAATATGTAGGTATAATTCTGCTATATAGATTAAGTTTAAAAATAACAAAGCAGCTTGTATATGAATTTTACAAATCTAAAAAGAGATAGTATTGTAGTACGTTATTCATTAATAATTTAAGTAGTACGTCTGGTATTAATTATATATTAATTCTTTGTCAGATAAATCATGTTTTCATTTCCTTCCATATACATCATAGAGTTATAAATAAAGCGAATCCGTAGAATCATCAAACTTGGTTTTCTTAAATCAAACTATCAAACCAAACTACGTATAGGAAACGTATTAGACAGAAATAAATTTCTTTTTTGCTGATTGTAATGAGTGCTTTATTCTGAATACATTAAGTTTTCATTCTGAACACCTTTACAGATATGCTCAATCGGGTGGTCATTATAAATACACCCCTGCAAATGTTATTGTCATTTAAATTTAGACCACGTGGTTTTATGTGATCCTTTCAGTTTTTGCAGTAAAAATCGTGCCTCGTTTTTATAGTCTATTTCCTAGAATTTAGGTACATGTTGTCAACTATAAATTCTAGACGTTTATTATCTTCAATAACTGGTGGATTAAAATAAGTTCTGGAAATAAATGTGACAATAGAAAATATAGGTTTTTTTTTCTGCTGTTGCAACATTACTATTTTATGCAGAATGTTCTTTAAAAATGGTTCGATATATTAAAGTTTTTATACAAAACCGACACCTATCTAGCAACCCAATGTTTATATTTATAACCACGTGTAGAGTGGTTTACCACGAAGGATAATTATGTTCTATATATGATCGTTTCATTTGAATAACTGCTAGTTGATAAAATAAGACATATATCTTAATAGATGTTCATGTTTTAACATAAATCAAAGTAAGACATGATATGAAAAACGACCAGTACTTACGTATTTCGAGAATATTATCCGGACACTTTAACTTCCGCTCGAAATTTCACAGGAAGTGAACAAATCTCCGGGAAGTATCGTGAATTTTCAGTGGAACTCCTCTGGATTTAGTAAATACTTAGCATTGATTAAGGAAATATTCCGAATACATTTGCAGGGGTGAATAGAACAAGTTGCTAGCATCGAGTAATTAAGTCGATTTAGGACGAAACGTAGAGCTTAAAACACGTTAAAAATATTATCATTTTTTGGATAATTTGTATTTCATGAATCAAATTTATGACTACATGTTGATATCCAATAGTATATTTGCTGATAATCATTAAAACTGCTGCTTTTCGTTGCTAGCCTATCTAATGTGTTGTGTTACTCATTTTGTATCAGGAATGAATGGTTTTAAAGGAGTTTTTTTGTTAGATTAAGGTGTAATGTCCCTTTGATAAGAGAGATAACTCGAAAATAATTTTGAATGGTTTTATCAGAATTTCTTTTTTAAGGTTAGTGAAGTTCAGGACCATTACGCAAAAAATATGAAAGATATAAAATTTCGTTACATTAAATCTTTATAATCATATTTTTAAAAAAAATGTACATGTACATACTTCTGTTTCTTAGTTTTTCTCTCTGACAAGTTTTGCTGATGATTGATGCTTCATTGAACCGACACAAACGTCAATTTATATTCAATTTACTAACTGCTTTGTACTGGTTTGCTTATTTGTAATAACCTGCAGGTCAGAATCTTTACCTTTGCAGTTTTTAATTTTTAATGTTGACTATAATTTAAATGTACTTTTCTGCACTTATATCTCAATCCGTTGAATACCCCCTAAAATGTTACTCTACTTTATCGGATATAGAGGTGACGTTAAAATGATCTATAGATCATTGTTCGAAATTGTTTGGTTTACTTCAGGCGAACATGCTCCACCAAACTATACGCAACACCATGAAACACCAGGACAAACAGTATGGAAATCAAAGAGTTTGGTTTTACACTTAGTCTAATGATGTGATTAAATTAACATTAAAAACTTCTCTAAATCTCCTGTAATTGAGCGGCATTCTAATAATCATGACAAAATTGTTGAATCGTTATTGTATATCGCTATTTTCCAAACAATAAACATTTCAAAAATTCAATTCTACTTTTTGATGATGTTAAGATAATAAACATTAATTAAGTTTACTTGTAAACTTTGTACATTTTGTAATTAAATACTTATTTGTTAATGAAAAAAAATGTTGAAGAAAAAGCAATTATTGTTTTAATGACCCCACAGTTCTTCCTGTTGAAATTCAATATATCTATAATTAAATGGGTTTATTGAACAAAGGTTTAAAATAAAATAGTAGTATTCTATCCAAGCCATCCAACTTAATTTCAAATTTCCATTCGACACATAAATCTTTTTAACGCTAGTTTAAGGAACAATACATCGTTCTTATGAAATTATTCAGATATAGAAAAATGATATTTGGGCAAAAGCAAAAATGGTTAATAATTACTCTCTTTCTATATTCAGCTTCGTATTTGAAGAATTCTTTTGCTACCGGATAAAATCGAAGGATTTTTCTACACAGAATCTCCTCTAACGAAACAGTGCAGAAAAAAAATTACTTCATGTTTCATTAAAAGAGTCAATGTTTGAACCCGCGTGGTATGTGCTTATAGACGCGTTGACCGTTTTGCGGAATGCGCAGTTATTTATAACAATGACGCCATGAAACTTTGCAAACTTCTCAGATGTCGTCCAAAAGATAAGCTGGAGAATCAAACCCTGGTAGAGATTCCTACTAGATGGGAGTTATTTGAGACACTGAAAGTAGTAAAACTTGTCGTATTTTACCCTTAATTTGTAAGGTTTAACTTGATAAATTAAACTAAATTACATTAATTCCCCTGAAACTGTTTTTTGAAAATTTCAAATCATTGAAATGTTTTTTTTTTACAGTCAATAAGTGGTAAAAAAAACAACCTCATTCTGATATAAAAATTACAATCTAGATATTTTTGTCTATTCATATGAATATTTGAAGGGAAAAAGTAGTAGTATATTCTGGATTGTAATGCATGCTAATAGTTATAAGGGAAATCTCAAAGACAAAGTTCAAACTCTACCCTCGTTTTTTATGCTTTGTAACTTCTCAGTGTGTACGAATGGTTGGGCTCTCTTTGCTGGTCATTATCATTATTTCAATGTGGTTGGAACCAAATTGAATCAGGCTGGGTTATTTCCTTACTCAATGTTAATTTTTTCTTTTCTCTTGCATACACTAGATACGCCCATATGGATGCAAGACAAATCTAATCTCTTAAAGTTAAGTTTAAATTGACAAATTGACAAATGTTTAATATACAGATATATAGATGAATGTGCGAAACCAATAATTGTACATTTGTGTCATTTCCTTACCTGCCATGTAATTTTTATTATTTTAAAACTTACAAATTTAGTTCCTTTTTGCAGAAAAGTCATGCTTTGTATTCCTTTATATCTTGCATGCTTATTGTTGGTTACACATAAGAGTTACTCTAAATTGCAGGTTTATTGCAATAGCAGCCACACGTCTTTGATAGAAATCTATTCTCAAACGGAAAAGGATTGGGTCAAAGATTCATTCCTTTTGCCAGAAACCGAGGGTAAGTTATCACGAATAATCCAGTTGACATTACTTTGTTTACTTACGTAAAATGGTAGGATCCGTGTATGCTATTACTGTATTAGTATTGAAACAAGAGTACATTTCGTTTTAATTGCCTGGCATTAACTAGACATTTTTTACGTTAATAACCGAGTTTGTTACAAATAGAGTTAACTGAGGCAAAGTTTAACTGATATTGTAACTGTCAAGTTAGCAGATACAACTTAGAAAGATGGGAATGTAGCTTGCTGATGATTACATTATCTTATATTGATAACGAGAATAGTTTTCACATCTGCTCTTTCGAAACTACTGTTTACTAAAATCTTTTAATGCATAACTATTACCAAACTCAAATTTTATTTGATGAACACATATGAAATTGAGTGTTGTTTGGTTTTATCAATTTGCTACTAGCACTTCAGGTTTCATAGAACATGTATGCGAGTTCTGAATAGGAGTCAGTGGCGTTCTAATAAATAATCCACAAAGCAAGACGTTTTAAGAAGAAATATGTTGATAATTTGCTCTAAATAGTCCTAGTTTAAATCTTCACCAGTTTCATTATTTAGATTAAACCGAAGTACACGTACCTATATTTATCAGTTTTTAAAATGTGTACTTTTTAGCTCATCTGAACTGAAAATTCAAGTTACCTTTTCTGATCACCTGTTGTCCGGCGTCCGTCCGTCCGTCCACCCGTCTGTGCGTCTGTAAACTTTTCACATTTTTTTTTACTTCTTTTCAAAAATCTCCCGGTCAAATTTAACCAAACTTGGTACAAAGCATCGTTATTTAAAGGGAACTTTAATTTTTCATAATATAGGACTAAACCCCCGGACTAAAACTGAGGTAACAGGCGGGGTTCAAAGTTTAACATAGAAATTAACGAAACATTTTTAACATTCTTTTTTTCGAGAACTACAACATTACAGTGTGTGGGGAACTATGCGAGGATCCTCTAATTGTGTAAATTCTTAATTATAAAAGCCATGACCCCCCGATCAACACTGGCGCCCCAGAATGGGTTCAAGGTTTAACATATAAGTTAAAAGGGAAAGTGTTTAAAAATCTTTCTCTTAAGAACTACACTGCTACAGTTTGTGAGATTATTATTCAAGCATCCTAAAATTGTTTAAATTCTAATTTGTTGAAGCCCTGACTCCAAGACTAATACTGGAGCCCCAGACGGGGTTTAATGTTTAACATACAAATGCATAGAGTGCATGTTTAAAAATCATCTTTTCAAGAACTACAGTGCAACAGTATGTGGGATTACTATGCAAGCATCTGTGGCTACTGTAGATTCTAAAGTAGTAACATCGAGACCCCCAGACCATAACTGGGACCTCAAAAGGTGTTCAAAGTTTAACATAAAAATGTACAGGAAACATTTCTATGAAATAGAATGCTACAAGGAACTGTTGTTTAGGTGAGCTATGTGGTCCATTGGCCTCTTCTGTAATTGTAAGATATTTTCATTCCAGTTGAAATACAATGTCCACGGGCTTGGAGCTGTTCTCTTTGGATTAGTGCTTTTCGAAACCCTATAACCTCCAACTTTATATATAACAGTGGAAAACAAATTGTACACCCAAAGTGGAAATTACATAAACCGGGTAAGGTAATGGACTTGACAATTGTGGCATGTTTTTGTATTTAGGAAATTTACACGACGCTTGGAGCGGTTTTTATGATTTCCATTATATCTGTAAAATGAAATATTATATGATATAAAGTTTGACGTTAATTGTAGGTCGTTCAGCACAGTTTATTTCATATTCAAACTATTTGTTGTTATTCGATTCCAAATATCAGACATTATACATTTCTAAGTGTAGATATAAATAAATTTGGAAAATTCAAAAAAAAATTTACATTAAAATTTAAAATCAAATGTTGAATGAATGGATAGTCCATGAATTTTAATTGCAACCGATACATTTTTTATATTTTTTAAAATGATAATATACCCTTCTCGCTATTGTAACTTAACCAAATTTCTTATCAAATCGTGTGGACTCAGATCTTATATTGCTGCGTTATTCGGTCGCGCTAAGATTATCGGGGTTTTTTTTTTAATTCAGAAGAATGCGAACATCAAATATATAGAATATTGCAATATTTAGAAAAAAGAAAATTAAATACGCTACCGTTCTGAATAGTATGTGTTCAGTCGGTTGGACTAACTCGAATGGTTTATATACCTGTGTGATAATGCATATTCATGAGTGGTGTTCAGCTTAACGGAACTTTAAGGAACACTTTGTACATGAAAAATAGGATGCTGTTTTATTTTAGCTGTGCATAGCAGTATTTTAATAAATTGGTTTATTCATTGACAATTACTTTTTGACCTTAATTTTTGGTAATTTTTTAATGAGTTCTAAAAAGCAATTTGATTCGGTACGTCAAAAAAACCCCAAAAAACTATCAAACGTATTGCAAAAAAATATGAAATGTAATGGTAATGCAACATCTACCCATGCAAAAAAAAAAGGTGAAACTTATTCAAAGAATATTTTTTTCTTTTTTAGTTTGACGAAATATCGTTCCATGTATCCTGATTTTTCAAGTGAATAATATGATTGTTGTTGTTTTTTTTTTTTTTGATTCCTCAAACAAAATTGCCATAAGAAAAACTGTATTGTTGCTATTTCTGCCTGAAAACCACGTAATTTGCTAAATCGACTCTTAAATGTTGATTTTCGCCCGACTTTTTAATCTAAATCAATGCAGTAGAATTGAACTTGCATATTCCAGATTGCTTTAAACCACACAGAGCTTATACCTGTATCAAGATATAAAAATATTTTCACTCACATATTATTCTTTATGAGAACAATTTTTTTTTATAAATTGATAAAATCCAATAATGCCTTTATGCAAGACTTAAGAGAATACTTTTTTAAGAAATACATGATATTGTATGTATACAACGAAACAATATGATAGTCATGACAATATATATATATATATATATATATATATATATATATATATATATATATATATATATATATATATATATATATATATATATACTTAAATAAATAAAACAGAATGCGACAGTCCAAATTAAATAAATTGTTTACTGTTAGCGCTTTCAGCCATGTCGGCTCTTCAGACAGTTATACAAAATTAAAAACGAATCTGAGGAAAATTCTCTCCAAAGCAAAGTTCTCGTCCAGCAATACTATTTCCATCAAAAAGTGCGGCGACCCCCGATGTGAAACATGTGACCTTATACAGGAGGGAGAAGGAATAATATTAAAAAGCGGCCAAATTTTAAAACCTAATGCCCCAATGAACTGCAAATCGTCGAATTTGATATATTGTGCGACTTGTCCAACATGTGGAGAAAATTATATTGGCCAGACTAACCAGCTCAACGCCCGAGTGAGAGTCCACAAACAACAAATAAAGGACGAAACAGTGAGAAACACTCCATGTTCGGAACATTTTGCGAAGTGCGGAAAGGGAACATTTAAAATATTTCCGTTTTACAAAATGTGGACTTCAAATGAAATCGCCCGAACCACCAAAGAGGACTATTTTATTAAAATATTTAACCCGAAACTTAATCGAAAATAGATTTATCATATATATAATTTTTTATATGTATTATATGTCTATGCATTGCTTAACTGCGTTGATAAAGTTCACGCCATCGCTACCTTGATGTACATTGTGACGTCATAATGAACTTTAAAAACACGACGTCATTGACAACGTTACAAACAACGTTTTTAATTTTGTATAACTGTCTGAAGAGCCGACATGGCTGAAAGCGCTAACAGTAAACAATTTATTTAATTTTGACTGTCGCATTCTGTTTTATTTATTTTTAAAGTATTTTTTGCTGTACCAAGGCTTTATATATATATATATATATATATATATATATATATATATATATATATATATATATCAGGCTTGGGGTAATGCTAAATGTAATTGTAATGCATTGCAATGCATTACCTGTTTTCAAAGTAATGCTAGTAATGTGTAATGCCACAAAATTAGCATTACAAGTAATGGTAATGTAATGCATTACTTTCCAAAATCTAGTGTAATGCTGGAATTACATGGTATTACTTTGCATTACTATGCTTTTCTATGCAAGTTCATTTCTAAAACTGTGATGAAATGAATAATTGAAATTGTATTTGATTAAAAATTGTTTTGAAGAAGAAAAATGATTATTGAGATAAAGGTAGTTTAGTTGTATAATTTTAAAAAAAAATCCATTCTTAAATTGTCAATATAACAACACAATTTCAAAACATTTTAAGAGACAGTGTAGTTATTAAGAATTTTATATCATTGGAAAAATTTACTCCAATTAGTTGGGCATTCAATGAAGAATGTGTTAACAACACACATTGCCCCCAGAATAATCTAAGTATCAAAACAATCCAGTGTTTTAAGAGGTGCTAAACACCCCATTTCCCACCCTTCTCTTAACTGAGATCCATTAGAATAAAGAACAGACATACACCCTTTAAAGCAAAAACGAATGCACTGTCCAGTCATGATCTCTGAAATTTTAAAAATTATTTCCAGTAATGAGTATTATAACCTCTTTGAAAATAATTTTACTTACACTCTCTCTCTCTCTCTCTCTCTCTCTCTCTCTCTCTCTCTCTCTCTCTCTCAACATCTGTGTTGTAGTGTTGTATATTAAATAGTTTGTACTGACAGAAAATACAAGATTCATGTATTTTTTTATATTATTGCCTGAACGCTCATATCTGAGATTTTCAACCCCGACAGGATGCAGTTAAAAGATGAAACCTTTGAAACTTTGCTGATCATAAAGTGCAACAGCTGTCTTGTATAAGTCATTAAATTTGAACTTGATAGTGAACATGAACCTGTAAATATGTTTATTAATATATGTAAGCGTGTTTTATATATGAAACATTTGCAAAAACTTTTTATTTAGCTTTTAAATTACTAGTACTTTAAATTTTTTAAACTTATTGTCGATTATTCACAAAGTAATGGTAATGGTAATTCATTACTTTACTCATGTCATGGTAATGTAATGCATTACTTCAAGAAATTTAAGTAATGGTAATGGTAATTTAATGCCCAAATTCATGAAGTAATGGTAATGCAATGCATTATTTTACAATTTAATTCACCCCAAGCCTGATATATATATATATATATATATATATATATATATATATATATATATATATATATATATATATATATATATATATATATATGTGGTTTTTAAAAAAATATATTTATGTTATATTTGTGATCTTCCTAGGACTATCAAAACAACATATGCTCATATATTTTGACAATAAAGAAAAACAGACTATTTAAAAGGGAAAGTTTTAAGATTAATGCGATCATCCAACATTGGATGAATGTAAGATAAAATAAAGTACGAAATAAGATACCCCCTGCAGAAATCAAGGAGTTTGTTTTACACCATCCACGTGATGAAATTATCAACAAAGACTCCTCTGTATATACTGTAATATTTGGACACTATTTTAATTATCATGTCAACATGATAAAATCGCTATTATATATTGTTATTTGCGAAACAAAAACATTTTTTAAAATTATGACGCAAAAGACTATTCTTCTCGTTATTTTGCTAATACTTACATAAACATGAAGCTACTTGGCAATCTATGTAATTATAAAAGTCTTTGATGATGATGAGACCCCCCCCCCCATAACTGTTGTAAAAATACCATACCCCTTATATTAGTTTTATTGAAACTCAATATATCTATGAGTACATTGTAATTGTTTTCATTGAAAGGAAGTTGAAAATAAATATAGTAAGGAACGTTTGCCTTTTAATCTTTTCATTGTGCTTATATTTACACCAAAAATTAAAAATCTCCATTGGCTACATGAATTATTCGTAAATTGCATTTAAAACACAAGTTAAAAGAACAATACATCATTCTTATCAAATGATTCTGTAATATTCAGACGTAGGAAAATGGTGACGAAAATGAAATTTGGGCGAAAGCAGAAATGGTTATTTATTAGCCTTTTTCTATATTCTGCTTTGTATTTAAAAAATGTTTTTGCTACAGCAGAAAATCGAAGGATTTTTCTAAACAGGGTCTCTCCAAACGAAGCAGTGCAAAAAGACACTACTCCATGTTTCATTAAAACTATTCCTGTTTTAAATCGTTTGGAGTGTGCCTATAGATGCGTTAACCATCTTCCGGACTGTGCAACTATTTATTATAATGACGCCACGAAACTTTGCAGACTTCTCAGATGTCGCCCAACAGATAAACTGGTAAACAAAAACCTGGTAGGGATCCCTTCTGGATGGGAGTTATTGGAGGACACTGAAGGTGATTAAACTTGTCGTTTTATACCTTTACATTTTTAAGGTTTAATAGATACAATGTATACACTAAACTGAATTATGTTGTTTGTCCCAATTTTTTTTTTTTTTAAATTTTAAATCATTGCATGTTTTACAGTCAATAACTTCTATACGGAAAACCCCTCGTTCTGAAAAAAAAGTCCGATCTAGATGTTGTTGTTCATTAAATGTTAAATAGTTGGAAACATAAAGAAGTATTAGTTTTACATTCAAAATTGTAAGTTTATTACACGGTAAATGTTAAAAGGGAACTCAAAGACAAAGTTCAAACACCATCGTCATGTTTTATCCGTTGTGTTTCTTTTCAGCGTGTAAAAGTGGTTGGGCTCTCTTTGCTGGTCATTGTTACTATTACAGTACAATTGGAACAACATGGAAGAAAGCTGAGGTATTACTTTAATTATTGTTGATTTTCGGGGTTTTTTTTCTCTATAATCGCCCGTATATGATCAAGATTAAAACTAATATGTTATAGTCGAGCTTAAATTGACAAATTTTAAACTTTTCATTTAAAAGACATGAAACTGATTGTGTCATACAAATAAAAGGACATGTATGGCATTTCCTAACCGATCGTGCATTTTTGATTTTGTTTTAAAAGATTTAAACAATATACACATGACAGTGTTAAATCCTGTATTTAAAGATTGATTTTTTTATATTTAACAAAGTTATTTCAAAAATTCCAGATTTAGTTCCTCTTTGCAGAAAAGATCAGACACGCAGTATTCTTCTATATCCTACACGCTTATTGTTTGCTTCAAATTAAAGTCATTCCTATATTGCAGGCATTTTGCAATGGTAGCAGCGCCTCCCTGATAGAAATCTATTCTCAAACGGAAGAGGATTGGATAAAAAATTCATTCCTTTTGCCCGAAACCGGAGGTATATAAATACGAATAATTCAACTGACTTTACTTTAATTAATTCCATCCATTGGTTGGATAAGGGTATGCATTTACTGTATTTGTATTAAAACAAGAGTATATTTCGTTTTGATTGGCTTGAATTAAGTAACGTTTACGTTAGTAAAAGAGTTTGTGTAAATATATTAAACTGGAGCAAAGTTTAAAGGACACAGTACCTGTCAAATGAGTGGATACAACTAATAGTTGAGAAGAAGGGCATTTTGCTTGCTGATGATTGCACTATCTATTATTGATAACATGTACTGTGATTTCATTAATATTCAAGGGTATCAATTTTCGTGGATAAAGTAAAATCACACTTTCGAGGATACGTAAATTCGTGGCCAATGACCCCATCAATACAAATTGATAGTAGAAATTGCATTTCAATGAACATTTAATTTCATGGATAAACTTAACAACGAAATCCACAAAAATTGGTATTCAGCGAATATTGATGAAACCACAGTATATGAATTTGAGTGTTTTCTAATTTTGTTAATTTGCTATTGACACTTTGGGTTTACATGGAACATGTACATGTATACGAGTTTTGAGTGTATCATAGTAAGTGCACGTGGCAGTTTGGTTAATGAGTCCGCCAACCAAGAAGTTAACATTGCTATATTTTAAACAGAAATTGGTTGACAATTGGTACGCAATAGTTCGAATTTTAATCTTCCAGTTTCATTATTTGAATAAACCCGAAGTACAAATTCCTACATTTTTCCGATTTTCAAATGTATGGTTGTTTTCTAATTGTAATCTTTTTTTCATTCCAGTTAAAATACAATGTCCAAAGTATTGGAGCTGCTCTCTTTGGATCGGTGCTTCGCGCAACCCTATAACCTCCAAATTTTTATATAACAGCGGAAAACCAATTGTCCACCCAAAGTGGGGCTTATTTCAACCAAATAATGAGAATGGAATTGAAAATTGCGGCTTGTTGTTGCGATCAGGAGAACTTCACGACGCTGGTTGCATTGTTTCTGATTTCCATTATATCTGTAAAACGAAAAATGATGTGTTATAAAGTTTGATGTACATTGTAAGTCATTTATCACGGATTACTTCATGTTTTAACTATTTGTTGTTTTTTGATTTCTATCTATCCCATATTTGGGACATTAATGAATTTTGGAGATGCAAAACGATTGCTATCATCAAAAATTAAAATCAATCTTTGAATGAATGGGTAGTCTAGGAAAATTAATTGCAACCGACACGGCTTTTTTTTATTTGACATTTAAAATAATGATTCGCCGTACTTGTTATTGTCACTTAACGCAATTTGAATTAAAGATGAGTACTACTCATTAAAGGCTTTATTGCCGCTATATATACTACAATCCCACATCACAATATAAGCCGCATTAGATCAGAGTACTGTAGAATTCTTAGCAGCTCCACGGGAAATTCTGGTTGACAGGCCGTGGAACTGCATTTCCATCCATACAAAAAACTTTCTTTATTGCGCACAAAAACTTTATGTTTATGACTTATTAACTACTAGCAGATTTTACGTTAGTTGCTACATGAATTACCTTAATTGCCAACTGGATACCTTTTATACACCCTCACAAGCCCCGTAAAAAGAAATGGCGTTGTTTGTTTAAAGGTAAAAAAGTGACTCTTAATCTCGCCGCGAATTTAACAACCAAGGTCGGTTAGTGAACATGTTGAAGGCAATTTAAGAATTAAATCAGTAGTAAAATTTCTTTGGAATTCTTTTCTATGAAAATATTTACTAAATATATTCCTAAAAAGATTAATAAGTCCAAAGCCGTGCGCAATAAATAAACATTTTTGAATGGATGGAATTGTAGTTCAACGGTCCGCTAATCCGAACTTCTCGTAGATCTTCAGTTCTGCAGCTATAGAGGTCATGTTAATGTAAACCTAAAAAAGCCGTGTTATTCGGTGGCGATGAAATCATAAACTATTTCAAACTTTTTCAAAGCCAGAAGAATATAATACCATTATATACTTTACTCTAGATGTTTTATCTTTTGACACATGAGAATTTTTGTTGTAAACAGCATGCCCAAAATGTTTTAGATCTCTTGACAAACATGTGTTTGTTCCAATAAAATTATTTTTACTTGAATTTTGATTTTCGCCTGACTTCTTAATTCAAATCTCTGCAGCAGATCTAGAATTTTACCTGTGTATTCCAAAAGGTTTCAAAACAGAAGAGCTTATATACATGTTTCAACAATTAAAATTCTTTTTTAACTATGTTTTACTCGCATATCATTGTTAAAAGAACCATCAGATATCTAGGAATATCAATACATAACACATGTTCATTTATTTTGATTATAAAAATCAACAGACTAATTAAAGAGGAAGTCTATAAACATTAGTGACACCTTCCGGCTTTGGATGCAACATTCAAAAAGATATCTGTGAGTCGATGCTCACTAGTGATATTCCCGGTCTGATATAGATACACAAAATAAGCAAAACTATAAGCAAAATTGACATTTAAAAGGACGTTGACATCGGCCCTCTCGAATAGGTATTGGAAATAGGAAGGGGTTTTATATATCTCGGCCATAATATTGTGAGTTCCTTCTCTAAAACACATGTTTAAGCATATAACCTAGATTCAAGCTTGGTGTGATGTCTGACTAATCAAAAAAATGCCATACTGAGCAATCCAGCAAGCTTTAGAAAAACGATACGGACATTGTGTCATTCGCTGTAAAAAATAATGCAAGGGTCAAACAATAGAAACTGAGGTATTTGACCATTTCTCTCGTATTTGTGATATTGCTTGGTGTTCAACGTATTGATATTTGTTGACGATAAGAAAAATTCATGCACTTGTGAATTAAATAAATCCCACTCTTATCATCATCAAAATCTTTGGTTGTTTTATTGAACATCATAATCTCTTTAATCTTTTCATTGTGCTTAAAGCTTATAGCCTAATTTAATTCGAAATCTCCATTGGCTATATGATAAATATTAGCCTTGAATTGTTTTTAAACATTACTTTAAGAAACAGGGGATCATTCAAGAGTAACTACTATTTACTCAAAGTTCTAAAAATGACGATGCAAAGGAATACTTGGAGAAGGCAGAAATGGTTAGTGATTTGCCTTTTTCTGTATTCGGCGTTGTATTTAAAAGAAATGTTGGCTTTTGGAGAAAATCGAAGGATTTTTCTAAACAGGGTCTCCTCAAACAAAGCAGTGCAGAAGGAAACTACTACATGTTTTATAAAACCGGTCAATGTTTTAAACCGCTTGGAGTGTGCCTATAGATGCGTTAACCGTCTTCCGGAATGCGCAGCTATTTATTATAATGACGCCATGAAACTTTGCAAACTTCTCAGATGTCGGCCAACAGATAAACTGGTAAATGAAAACCTGGTAGGGATCCCTTCTGGGTGGGAGTTACTTGAGGACGAAGAAGGTATCTGAATCTCTCTCCTTAAGGGGAGACAAGACGTTGATCTTTTATTGGTCACATGACATTTATTACAGAATATATAGTAAAATGTAATAAACATTATGAACTTACCCTAATGATAAAAAAAAATTGTTTGAAGTATAAATCACAGTTGCAGACCAGGCAAGAAGTTAAAAAATGTAAATATAAGCATTAATCCTTAGTTTTTTAAAGAGATAGTCTCATAATTGCAGCGGTGTGTGCATTGTGTGCATACAAATTTTTATAACGCGCTAACGCACGTTATAGAAATGTGTATGCACACTACGCTGGAGTTATGAGACTATTTCTTTCAAAAACTAAGGATTTAATGCTTAATTGAATGTGTATACATGTAGTTCGATTTTTGTGCATTGAAATAAAAGACCAGATATACGTGTATTTACATGGATTGGTCAGGAATATATGTATACATCATGCCAAAATTCAGTGGTTTTATTTATTTTAAAAAAAATGAAATTGTGAATAATTGTATTGATAACGTGTTTGATATGCTTGATTGTTTTGCATATCAATCAATTACTAAGGATACGAGAGTGCTTGAAAATAAATTGATATAACGATGCTTATACTTTGGTTTTTTTTAGCATGCAGAAAAGGTTGGACACTTTTCGCTGGTTATTGTTACTATTTCAGTGCCATTGGAACAACATGGAACCAGGCAGAGGTAATACCTGTATTATTGTCAATTCCTGTCCTTTCTGTTGCATATTCTAGAAACATCCGGGTGTAATCAAGATGTTATAAAAACTAAACTGTTACAATTTAGTTTAAATTGATAAATTTTAAACTTTCAATGCACAATAGCCATCTGTACTAATTCAAAGAGTTTTAGTTTGTATCATTTCCTTACTGACCATTCACTTTTGAATTTTTCCCCAAAATTAAAAAAAATTGATCGTTGAGTTACAGTTGTACTTTCGTATTTTTGGATGCAATTTTCACCAATTGTTACAGATAAAGTTAACTTTCACATCAACACCCATAAAGAACGGATGAACTGTGTCTTATGATAAAGAAAATTGTTGTTGCTAATTGCTGTCTACATAAACGTTTTCAACATTGCTAGTATTTTAAACTGCAGGCTTATTGCAATAGTAGTGGTGCCTCCTTGATAGAAATATATTCTCAGACGGAAGTGGACTGGGTCAAAGATTCATTCCTTTTGCCAGAAACAGGAGGTAAGTGATCACGTGATTAATTGAACTATTCAAGTTACTTGAAATTTGTTTGAATCTTTGTTACTTTCGTTGATATTTTGCAAAATTGTTCAATTTATATTTTCATACTTTATGTCTATTTTAAAAAATAATTTGTAAGCTTTCTAACATTCGTTTTGATTTCTAAAATATATACATGCAAAAAGAAATCAAAGCCAAATTTGAAAGACATACAGTAGCACCTGCATTTCAAATGAGCATATATTGCTTCAAAGTGAGATATAAAATATTTGCATTTTAAAAAGCATACTTTTACTTGCATTACAGTATTCGTTTTAATTGATGCATTGGAGATATTATAATATTAACATTACCAATGTTTCTGAATTTACTTTTTAACTATCTGTGTTATTTAACAAAGATTTCTTCGGGATTTATTGGATTTGATCACCCCTGTCCATACAATAGATCATATCATAATACTAAAAGAATGATTCCTTATTCTTTAAATAATTACCAGACTTAAATTTTATTGATAATCACATCTGAATATGAGTGTTCTCCGGTATATCAGTTTGAATTTAACACGGGAGGGGGGGGGGGGGGTCTGAAAAAAGTCATGTAACACCAGAGGCCATGACAACGTAAATTTTTGGTGCTAATGATTTTGGTCTATTGAGGTGTTTTTGATACAAAGTGGGATTTTATTTTGACTTATTGTGTGTCAAATAGTGCTCTGTTTGCGATTAACACGGGTTTACCTTAGTACGTGTAATTTGGTTTTGATGTACATGCATCATAGTTATTAACATTACAGTTAAACTTAGCTTCATTGACAACGACTGATAAACAAGTTCTACAACTTAAAATAATATAATATCTCGTTAAGTTATGAAATAGGTAGCGCGACAAGCTTGCATTTATAGAAAAATACATTGCTATATGTTAAAGAGAAACTTGTGATAATACTAGTAAGTAGTTTGAATTTTAAAATTTATCTTTTTTTACCAAATTATTGCCCATTTCATCATTTAAATAAAAACTGATGTACCTACATGCGATACTAAATGGTAATATAATGGTAATATTATATTTTGTAATTTAATTTCATTCCAGTTGATATACAATGCCCATTGCGCTTTAGCTGTTCTCTTTGGATCGGTGCACATCGCAATCTGACATCCTCCTTATTTACGTATACCAGCGGGAAACCAATTCTATATCCAAAATGGGATGAATCCCAACCAGATATGGGCGGTGATGAAAACTGTGTTGCCTTGTATCGGTTGGGAAAGATACATGACTATTCTTGCAACTTTGATTGTTTTCAATATCTCTGTAAAATGAGGAAAAAATGATGTGAATTAAAGCTACGGCTCAGTCTGTTTCATATCTTATCATTTTTTAAATACCATATATATATATATATATATATATATATATATATATATATATATATATATATATATATATATATATATATATATATATATAGTTTTAATCTGTTTCATATTTTAGATAATGTTCTCGGTTGTCATTCAGGTACATGTAATACATAAGCTACAGGTTTTTTTTTTAATTGACGTTATTCAAACAGATACCTAATTTTAATTTCCTGCAGTATCTACTGACAATTTATTGGAAAACAAATTAAACGAAAAATATTACTAGTAATCAATCACGAAAAATATTATAAACCTAGTATTTTATTCCAGAAGTTAAGTAAATATACATCCAAAATCGAAAATAGTCTAGCCTGACTTAATAAAGTCATGTAGATTAACTCCTGAGCCACTTAAGTTTTGATTATTAATAAGCTATTTAAATTTAATAACAAAATTCATATAACTTCAAGGGTCCTAAAAAATACATGAATAAATTTAAACCGACTTTTCATGTACTAAAATTCAAGTGATTCCTGGTGATGTGGAAAAATCAATAAGGATATTATCTTCTGCAATAATTTTGCTTATACATAGGAAGCTTAAGACGATGGGTTGAGAGAGTTTTCATGTACTAAAATTCAAGTGATTCCTGGTGATGTGGAAAAATCAATGAGGATATTATCTTCTGCGATAATCTTGCTTGTACATAGGAAGCTTAAGACGATGGGTTGAGAGAGCGTTAATTTTGTACACAAAAAAGTATGTTCAATTCATCAGTTTATATTTGGCAGTGTTACTGTAGCAGTGTTATAGATGGGGGCGGAACGTTCATATAGTCATTCGTAGACAACCCAACAAACTGATTCAGTTTGTAAAGAAACTAGGACTGTAGGAATTGCTGCTTTTTTTTCTAAATGTATTAAAAATCAACAACACAGCTACATGTAAATCTGAGAAAGCTTTGAAAATATGAATTTAGACAAAAACATTCTTTCAGGAGCATTATTCGAGTGGATGTACAGATATGTCAGGTATATGTCAGATATCCTTAAGGCTACGCTCTATTTTCTGTTTTCTGTAAATCTTCAAAAGTGTTGAAAATAGCTCTCTCATCTATTAATAAATGTATATCATACAAAAACAGTGCACAAACTTAATTGTCAGAACTATTTTCCTCTCATGTGAATGTAAAATATCCATTATACACGTATAACTTCCATATTGATAGGTAATAAAAACAATACTTCTGTTTTTAATATGCATATGTTGGGCCTTTGCCAATTATTGTAATTGTGTCTGTGCCAATAACATATTTGTGTTTGTATTTGTACATGTTGTTCCTAAGATATGATGTATCGGATACCGTGTCTGCATGCTGTCTTCTATTCTCTTTCATGAACACGTGGTAATTTCTTACTTGGTTTTTGCTTAAAAAAAAAACAAAAAAAAACCACACAGATATTACATAAAACAAGAATACATGCACTATGAATACATTCAAATATGTGTACCACAAAAATCGAATTTATCAATCCGGGAAGTAAAGTCAGTCCTAGGTTAGCTTTTACTCACGGTTGTTGACTGGTTCGCATTACCGTAGAGAACCAGTTTATCAATATGGAGTATCGTGGAAGAGGTAGATTCCCTGGACATGCAGCGAGATTTCAGTACCCTCGCCCAGGCGGCCCTGCCCTCCTTCGACCAAGAGCCCCTGCAGTGCGTCCGTCCAGAGGGCTATTAGCTGCGCCCCCAAGACCTAGTTTTGAAGCATCGAGGGCTCCAAGACCACGACAGTTTATTCCCAGAGGTGCATTCAATACACCATTCAGGGGTTTTAAAGCTACCCCAATGATTCCCCGCAGCGAGGTTGAAACACCTCCTACAGATGTAAAAGGTACAAACCCATAGACTGTCTTATATTTTCATTTTAACACAGACGCTATGCTAATGGCATTTCTGGAAGTTTACACGTAGCTTTTCTTCATGGTAACTGCGGTAATGCTCGTTTGCAGGGCAGAATGACATAGGGCCAGTTCGATCATCAACTAAAGTAGGAAGGAAAACTTACGGTGAACGCACATTTTTCGATGTCTGGTAATAAAAAATGAGATGATTTTATTGTTCATGAAAAAGGAAGGACAATACACATAAAATAATATGTGTGCGCCTAAATTAAAATTTAACAGATTGCATGTTGTGCTGATTTAAAAAAAGCAAAATTTGGAGGTTTTGCTTTCCGCAGCCATCTTAAAACTACCTGACCAGAGTCAGACAAGAGTCTCTCCGTTGGTTGGACAACGGTTTTATTTCAGTTGGACTTAAGTGAGTTCGATCTCATTAATGTAGTCAAACTGCGGCGACTGTAGTTAGTGATCAAAGCGCTCATAGTTTGGTGTTATGACATTATGTCAATTGTTTAATCTACGTTATTTAATTTTTCACCAACTTCAGCAAGATTTATTAATTTAATTGCCATTCAGCAGTATTAAGTCTCAAGTTACCATGAAGTGTCTATATCAAAACTGTAGGTAATCTCAGCAAGATTTATCGCGTCTATAGTCTGCCCCAGGATATATATGCCACACATTTGGACAATTTTTAATAAAAAATACACAAACCTGTGAAAAAAGTGCAATTGAAATCGATGAAAGGGAAAACTCCCAAGATACCTTCATCAACAAATCATTTTTCACTCAGAAAAATCACAGGTCTGGAATGAAAACAGATTTTTTACAGAGAAATGTTTACATCTTTTCTTCATTCTGAAGTCACTCGAAATACCTTGCACAATTTTTCAACATTATAAACTGGGTACTTTCATCTCTCATGAAATACAAAATCCTTGTACTGTGTAGACTTGATATTCTTAGAAGTGTATTGAAACCCGAGAAGCTAGAGGGGCGTTCCAAAGGGGAAATCTTGTGATTTTTTCATACTATTGTATGGACATCGTTTTGAAAACAGATATTTATAATTATAGTATAATTTGGGAAAATGTGCGGCATACATATCTTGGGACAGACTTTCGTCTAAAAAGAAATTGGATGGATGACCTGGTAAATACAGTTTTTGGTAAACGTTTTAAAAAAGTTGCAATTTACGGGGCAAAATCACGAGCACTTATTTTGAACTTAATTATTAATCTTATTACCAACACATTCTGGACAAATATTCAATTTCAAAAAATTCCACCATGTCCATGCACAGACATTTTTCTACTGGTACATGTATCTTCACTTTACTTGCTTCTGGTTTTCTTTTAAACCCCATCACTGGCCCCATAATGTGACACTAAATTTGCAAACGTGAGGGAAAATATGTAATGTTTTTTATTTTTACCCACACATATTGGTTCACTCCAGAAAACGCATACTTTACCACAAGCATAAATAACAATAAGTATCCTTGCTGATGCACTTGTAACTCATTTCATAGCTACAATTTTCCTAGCTCATCAGGATCGAAATAAGAAAAAAAATGACTTATTTAATTAAGGTCAAGATCTAGTAAATGAATCCAGCGTGTCTTTTTGGTGCTAGAACCATTATGACGTCATAATTGATTTGATGAATCTTTTCCCGTATTTTACGACTTTAAAGGAATTATGTGGAAAATAAAACAATATTTTGACATTCTATATTCACGGGAAAAGTAATCCCGGTACCTATATTCAATTTGACATTGAAACATTTAAAGAGGAGGTCAGGAGCTTGTTTAATGTCGATATTTGGAGAGACTGCAGGCAATCTAGATATATTTCATTAGTCAAAAATGGACAAAACTCCAATATTTGTTTCTTTTATCCTTCATATTTCATAGAAAATGGTTGTTTAAAACATGATTTTTCATTGTGTTTACCAAAAATTAAAGCCCCGGTACACCCTATGAAACAAATATATGTTATGAAGCATCATTAAAAGAATTTATATCTTGAATTTCATAAACCTGTAGGCACCTTTCATTTACTAGATCTTGACCATAAGACATCATAATGACCAACACATTTAAAGAATTCTGGCATGTCAAATTGAAATTTAAAAAGTGCTTATAATTTGTTTTAATGGCTGATTAATGCTTGTATAATAATAATATTAAATTTCACAAATGTTTATTTCATGTTTTCATGCTTTTTTACTCTAGGTGTGTCAGATGGACAAAACAATAATTCAGGGCAAATTAAAAGCAAGGACACAAGTTCTGAAAAACAGATAAACAAGCCGTTTTCAACTTTAAGTTCTGATAAAAAGGTTATAAACAAGTCAGATTCCAATTCCAGTTCTCAGAAACCACTGATTAAAAATCCTGATTCAAATTCAGGTTCTGATAAACAATTGATCACCAAGCCAAGTTTCAATCCTAGTTCATTTTATGAAGATATATCCAATCAGGACTCCAACATTAATGAATCATCCAATCAGGACTCCTTTTCTGAACAAACAACCAATCAGAATGATTTTGACTTCCCAACGGAGTCAGCCAATCAGAATCCATACTATGATGAATCAGCCAATCAGGAGCCATTTTCTAAAGATGTAGAAGAGTCTCACCAGCAGTCAACTCAAGAGACCTTCCATAGTCAAGAACATGGTGTAGAAGATGAAAATTATGGAGGAAATGATTCAGGAGGATGGGGAGGTCAGGGGATGGAAGAAGGTGGAGGAGAGGAAGAAGATACAGGCTTTTGTCATTATTGTAAAATGCCATTTGAAAGTGATGAGGTTAGTTGTTAACCCTTGAAGTTTATAAACAGAAATTGAAGTAGAATTGGTCAATAAAATTTGGAGGTTATTCTATATCTTAAAAGTTATGCTTTTGATAATGAAATGTAACAAAGGTGAGTTGAAGGGACACTCAAAAAGCTTTCACTGTGAAATTGAGTCGCCATAGCATTTTCATTCAATGAAGGCACATTAAGGGGCACCTTGCTCAACAAAATACATTTATGGGTTTTTTTTCAATTTTATTTCTCATGCTTCACAAAATATGTTTTGAAAGTGAACCATATTGAGACATTCAGATGACACAGGTTTATCTATAAAACTGAAATGCCTTGACTTCAGGGAAAAATTTGATTGGTTTCAGGCATACTGGAAACACACAAGAGGCTTACTCCACACTCAGAAAGTAATGGAGGCAGAAAAAGACAACAATACAAGTCAAACAATGGATGAAGAAAAAGGTATGGGGTCTGGGTGAATTTTCCTTTTGTAAATTTGAGATACTGATAAAATGAAATTTATTTTCCAAAAGTTCTTAATATAAATGTATTATGTTTGGCTCTGTATTTTAATGACCTAAAGCTACAGTAGAATTTTATCTTCATTAAAAAATCATTCAGCTAAAAAAACCCACATAAACCATAGTTCATGGTTTTGGAATTTTTCTTATTACAATAACATTATACATAAAAGAGGTCAGCAGAGTGTGTCATGAGAAATAAAATATGTTTCTTCTTGATACTTCAGATGAGGCAGTGACATTTTCACCTGCATCAACTACCAAAATGGAAAATTTGGCCTCAGAGAGGGACATGGAGTATTTGCGTCAGGTTGGATTCAATCCCAAACGAGGCATAGGGAGGGGAATTAATCTAGGGGGGTACCAGTCACCGGCCAAGAGGGGTAATTTTGATCAAGGTCATGGCAGAGGTCATTTTGATCAAGGTCATGGCAGAGGTCATTTTGATCAAGGTCATGGCAGAGGACACAGTCAAGGGCAGAATTTCAGAGGTTCATTTGGACAAGGGAGAGGCCAAGGTCACAATAGGTATGGTATAAATTTCAGCGATGCAAACGCAATAGAACTGGGCCAGAGAGGCAGACAGGAACAGGAAGTGGAGGGGTATTCTGGGTACAATGAGAGAGGAGGTAACTTCCAGGATTACGGCCGCCGGGAGGAAAACTACGGTCAGGGCAGGGCCTATGACGACAGCAACATGGAGGGAGGGGAAGGTCAGGATGACTACAACTTTTACACAAGTAACTGGATGGAGCCCCCCGAGAAAATTCCAGCAAGCGAGAGGGACATTGACCCAGATACACTTGGAAAGCCTCAATTCCCGAGTGACTTTTACTGCAAGGTCTGTTTGAAATTCATGTATTATATGTGTGCTGGGTAAAGGACTATATATGATATGGGTCTAAAATGGCCCCCTAAAATGAACATCATCATTTTACTGTAATTCTTTGTTTTCTTTGTACAGATATATATGTGATGTTTTTACATAATGTTCATTTTGATTCAACTGCCCACAATTTAGAAATATGACATCGCGAAGACAACCTTTTCCCGCCAATTTTGCAATTTTTCAAGCAGTTTTTCTTGCAGGAAACATAGAGTGCATGCTTGAACAAACAAAATATTTTAATCAGAAATGTATCTAGCCAAGGCTAATTAGTGAAAAAAAAATTTCCTTGTTCAAGCATGCGCTCTATTTTTCCCATCCATAAAACAATAAGAAAACTGTCAATTTTTGACTGATTTTGGTTGAATTATAAAAACAGCTTCACTTCTGATGTCATATACTGCCAGTGAGTGCAAATAAATTAAATAAATATTAAAGTAAAAAATATATTTTTTCTAAAATATAACATATACATTTTATTGTACCAGAAACACTTTAGAAAATGGCGAATTATGGGTCCCAAATTTAACTCATATCATATATAGTTCTTTTATCTGTCATATTGTAGAGATTGACTATTTCTCAATAACTTTGATGCTGTTGTGGTGACAATTCAGTGGCAGAGTTAATGTTCTCTATATTTATGGGAATGTAATTTTTTTTTAGGATGGGGGGGGGGGGGGGGGGGCTTAAGTGATTAATAAACTTAAGTTGAAATATGAGTAAAATAGCTTATTTTGATATCTGCCTAATAAAACTTCACCAAATGATGATGCTAAAAAAATGAGTTTTTTTAATCCACAGGTCTGCGATGTTAACTGCACGAGTCAGAAGAACTTTGAAATGCATGTTGAAGGAACCAAGCATAGAATGGTAGGTTGACAAGGAAGAGAAGAAGACTCAGTTTTTCATGTTATTTGAATTGTTATTTTGTATTTTTATTCTGCAAAGAATTTTTGGTAATAATGAAAGTGTGTGTGATTGTTGAGAAAGAAGTGAAAGAGGGAAAAATATGAAAAATATTGGAACAGATTTTTAAAACACTTTGGAGAGATTCTATCAGCATAAAACTGTTAGCAAATAAGGTTGTTTGCTTCCTGAAGTGTAATTGTGCAACAATTAAAAGGATTTTTAAACAAATAAAACCATTTTAAAACAGCAGAAAAATTGATCAATCCGAAAATCGGAAAAAGACAGCAATTAAAACTTTTGTTTGAAATGGATTTGAAATGGAAATTCCTACCTAAAAATCTATAAATTTGAATTTTATTACACAACAAAATTTAGATGTGATAAATACAGTTTCAAATATTTAATAAAACATATAAATGTGGAATTCATGTATTACATGAATTCCACATTGGTCATTTTACATACAAGAGAACCCCCCCCCCCAAAAAAAAAAAAAAAAAAAAAAAAATGACACAAACAAAACACAAGCTCAATACAAAGAAATGGATAACAGGACATGATAATATGTGCTCTGGTTATTTAGGTATCCATTCTGTCTGAAAGCTCCTTTAAAAAAATTTTGAATAGCATAAATAGTTGTGTGCATACCGTACATTAATTTTGTACCTTATTTAATTTTGTTGACTGGTGTTTCCAATTTAAAAACAGGGCATTAAATTTTGTGAATAAAACATCAGTTTAAAAGTCATAGTGTAATGCATGTTAGGATACATGTAATATATGATTAGAATGTCTTCCATTAGAATTCTGATATATTTCTCCACATTCAATCCCATACGTTTAGAGAATATGGCATTGAAGAGGATGGAATTCATGAACTTGTTGAATTCAAAGTTAACATAAGTTGTGAATGGTCCGGGCCGTTGAATTAATGGTCTTACTGACCCCCTGTAGAAGTACTGTGTGTAGCCCAAAACATTCATTTCTTGATGATGTTATTTCTTATCAAGAAATAATGGATTCATGCAGGCTTTAAAATAAACGGTGGTATTTTAAAGCTTATATACATGAAGTGTACATGTATATTTGAGTAAAGAAACTCACACATAATTTGGCCTTCAGGCTTCAGAGGATTTTTTCAGGTGACCAACCAAGTTCATATCCCAGTGAACTCTTTAAATTGCTGTTTATTTCTTTAAAACCTGGAAATAAAGTTGCTTTACAGTGTTCTGTATTACTGAATTTACAAATTAGTTGTTAATTAACATTAATTTTGACAATTTTTATTGATTAATTATGTTTTTATTATATTGTTAAATTAATATAATTATAATTAATTTTCCGGTAACCCTAAAATTTTAGGTTAATGCAATAGTATTCAATTCAATTTTTTTTTCAATTCTTTATTCGCTCAAGACCAGTTCACTGGTATTTGAGGTTCAAAATCAGTATATACAAATGTACACGAATACAGTCAAGGATCACATGTACAGTAGAAGTAATAATGACCAAAAAAAAGTTAAAATCACAATACAATAGGTTGTTAAAGTTGGTTTCTGGAAGAACAGACTTTGAAAATTTTCTTAATAAATATTGAAAGTTTCTTAGTTTTTCTACATTAAAAGTATTCATGAGCTCGTTAAATTTTATAATATTTGGGTTTTCATAATATCTCTTGGGTAAAAACGTTTTTCTGTCGTTTACAAAATATGTACATTCTAAAATATAATGAAATTCATCCCCAATACTATTAGAATCACACATTGTACATTTTCTTAAATGTTTTTCAATATTATGCCATCTACCTGTTTCAATGGGGAATCGATGATTACATGTTCGTAATTTTGTAAACGTGATCCGTAGATCTGTAGGTAAAATCAACAAGTACTTTTCTAAATTGAGATTTGTTTTAAAAATTCTATAATTAATACATTTTGGTGAGTTATCTACAATACTTCTCCAATTAAAGTATACCATTGAGGGAGTCAGCAAGATTCCAGTTCCCAGAGAGCAAGTTCCTGATAAAAAAAAATGTACATGTAATGAAATTACACGTGCGATGTACTATGTACTTTGATGTACATGTAGGCAAGTTATGCTATACGAAAATGATGAATACGTATAGCCAATCAAAAAGCAACATGAATTAAATGTGGTTATGAATCGAATAATCATAATTTTATTCGGAATATTTTGGAACTTTTCCTTTCAATTGGTGAAAAGAAAATACTAAGTGTTCCGAATATGGGTGTATCAGTTCATCGAACTGACCCAACTTTTTGCAGGGAATCAGTCTGTTTTGCAGGGAATCAGTTTGTCAGGGAATCAGTAAAATATATCAAATTACTCTCATGTAGTGAAAAATAAGTAGAGGTATGATAACATGATATGATATATGTTATGATATGGCATGAACTCTACTAAATTAAACATGTATAAATAATTGTTGTTTTTCCTTACATCTTTGGAAATTAAAATTGATTAGAAACGATTGCTAAAATTTAAAAACAATTATTTAAAAGATCATGTATTTCATTTTTAATGCAAATTGAATTCATTTTACATCTGTAAAACAAAATAAATTCAGTACAGTGACTGCAGTTCTTCAGATAAATTATATTGATTAATTTATCGTACTAATTAATTGGAAAAATAATATATTGACTTCAACAGATTATATTGTGTATACTTGCATTATATTTGATTTTTTACAGATTCTAATTTCATTGTGTTGATTCACAAAATATAATACTTTAATTTTCATGAATAAATTTACATATTTTTGTTTATTTTCTTTAACAGAAATTTTTTCTCGGAAAAGGGGGTAAGTATGAAAGACCTAAAATACATTTCTAAACAGGTATTTAGAAATGGTGAATGTTCGTTGTATATTTAAAAAGTATACTCAAAGGGCAGATAACCTTTGAGGAAGTTTAAAGTTCCAAATTAGATATTTGGAAAATAAAGCATTCTTAAACTGTGGCTGGAATCAAATTGTGATAATTCCCAAATGGTTTTTCCTTTGGGAATTGAAAAATTCTGAAGCATTTCAGAATTTTTGAAATGTTTTGAAGTCCATCATATAATAATGATTTGATGCCGATCAAAAAGAAAAAATTGGGACATTTTGATATTATTGATAAGAAAAATGAATTTTCCGAAATTCATTTTTTGTTGATCAAAAAAATTTGTATGTTTTATAGAATCTCTAACAAGAGAATAGATTTGTTGTAATTCTGAATTAAAGTTCATTGAAATTTGAATATGACAAATGCGTAAATAAATAGCTTAAAAACATACACACATGAATTTAAATATTGAGAGAAGGAGTGAATAAACTGATCAAGTTATAAGAATGCAAGATTGAGTGAATTGAGAGAGAGGGAAAGATATGTTATTTGTTCAATAGAATTTTTTTATTGATCTAGGAATATAAACTGTAAAAAATTGAAGATCAATTAATAACAATAATTTTAAAAATTTATCGAAAGTAAAAAGAATCTACATTTTAAAAGCTGTTCTATGGAAAATAAAACATTTGAAATAGTTACATATTTGTTCTGACAATCTTTATAAAAAAATATTTATCAAAAGAATGTTTTTGTAAAATGTATAACAAGGACTAAGGTATACTGTATTTTATTTTTGTTTTGATTTATTGTTAGTTGTATATGGTATTTAACATTATTTTTATCTACAGATCCAGGAGCAGAGTTTAAGGAGGACAAGAAAAAAATGGTAGTCTGTTCTCAACCCTCCAGAGTAGAGCACGTCATCAGGAAGTCAGACCTCCCAATCATTGGTAAGGCTACACCCTTAAGACAAGTGGACAGGCATGTAAAGATGTAAATATTCAGATCTGCCAATCATTGGTAAAGCTACACCCTTTAGACAAGTGGACAGGCTTGTAAAGATGTATATAGTCAGATCTGCCAATCATTGGTAAGGCTACACCCTTTAGACAAGTGGACAGGCATATAAAGATGTAAATAGTCAGATCTGCCAATCATTGGTAAGGCTACACCCTTTAGACAAGTGGACAGGCATGTAAAGATGTAAATAGTCAGATCTGCCAATCATTGGTAAGGCTACACACCCTATAGACAAGTGGACAGGCATGTAAAGATGTAAATAGTCAGATCTGCAAATCATTGGTAAGGCTACACACCCTTTAGACAAGTGGACAGGCATGTAAAGTTGTAAATAGTCAGATCTGCCAATCATTGGTAAGGCTACACCCTTTAGACAAGTGGACAGGCATGTAAAGATGTAAATAGTCAGATCTGCCAATCATTGGTAAGGCTACACACCCTTTAGACAAGTGGACAGGCATGTAAAGTTGTAAATAGTCAGATCTGCCAATCATTGGTAAGGCTACACACCCTTTAGACAAGTGGACAGGCATGTAAAGTTGTAAATAGTCAGATCTGCCAATCATTGGTAAGGCTACACCCTTTAGACAAGTGGACAGGCATGTAAAGATGTAAATAGTCAGATCTGCCAATCATTGGTAAGGCTACACCCTTTAGACAAGTGGACAGGCATATAAAGTTGTAAATAGTCAGATCTGCCAATCATTGGTAAGGCTACACCCTTTAGACAAGTGGACAGGCATATAAAGTTGTAAATAGTCAGATCTGCCAATCATTGGTAAGGCTACACCCTTTAGACAAGTGGACAGACATGTATATATTTAATAGCCTTGATCCAATACACTGAGGCTATGCCTGTCCACTTCTTAAAAGAGAATATGGTTAGATTAGTCTGGGATGTAGTGATCCATGTTTTGTATGCAGTGAAATATTCGCCTCCCTTTTATTTTCAATCCTTTCGCCCTCGTTGTCAGCGGGCAAATTTAAGACTGGGCGAATTCCAATGTCTCAATTTATATCTCTTTTACCGGTAAGACAACTGTATCATGGTGAAATCAAGACAGAGCGAAACTGTTTGCAAGTGTAGAAGGGCAAAAAAATACAAGGGGCGAAAATAACCAAGTATACAATATATTATACATAAGTCATGTATATAACTTTGCCTATAATTTCATATTGTTTGTCATAGGTATGTTTTCAGGTTTCCAGAATGCCTGCTATTCTTTGTTTATGATTGTATTTTCAAAATTGATATATTTATCATTTTTAACAGGCTTACATTTTGCCATCTAATCTTTGCCTGTAATTTTATCTTAACAAAATTGTAAGTTATAATTTAATTCATGTTTTATTTCATCTGTTTTACAGGTTTGCAATATTTCACTGAGTTCCAGAAATCTGACCCATCTATTCGGCCGACATACGTCTGTAACTTGTGTGAATCCAAGTGTGACATGAATACGGTCCTGTCGCATGCCACCGGCTTCAAACACAGAATGAATTACTTTGTAAGTACCTACTCTTAAGTACTAAGCCGGTCAATGTGTGAATGTCAGTCAAAATATATGAGTTTCAATACTCAATGGTTCAACCACTGGCATAGTGTGCCTGCCAATATGTCAGAGCCTCTGGGCCAGTCAAGTCTTTGTTAAACAGTTAATACACATGTTTATTTGGGGGTTTTTTCAGGAGTTTCTTGCACAGAAAATGTATCTATTGTACAAAACATTTGATAATTGAATTGACTGTAGAAAACGACTGTAGACACTCGATCATGGCATTTGAAATCTCTTGTATTGATAATTCATATATACAAGTAGTTATCAGATGATAAATTTTCAGTTAACTTAGAAGAACCAAAACATTTTATAAAATGTCTATTACAGAAAGAAAACCATCCAGACATTTATAGCCATATGAACTCCAATACGAGCAGGAAAAAGTCTGAGCAAAATGCATCTGCAGAGGAATTTGCTCTTGACTGCATGAAGCGTGACGGTCAGGGCAAAATCAAGGTCAAGCTGGAGATCGATCATGCGACAGAGACAATAGCGGCAAATCTGCTGAGTAAATCCGGAATCACAGTGGACACGTTTCTGGAAGGTCGGTAGTCAAGAATAATGATAATGTATGTAACTATAAAGGGAAACAATTGCCTTAATTAAGCCTTTATCATATTCCCACTTTTGCCCTCATTGTCATAGGGAGATTTTAAGACACAGGAAATTCAAAACAAGTTTTTAATAACTGTCAGTGTTGATTAGAAAAAAAGTATATTTTCTGTGTCTTGGTCGGGGCGAAAATGCTTCCAAGTGTGAAAGGACAATAAAACATGGGGCGATAATAATTCTGTATCCATACTAGTAGATATGGAAAAATCTGTTGCTGCATTATAAGTGGGAAAATGAATTTTGAAGAGATTTGTAAACAAAAAATGTTTAACACATTGCATCTAATTGTTAGAGAAAAAATGACTTCGTGAAAATTTTTTTCAATCTGCACAATGTTTGGTGTATTTTGCGTCAAATTTCATTTAATATAATCAGTATCTTTCATTTCCATCCTTGTATCTTTACATTGTTAGTTTATATGTATAATGTACTACACATTTATCATAAAATGTAAAAGAAGATGGGTGAATAAGGCGTGTAATATGCCCATATGAGGAATGATTAGATACTGCAAAATCAAAATATTATTAAATCTGATAATTTTTTTAAAAAATGATTAAAATTAGTGTATATTTAACGTAACATCAGTTTGTAACCCTTGAATATTTTAAATACTTGTAATAGGTTGATTTAAATACTCGTAATAGGTTGATTTAAACTGCTGTATGCATGTCAAAACCTCCAAATTGTCTTGCTTTTATAACTTCAGTGCCTTTTCTCTTGGGACTGCATGAACTCCATATTTTTGTCATAGTCAAAATGCGATTTAATGGAATTTGAACCAATTTTAATCAACAAAAATGTGGAGATATGACCCACTATACTTTAAAATGTCATTTTGTAGCCCAACAATTGAACATTTTAGAAAAATAATACAAGTCCGTAAATTCGTTGCCAACATCTCATATAGCATTTAAACAACGCACTTTGTAGTAAATGAAATGGCTCAGTGGTTAGAGCACCAGGCATTAGGTAACTTTATAAAGCTTGGGTTTTTTTTAAGTTGTGGGTTCGATACCATCAAAACTTTAAGGATTTATTATTTTTTCTTATCGTTTTTTGAAATATTTCAAACTGAATATAGTTAGAAATAACCCTTTTGTAAACTTGTATTAGAATATATCAAATATATTTAATTGAAAAAATGGTTAATTTGAAATTGTATTTTACGACTAAACCAAATGGGCAGTTGCACCATCTTATTCTCCCATCTTCTTTCAGATCTTAAAAACAAACCAGGGCCACCAGTACAAGAGAAGAAAAAACAGAGAATTACTCCAGATATCCTGGCTAAGCAAGGTAAGACTATATCATATTTAATCACTTGGAAAGAGAAGATCGACATCCTACATGACTATAACACTGCTATAGAGCATGGTAAAGCTATTATATGGTACCATAGGTTAAAAATTAAACAAATTATCAAAGAAATTTATTGGAATTTAAAACTTAACCAGCTTTAACCTTGATGTTTCACAGCAATTATAGTACATTCTGTTGGCGTAGTGAGTAGTTGGCGTGCTATAATAATTCATCGTACATGTTGTATAAATGTGTCTTATATTTTTCCTATCAGAGAGTTATGGTGGTGGCAGAGATAGAGGCAACAACAAGAGGGCTTCAGAGAGTCCCTATGACTTCCCTTCAAAGCAGCCCAGGGGCCACAGGTATAGGAACCAGGGGTTCATCCTAACAAGAGAATCTTTCCTTGACCTGTTACTAATATTAATACACACTTAAAACCTTTAAGCATTTCATGATTTTCACTTTTCAGTAGATAGACTGGCTCACAGCAAATAATATTTGCAATCAAATCTTATCTACATCAATGTTGTTATGACACCTAGATAACGAGCCTCGCAAAAATTTTCACATGCAAATAAAAGTTGTTTTACAGTATTGATAATTGAAAAGTTCAAAGGGACACGACCCTTTATTGGATTACTTGGCAATTCTGATCCTTGTGCAGCAATCTTTGTGAGCCTATCAAAGAAACGTTTTTTTTAATCAGAACGAATAAAATAGTATTAGAATGCCCCCCCCCTCCCCCCATCCCCCCCCCCCAATTCCTTGGATTTTACTTTCGATTTTTCAAACAACCACAAATCTAATATTAAGCATGTAATAAAGTTGATAGGAATACAACTACAATGCAGTCATGTCATAAAAATCTTTCTCTTAATTTACATGCAGAGATAACTATGGCAGTGTGGATGATTACAACAACCAGTCAGTGTTTGACTACAGCCACAATGGCAACCAAAGGTCAGTCATCTACACTAATGTTAAAACACTGCTGTGATGTCATTCCTTTGTTCCAGCAGTCTAAGATTTTACCTGTGACAGTCCAATGATAGTGAGCTTCTTAATATCAAACCATCACCAGGGGTTACAGTAGAGATATATTTCATAATTGGACTGTCTCAGGTAAATCAACAATGAAATTCAATGGAGGTGTTTTAAGTACAAGACATGCCTTAAACAGTTCTGTATGAAAAAATATCAGACAGTTCTCAGCCCTAATGGGCCTCAAAACTGTCTGATATTTTTTCATACAGAACTGTTTTTGGGCATACATGTATAGTAAAACTCGTTTAGTACGAACACGGATATAGCGAATTTTTGGATAAAGCGAAGTTTTTTTTAGTCCCCTGTAAATTTCTTAGCAAATCTTTGCAAAATTTTACGGTTATAATGAATTCGGATATAACAAGTTTACGAATATAGTGAACTGATTTTGAGGTGAATAATAATGAAATTTAACACTTTTATAACGGATTTCTTACTGTTTAAAATGTTTGCACTACCATTTAATATAATAGTTTGAATGAATTTATTTTCATGTAAATTTTTCAATTTTTAATCCGATTATTAAAGGTATCAAAGGAATGTATTTTTATTTTAAGCCTCAATTAGCAAAAATTGTAGTCTTGCATAAGAAAACATGTTTATAGTGAATTTGTTATAGTTATTACTACGAATTCCTTATACGGATACATACTTCGTTACGGATATAACGAAGTAAATCCATTTGTCCCTACGACTTTTGCTATAACCGAGTTTTACTGTATATCCATTACTAAATCTCCCGTCTGATATCAAGATTCTTTTTTACAGCAATGTTGTAAGAAATAGCTGCAAGTGGATCCTGATGCCACATGTATACACTGCTAATCTGAATATATAAAGGGCTTTCATGTTGCATAATTTATATTATGGATATGATTGTTTCATCACCATCATTTCAATGCATTTTTTATTCATCTTTGCGTGTTTAAAAAATTTGTATTTTAATTAGTAAAAATTATTTATCATAATTTTAATGGTAGTATTTTAATATCAATATTATTTAATATTATTACATGTAGTAATAAATGTTTGCAATTAATACAGTAACTATTGCTTTAAAAGAGAAGGAATGAAGTTCAAGTCCTAGTATTAATCACATTTCAGAGGTTATTCTGGTGGGGAGAACCAATTCACCTCATATAACCAGGGTCGTCATGGAGACCATAGGGGTCCCCAAAGGGTGCCCCCGACCCCAGGGAACAACACAGACGACGAAGACAAAGAGTTGTTCAAGGAATTCCTTGAGTGGAAGAGGCAAAAGAAAATGTAAGAATGAAAAGGCAGAGATGTAAAATAAATATTGAAATTTATGTAAATAATTACTGTAAATTCCCGCTGTTAAGTATCAAATAGCGAGAATATGAAATCGTGAACGCGGACATTTATTCATATTTTTTATAGTTACCAACTCTCAGAAAATAAAGGTGAGGTTTTAAATCCGTGAGGGGTGCTTGTCCTAATATAACGCGGACATGAATTCGTTGCGTTTAATTAGGAATTTACAGTAAGTCAATATACATGTAATAAGTACGATAGGAAGTTCTATGGAAAAGTGTGGAAAAGTTTGGATCAAAGCACAGATGTAACAGGAAACCGAGAAAATCATTTTTGGATAAATAGTGATAAATTTGTTGGAATGTTAAGGGAAGTTCTAAGTTGTAGTCCTTTGTCAGTAGATAAATAGTGCAATGTCATAAGTTTTGATAATTTTTCAATCAATTAATATAAAATGACTCTTTCTCAAATTTATTAGTTTGTATTAAATGATTGAGATTTCTCATTGATCTTGTAATTTGTAAGCCTAAGAATAATGGAACATACTGGAATAGCCAAATGGATAAGATGTAATTTTCATACAACAGTCCTAAAAAAAAGTATGGTAACTGTTGAATTTCTTTTCTAGGGGGAAGAATAATCAAAGCAATGTTCAAGGTATTTATTTGTTTACATAACTGTTCATCAACATCTTTTAGAGAGGTCAAATTCACAGAGCACTAATTCCATTTTAAGTTAATGTAAACCAAATTTTATTTGCAAAGACCTTTTTAGCTCACCTGAGCTGAAATCTCAAGTGAGCTATTCTGATCACATTTTGTCTGTCGTCCGTCTGTCTGTCTGTCCGTCTGTCTGTAAACTTTTCACATTTTCAACATCTTCTCAAGAACCACTGGGCCAATTTCAACCAAACTTGGCACAAAGCATCCTTAGCCTAAGGGGACTCAAAGCTGTGAAAAGTAAGGGCCACGCCCTTTTGCAAAGGGAGATAATTAGGAATTTATGAAAATTTTCGAGAAATTTTCAAAAATCTTCTTCTCATGAACCATAAGACCAGGAAAGCTGAAACTTGTGTGGAAGCATCCTCAGGTAGTGTAGATATTAAATTGTGAAAATCATGACCCCCGGGGGTAGGGTTGGGCCACAGTGGGGGGTCGAATTTTAACATATGAATAAATAGAGTATATCTTTAAAAATCTTCTTCTCAGAAACTAATCGGCCAGGAAAGCTGACACTTGTGTGAAAGCTTCATCAGGTAGTGTAGATTCAAAATTGTGAAAATCATGATCCCCGGGGGTAGGGTGGGGCCACAATGGGGGGTCGAAATTTTACAAAGGAATATATAGAGTAAATCTTTAAAAATCTTCTTCTCAAAAACTAATTAGCCAGGAAAGCTGAAACTTGTGTGAAAGCATCATCAGGTAGTGTAGATTGATAGTTGTGAAAATCATGACCCCATGAGGGTAGGGTGGGGCCACAATGGGTGGTCGAAATTTTACAAAGGAATATATAGAGTAAATCTTTAAAAATCTTCTTCTCAGAAACTAATCAGTCAGGAAAGCTTAAACTTGTGTGAAAGCATCATCAGGAAGTGTAGATTGATAGTTGTGAAAATCATGATCCCCGGGGGTAGGGTGGGGCCACAATGGGGGGTCGAAATTTTACAAAGGAATATATAGAGTAAATCTTTAAAAATCTTCTTCTCAGAAACTAATTAGCCAGGAAAGCTGAAACTTGTGTGAAAGCATCATCAGGTAGTGTAGATTGATAGTTGTGAAAATCATGACCCCCTGGGTGTAGGGTGGGGCCACAATGGGGGGTCGAAGTTTTAGATAGGAATATATAGAGTAAATCTTTAAAAATCTTCTTCTCAGAAACTAATCAGTCAGGAAAGCTGAAACTTGTGTGGAAGCATCCTCAGGTAGTGTAGATTCAAAGTTGTGAAAATCATGACCCCAGGGGGTAGGGTGGGGCCACAATGGGGGGTCGAAGTTTTACATAGGAATATATAGAGTAAATCTTTAAAAATCTTCTTCTCAGAAACTAATCAACCAGGACAGCTGAAATTTGTGTGGAGGCATCCTCAGGTAGTGTAGATTCAAAGTTGTGAAAATCATGATCCCTGGGGGTAGGGTGGGGCCATATTGGGGGGGGGGGGGGGTGTTAAAGTTTTACATAGGAATATGTAGAGTAAATCTTTAAAAATCTTCTTCTCAGAAACTAATCAGCCAGGAAAGCTGAAACTTGAGTGGAAGCATCCTCAGGTAGTGTAGATTCAAAGTTGTGAAAATCATGACCCCAGGGGTTAGGGTGGGGCCACATTGGGGGGTCGAAGTTTTACATAGGAATATATAGAGTAAATCTTTAAAATTCTTCTCAGAAACTAATCAACCAGGACAGCTGAAATTTGTGTGGAGGCATCCTCAGGTAGTGTTGATTCAAAGTTGTGAAAATCATGATCCCTGGGGGTAGGGTGGGGCCACATTGGGGGGGGGGGGGTTGTTAAAGTTTTACATAGGAATATATAGAGTAAATCTTTAAAAATCTTCTTCTCAGAAACTAATCAGCCAGGAAAGCTGAAACTTGAGTGGAAGCATCCTCAGGTAGTGTAGATTCAAAGTTGTGAAAATCATGACCCCAGGGGGTAGGGTGGGGCCACAATGAGGGGTTGAAGTTTTACATAGGAATATATAGAGTTAATATTTAAAAATCTTCTCCTCAGAAACTAATCAGCCAGGAAAGCTGAAACTTGTGTGGAAGTATCCTCAGGTTGTGTAGATTCAAAATTGTGAAAATCATGATCCCTGGAGGTAGGGTGAGGCCACATTGGGGGGGGGGGTGTTAAAGTTTTACATAGGAATATATTGAGTAAATCTTTAAGAATCTTCTTCTCAGAAACTAATCAGCAAGATGATTCTTTGTAATTGTTAAGAATTTGGCTCCAGGACAATTCTTTGGTCTCACAAGAAGGTTCAGAGTTTGATGTAGCTGAATATCCCATATATAAACAATTTGAAAGGATCTTTTTGAGAACTGCAATTCTCAACATGTGATATGACTATAAAATTGAAGCACAGTCTTCACGACAAATTTTTTTCAGCACATGCCCTTCGGGCATGTAGACCCATCATTTTAACATGCCCAACTCAAAATTCTTATTTTTACCAGTACATGTATGGTGCAACCAAAATAAATAAATAAATAAAGGTTTTATATCAATTTTATTGTATTAGGGACAATGATTCAAATTCTTTCCAGCCCCATCTCAATTTCAAGCTCTGTCATCTCCATGGGTGAGTTCATTATCCGGGTTAAACCACGGTATGAAGGAAAATTAACTGTGTTCGAATGCACATTGGTCTATGTCTGGTTAAAAAAATGAATAGATGTTAATTGCTACTTATAATTTTACTGTTCATGAAAAAGACGGACAATACCTTGTAAATACATTAAATCTGACATGTGTGCGCGCTAAAATTTAACACATTGCATGCTGTGCTAATTAAAAAAAGCAATTTTTGGAGGTTTCGCTTTCTGCCGCCATTTTTAAACTACCTGACCAAAGACAGACCAGAGACTCTCCGTTGGTTGGACCACCGTTTCATTTAAGTCCGACTAAAGTGAGTTCAATATCATTTTAGTCGAACTACGGCGACAGTGGTTTGTAATCGAACTTGCTCCATATCGCTTTATTCACTTTCTGTTATTTAGCAAACGTATATATACAATAGGTTTAACTAAACACTTCAATGATTACGATTGACGTTTATTTGACAAGTTGTACTGAGAATGTAGACTGCACAAAGCAAGTTACGCGAATACCTTGGGTACGATGGAAGAAATGGCAAGTAAAACACATAGTACATTGACAGAAAATTTACACATGCCCTCCGGGCATGTAATTTGGCAATTTTTACATGCCCGCCTGCAAATTTACTAGGCCCCGGGCATCGGACTCCCGGGTTATTTCGAAGACTGGAAGCAGGCAGCTATTTTTTCATTAGAATCTTTTTGTTATACTGTATTGAGTTATTGCCCTTGATTTATTGTTTCTTGATTATTTTGATTAATGCATCCACTGTTATCCAATTATTGTGATGATTATTTTTATACAATAATTAATATTCAATGTATATAAGTTGTTCTGCATAAGTATTTTTGTGTTAAGACGGATTAGTTTATTTATTTTTGATTTCCAATTTTTAGATACTATGAACTATTTTAGGCCGGCACATATATAGGGACAGTGTCTACTGAGTTACATTGAGCGACTGTCTGGGGTTAAACTTGAACAGGTTGGGATAGCTTGAGTGTGTGGACATCCCTGCTCTATCTAATTTCGTGTTTTCTAACCTATGATACATAGTTTGCGGTCATCACTGCCCTGTGTAGCATTAATAGAAGAGTACGATCATCCCTGCTTGTAATGGTGGTGGTTGCGGCGGAGCACTAGTGTGTGGTCATCCCTGCTGGTGTTCTGGCCTTTCTAGCACAGTGTGCAGCAATCCCTGCTTGCGTTAACATTGGTACCTGTTGAGTTGCGTAGGTGTGTGGTCATCCCTGCCTGCGTAACGTTGAGTCCCTATATATGTGCAGGAGCGGTGATTAAAGTCTGCTCTTGTAAATATTGGCAGCAATCAGGGCTATCCCAGTTGATCTCCGGTACGGGCCCGCGGGGATCACAGGCAGTGACCCCCTTGCACGTTACAAAATCATCCTGTTAGAACATAAGAATATCCAGGGGGGAAAATGGATTTTATTTATACAGGATCTACATGTATTATTGTACATTGTCCAGATTATGACTCCATTAAGCTGACTTTATCATACCTAGTGTTCCTCAGGTGAGCGATGTGGCCCATGGGCCTCTTGTTTACAATTTACTGGAGTAAATAAACTGAATTACAGAGTCTTAGATTTTTGAACGAGATGTTGATTATCTGGAAAATTAATACCAGAGACATTTAAAGGCTGGTTTGCTGCAAGAAAAAATCATGATGACTTGGCTCTCGCTACTGCGCCAAAATTTCCCACGCAAATAAACGTTTACAGTATATTACAGCAATAATCAATTACATGATAGTACCTTACATCTTTTTTCAGCTGAGACATCACAGAATGCTCCTCCCATCCAAACAGAGAAGGTAATGTGAATGATTTGTTTCCAGTAATTTGATTGGTTGTATATTATCAGTAGATTTTAATCATCATTGTTACTGGGTAATAATCTTTTATGATTTATTCACTGTAAGTGAAGCATCTTGTCGCAGTATTTTATGGTTAATAGATAAGTCTTCTTTTTCTATTTAATAAAAAATCAAGGTTTTGTCAAATGAATATATAGACTTAAATCTTATAAATTTACCTCAGGCTATTTCACTCAGAGATACCTGAGAAGAACACATAAGAATACATTATATACATAGTCAAGCTAGTGTTATAACAAAAATACATTTTCTTTGAGGCTACACAGGTGCAAGAGCAAGTAGTTTTAATTAAAATGATAATACATAAATTTTAAAACATTAATTAAAACACTCATTATTCAACAGAAAGCCCCAGAGGAAGTTCCCACTCCAGAGGCATCCTCAAACTCAGCAGCTGATATGATGTTTGCTTTGGTAAGAATCAAACTTCATTTTTTTTTCTTCAAATTTTTTTAAACCATGAAATTGTTGAAAATGTATCCTGTGAACCAATGTTTAATTCATGTGCTAATAAATTTCATGATGGAGCAAAAGGTTTGTGACATTCTTGTCTTATTGCAACCATTTCTTGTTACTTTTAGTCTATTTATGTCTTTCATATGATTATGTTTATCATATTTTCTACATACCTTTTGTACATTACTAAAACTAAAACCACTTAAGAGGGCTTGATGGTCTTGGCCATTTTTAAACTGTATTGATCTCCTTTAATAGGAGAGCTCTATATAAAAATATAGGAATGTATCCAAATTCAAATAGTGAAATATAAATATATGGATTTTTCTTACTAAATAAACTTTATGGCTACAAATTATATCTGAACATTTTAGGTAGGGCTGCGTTTCACAAAAGGACTTATGACTTACGACAAAATTAATGAATGCTAATTAATCACGAACTAAGGCCAAAAAAAATTAATCATTTATAAATCAATGATTTATTCTTATGGCTGGAAAATATAACTATGGGAATTGAAATATTTGTTAACAAATGGTTTTATGTCAATTTTGTTCTCTTAAACCATTTTACGAGACTGTAAATATTTACGACTTTGTCGTAAGTTATTTTGTAAAATGCAGCCCGAATGTTCATTTGTTGACTATTCAGCTTCCTTAAAAAGCCCTCACTGCAAAATGAAGTCATCTCAAACATAAGTTGGCTTTACATTATACCGGTACTGTAGATTGAGGAAATAACGCAGTGGTTTTAGTTTCATTCTTCTTGATTAACCATTTTCTTACACAATTAAACCCATCACGAGTGTTGGTATTTTCTAACTACATGGTATAAGTACCATGTTTTATTAAAATAGAATTTTCTAAAGCATGCAATGACTGTGGAATTAAAATGACTTGCAGTAAAAATTTGAAGCATGCTTATTCTACAAAATATGCTTATCTCAGTGAATTTGACTTGGAGGCAGTGTTTATTCATTATTATTTTTGGGGTTTTTTTCAGTCTCAAACTATGATCAAGACAGAAGAAGATGCAGCCATGGCCCTTCAGGTCTCTAATGCACTGACCCAGGCTCTCCTACAGTACAGACTCAAAAACGTTCCCAAAGAGGTGTGTATATTTAATAAAATCACAATAAGCAAGAAAAGTGGCAAAGAGGAATATATCCACTTTAAAATAAAAGTCCATGTCACTACAAATTTAGTTCTATATAATTAGTATTCTTCAGTTGGAGTGTCAAAAATGCCGATTATTTTTTAAACTCTGTTGTTCATAATGAAAATAATAATGTACTAGGTTTCAATCACTAGAAAACAGTTAACTTGTGAATGCTTAATCTACATGTTTTGCTTTCAATCTTTTTTTTTTTTAAAGGATGAAACAATCTTGTCTCAAGTTTCTTAAAATGGACATTTCATGTTTTAACAGTTTTCTATCAGATCACTATATTTACATTCTACTGTGTTTTTCCATTAAATTCCGTGATGTTTAAATGCCTCTAAATGCAACAAGTAGTCAGAGGTCAAATTGACGAGTTTTATTATGACGTCACAAACGTTGAACGGTGTAAACTGCAACGTCACAAGCGAAAATCAAAGTTCATGTTTGTGGCTGTTACTGTGGCTCTTCCATTAATATTAACTTACCCTTAGGATAAGATAGGAATTTTAAGGTATGAATCACATTTGCAGACAATGCAAGAAGTTAAAAAAAATGTAAATATAAGCATTGAATCATGATTTTTTGAATTATACACTCATAACTGCAGCGGTGTGTGCATACAAATTTTCATAACACGCTAACGCGCGTTTCTCAATTTGTATGCACACACCGCTGCAGTTATGAGAGTGTATACTTCAAAAAATCATGATTCAATGCTATAATATTTACAAAGGTTACTTTTATGATTATTACGAACTATAGTTTTCTATCAGATTACACTATATTTACATAGATTACTTGTATGATTATTATAAACTATTTAGAGTTTTCTAACAGATAACACTATATTTACATAGATTACTTTTATAATATTTTTAACAGCTAACAGCTGCTCTGTCCACCGCTGCTGGACAGACCAGTTCAGTACAAACCAGGACCAAGGAGTCCAAGCCAGGCTCCTCCAAGGGTGCCAGGAAAACTCCCAGCACACAGAGTGTTCAGAAAACAGCCCCAACTCCCATCCCTGCCCCTGCCTCAGTGCCCTATGCCCAGGGGATTTCTTCAACAAGCCCACAGTTAAGCAAACCCATCACACACAGCACCACAGAGTCAAGTCTGGATTCACGACTGCAATATATGAATCCGATAAATCCGAGTTTTCCGAACAATCCGAATCCGGTTGCAGCTCCTCAGTTTCCTGGCTCGGTGCCAAATACCCAGTACCCTGGTTATACGTTCTATGAGGGACAGTACCAACCCCAGCAGGCCCCTGAGGGGTATCAGTGGGGCTACAGTGCTGTTAACCAGGGAGAGGTGCCACCTCCCTTGCCCCCCAGCGAAGATCTGCCTAAACCACCCCCTGAGAATCAAACATACTGATACAAAATTGCAGATACCATTTTACGCAATAGTGCTTTTACATGTGCATGTATATTGACATGCAGATTCCTGTGTTTCAGCAGCAATACATTCTCATGGTTGGAATCAATACATTCTCATGGTTGGAATCAGTAATTTTTTTGACTGGTTGATTTTATCTTATGCCAATGTTTTGATTATCCCAAGACAAGCTTATCTGTTGAAAATGAAAATTTTGTGCAAGATTGTATACCAGTACTTGTTTCATTTTTATAGGAAATTAAAGTTTTAAATTTGAAAGCATGCACATGTACTTATATATTTATATGTTTTGAACATTGTTGTCATTTTGTACATTTGCTGTACATTTTTTCAAACTAATCAACAACTTTTTTATTATGGTAGATACTATTTTATTCATACTGAATAAATGTTCATATTTTAAATTGAAAGAAAGTTGAATTTTCTATGCTTAATGTCTGTCAAGTTACAATTTGCAATAAATATATGTTGATACAAGTGAACTACTGAAAACTTGTAGGTGTTAATTTAAAACTGTTTTGCAATGTTTTTATATAGTTTGAATTTCTTCAGAAAAAATATGTCAAAAATAATGTGAAAAATTACGGTATACAGAATGAGGGAATAGAAGATTATTATAGAAACAAATTTGCAAGAATGTTTTTGAACTCTCAAATGATTCATTAACACAGTAGTCCAATTTCTTTTGATACTTTATTTCAACAAGTAAATGTATCTAGAAGATGCCATTCAGTGACCACAAATACAAAATGGTTTTCAATTTGTGTGATGCTGAAGTTATTGCTATTTTGCACAAAACATTTGCATGATTTTTCACAGTTTTTTACATAGGCTGAAAGTACACATAACAAAATTTCCTTCTTAAAATTATCTGATACCTTAAATAGATAAAAGTATAAATGTATGCAGCATTGTCCAGTATATGGAAAGTTCTGTAGCTTCATACCAGTATAATTATATTTTCCAATGTCTTTGTCTGTGATAAACACTACGAGTCAATTTTGTAATTTATAGTCCAATACATTCCATCAATGACTATTTTAATATTTAATGGTACAATTGTGAAAAATATTTATCTATATAAATATCTATTTAAATGTAACTAACAAGGAGTCATTTGAATATTATGACGTGATCAAATACTGCGAGGCGAAAAAATCTATCATAAAGCCCTTTGGACTTTATTGGATTTGATCACTCCTGGCCCTATTTGATCACCTCATAATACTCAAAGAATGATTCCTTATTTCTTAAATAAAAAAAATTCTTAGTTCAGTTAATGTCAAAAATTAACTGCATTGGATATTACATGATTGTATGTACTTGCATTTTTTCCTACACTTTTCAACAGATCTAACAACTTGTATAGATTTTTTAAAATGCTTGTGTAATGTATACTTCAGTAAATTACTAAATAAATTTTACATAGGTGACAAATGCTACATGTTTTAAATAATTAACAGGAAGTTACATTCATATGAATCCAAATTGTCGTATATAATGTACATTTCTAAGTTTACATAAAGAATTTTCTTTAATGTACATACTGATAGAAATAAGTGTTAACAGTGTTATGATCAATGCAAGATGTGTGGTATATACTCAATTTTTAATGCCATAATTTTTTAATCCATTCATATTCATGTACATAGCCAAGTATGGGGAAAACTATCATAAGTCCTGCTTCTTGAACTTTGACCCTGAACCTGGGTCCTTGCTGACCTAATGACCTTGCTATCTGACCTTTAAAAGCTCACTGAGCAAAGAGCGATTGTTACAAAAAAAAATTCCAGCTTTTTGTTGCATGTAAAATTGTATCACATCAAGTACACTAACAAAATGAGATATATATAGTTATTAAAAACTATACCTATCAAAAGGGTGAGTTTATAATAAAACTTTTTGTATAGTTAACAATAGGCACACAACCATCAAGGGCATACATATATAAATACAAATTGGTACAAACATACTAAAGTGAAATAAATTACTAGGCATAAATACATGCATCATTCTATACAAATAAACTGGTTGGGGGTTTTTTCTTCCAAAAAAAACTTTTGATACAGATCTACATACAAAATTCACATTTTATCAAACATTACAAATATACGCAGACGATTAATCCAACACAATTCGTGTGTACATGTATTTAGTTATTGTCAAGTTTCCTCTCAAATTCCATGTGCAGATCCAGAAATTTTTTCCAGGGGAGGAGAAAAAAGGGGGAGGGTTCTGAGGAATAACTTTTGGTAATATTACGGTACAAAGCAAAATTAAGAAATTCGAGTTTTTCCTCGACCCCCAATCCCTTTTTAGATCCACACATAGTTTCCTACAAGAACCTTGTGATAATCTTTCATATACTGAATAACAGCTCTATAACATTCTTCAGCACTGTTCATTCTGGAGTTTAATATCCAAACATTAAACAAACAAGACTAATACAGTAATCATATCATTTTTTCTCCCATCAGTTTAAGGTTGTACACCCCTCAGCTATGTTAGACAATTTGTTTTTCCTTGAGATTGTTCATTAAACATGTTGTAATGCAGGAGTTACTTTATTTCCCATTCACACAATATCACTTTTTGACCTGAGGGATGTGCAACCTTAAAATAATTTCTTTTAACACTGATATATTACATGTGTGCATGCTTAGGATGAGTTAACAGAATTCAGCTTTTGAGATGATAACAAAAATGCTCAGTCATTGTGACTAGTAAGACTCTAAGCACAACAGTTCATCGTGTTTGAAGAATGGAGGATAAATTCCTGATATAAAGTACCAAAAAAAAATGATCAGAAAGGAGAATATCACTGTGAATGAAATATCAAAATTAAGGTGGCTCACTACACCTAGAAATATTCTCTTAGATAAGCAAAAAAATTACATGCACTTGATTATGATAGATAGCATGAGGCATAAGAAGTATACGAGTCAAATAGGTGAAAAGATTAGCAGTTTTGGATAAAAATCATGATTTTCAAAAATTTATTTCAGTAAATACATGTATAAACAAACACCTTGGGCGGATTTGAACTCATGATTTGCCATTCACAAGCCCAGTACTGTACTTTTACCACTGAGCTATGGTGTTGTTCAACCAAATTGATTGATGAAAAAAAAAAATTTAATTGCCATCTTGCGACGTAGTGTAATTTTTGAAAAGCATAAGTCTTGATGTAGTGAGGTAACTTAATGTGAAATTACAGGAGAGGGATGTATTTATGAAGTTTTGTTTGATTTTTAACTTAATTATTAATAATGAAGATGCTTTTATTGATAACGACAGATAGAGTTTGGAGCATACTGGTATACATATTAATGCATAATTTTGACACACAACTTATTCCTCCAGTCGAAGCAAATTAACAAAGTAACACTAGTCTGATTAAGGAAAAAAATAATGCAATATCAAAAATTTGTACCAGAAAATGTTATCACATCTTGAACTTCAATCTCTTTATCGTCAAAGAGAAAAAACATGAAAATTATGTGCTATGATGGATTACAACTTAAAAACTCAAAAGACAACTACAAATATTGTAGTACACAACACTGTCGAAATTAACATGACATGCACAATAATCTTAGTACTAAAATCCTCATCTAATCAGATTTATATCAGTAACTAACCATTTGGTTACCACACAACCATCTTAATTAATGCCAAAATCCTTGGTAAACGGAGTGTATCATCTGATTTGCAACTCCATCTATCCACTTTTAAATTATCAATTATTAAATAATTAATTAAACCGATCCACCTCTTTTTTCAAAGAAGCAAGTTCAGAGTTCAATGCTCTGCCATTCGTCAGTGAGGGAGATGATGGCGCCCTCTCGTAAGCCCCATTTATTTTTCCAGAACGCTCTGACTGACTTGCAGTGATTCTGTCTGGTTTTGACATGTTAGCATCATCTTCAACGTTTTCTACTTTGATGGACGCAAAATTTACGTGACCGTTGAGATGATTTCCCATTGGGTAATTATAAGAGGAGTTATTAATCGGTGGAGATGGGTTGTTATAAACGGAGGATCCTATGTGGCCTTGGTCCCCCTTTGGCTCTTCTTTGACGACGGTTCGTAAAGACTGGGGTCCATTTGATTCATCACCATGATCAGAAATACTTCCAACATTCCCATTAGTTATTTTTTCATGTTTTTTTGAAGAGGTCATTTCCATTTCAGACATTTTTGGTGCGGGTGAAATCGGGATCTGAAAATCGGACGACTTGGTCATTGTTATTCCCTCTTTCTCTGGTACGCCATTTTGTCCAATATTACCTAACTGATATGCATTGTGAGGATAAGGCCGACTGAAAACACTGGAAGAATTGACCATATTCTGCACTAGAAACGCTGGTCTTGGATCCGTTGATCCCGAGCTTTTCTCTGGGAGATTTCTCCCTGGTGTCAAATTCATCCCTAGGTCCCCTAACTCCTTCTTCATACTGGCATTTGATTCGTCCGACTGAATAACATTTGGGTTTTGAATGCTGTTGCCGGCAGAGCTAGTCGTCTGCTGCAGCAGATAGTTTGTAAAGTTTCCATATCTGTCACTATTTCCCCACACCGGCGGAATATCGTACGGCTTGTATCGCTGACTCAGATGCGGCGAAGCCGAAAGAGAACGTACTGATCCTGGAGCAGAGGATAAATCCATTGTTCTTGGCCCTGCAGATGGGCTCTGAGTTTCAGTCGATAATCCATTGAAATAACTTGATGAAAGATTTGACTCGGTTCCATTCAAGGTTGGGCTTGGCGCTGTGGTTCCAGCCATGTTCTGAAGTGCACCAGTCAGAGCCTGTGTCCTTTTTTGAATGTCATCCTGTATATTTTTATACTTTCTACCGAACTCTGCTTTCTCACTTTCAGCGTTCTGTCGATCAACACTCATGAGACACAATACGCGCTTAGCAGGAAATCCCCGAGCCCTCTGATTCTGGAACCAAATTGTAATTCGTTCTAGGGAAACCAAAAGTTTTTCGGCCAATAACATCCTGGTATTAAGAGAAGGATTCTGGTCTTCCTCGAAAAATCGACACAGCACCATCAGCTGAAACAGTGTGAATTTTCCTCGCCTGCCACTCCCATCCTTAGGACCAGTTTTCTTGAACTCTGTAAATATTTCAAATGAATACTGAATGCTTAAGCAGAAAAAAAAAAAAGAAAGTTAACATGAGAGGTATGGAAATTAGATGAGATTATAGACATGAACAAGAAATCAGAGAGATATTGAAACAAGAAGATAAAGATAACTTAAGAGGTACATGTACATAGAAATTATATTCGACAAGAACAAACAAATCTAAGAGATGCTTCAAAAAGAAGTGAAAGAAAACAATCAAGGTGAAGATAAAATGGAAAAATAAATGTGAGAGATAAGCACAGAAATTAAAGATGGCGGTTGTACCTTTGGTCATACTGAGTTGACTGAGGGTGATCCTCTGTTCCTCGGGGCTGTCCAGCCACCTCCTCATGCGGATGTACGGTAGACGTCCCCTGCAGCTTAGCTCTGACCAGTGTTTGGATTTCCCTTTTTCCAGCAGGAAGCTGAGGTTACCCTGACTGGTGGAATCCATGATGAACTTGGCCGCAAACCTCTGGGAGATCCCTGAACTTTCCAAGGCGGCCTTGAACTCCTGAACGGTGGCAGGAATATCCACAAAGTCCTGGACGAAATAGTCATAATTAAAGCAACTTGCAGTTTATTTTAAAGGTTAAAGATCTATAAAAAATTACTAAAAAAAAGGCAAAAATGTCATCTCAAAAATTCTAACTGAAACCAAATTTTTGTGTTTATCTTTCATTAGAAGCTGATTTCAAATAAAAAATACATATAATATTATATATGTTGATGATTGTAATTCACATTAGACATTTGCGAAAATTTGTCATTCAGGTATACATGCTATAAACTCGGAAATGTTTTCATGGTAGAAATTTTCTCAAATTTGTTCTAACGATTACCACATAGATTGAAAAGAATATCACTGTTTCAACAATTACAGTACTGGTTATTTGAAGAAAGTCTTTTTCTATCATTTTTCAGAATTCTTCATTTCTGAAAATTAATACCCCAGCAAAAACTAAGAACTGATAAAAAATCAGAATTTTACAGTGCATGCAAAATGGATGAATAACAAAACCTTAAACTAACCATCACACTAGACCTAGCATAACTAGAAAAGCAATCTCTATAGTAGCTGAACAAGAAAATTCTGCAGCATTAAAATATCAAATACAGAAGCTTATAGCTTTAGTTTAAAACAAAATAACCATCATACTACATGACCATATATCTCCATCTTCGCTAGCCAAGGGTTTATGATCTGCTCAGAGTGAATTGTAAACCCTCGGCTAGCGAAGCTGATCATACATCACTAGTTATCAATTTCAATATATAACTAAATAAGACAACATTGCATTGATATATCTGATACAGAAGCTTGCAATAAAATATCTTGTACACTACAGAAGCTTGCATTAGTTTGAATACAAACTAACCATCGTACTAGATGACCCAGCATCAGCTTGACGGCTTCCGTCGCTCGACTCAAACGTCTCCCTATCATAGTTTACCTGTAGACCCTCGTAGCTGTCCGGAATATCGTCGAAGTCTTTGTCGCTGTAGGCGTCACGGTCCGGATTACTGTCCCCCATCGAATCCTCCTTGATGTCCTGGAAACTGGACTGTTCATAGAAAAAAAATAAAATTTAATTTGAAATTAAAGCTTTTCGTGTGCAGAATTTTTTTTTATAGTGAGTTTGGGTGATATAACACCTAGCTAATTTAACACTAGAAGTAAAACTTCTTCTGTTCTAATATCCAATTCTTTTTAATGTAAAGTATCATATTTAAATCTACATGTACCACAGCGCAACATCATTATAAGAAAACGAATATTATTGGGGAAAAAAATCCGTTTTTGAATAATAAACAAAAAGAACTTCCTAAGATTGAAGATAAATCCATTTTGGAGGCGGAAATTATGATTTCAGTGTCACAAAAATTTCCTTAGGATGTTAAGTCATTATTTCAGTGAATATATTCAATATATTCCATTTTGAGGTGCTATTCATCATTACTGTCACAAAAAATCCAATTGAAGTTGAATTACATGTACATATCATTTCGGTTGCAGAAAATAAATCCAAAACTTACTGATATATTTTTTGTTACCACTAGTGAAAGTTTTTTTTTTAAGTTATGAAATAAAATTCAATATACATGTACCTTTTCTGGCCAGAGTCTTTTCAACAATTATTTTTACTGTTGTAACATGTTGAAACTTTATGGAAAAAATTACATGTTTGTTATAGATTCGCCTTTTGTCTATTGTTCTTTTATACCACTGTATGTAAGGCTATACGAAAACATTATATACTGTAAACTTCACACATCCATCAGTATGATTAATACAAATGAATATCTACTCAATGTTAATTACTTCCAAAATTGCTGAATTTATAATGTGATTGATAAGAGGAAAGTTAGGAATGTAAGAAAAAATTTAAAAGCATTTTAGAAATGGCAAGAGGTATTGACAACCTCTTTTGAAAGAAACTGTGTGTTCGTGACAAAACATAGCAGACAATGACACAGGTGAGTCAGCTATAGGTGAGACCAGCCATGGCCAGAAGGAATTCTCCAGACATAGCTATTAATATAGGAAAAAAGTTGTCTGTCACATACAAGATATTATTCCATTGTATACTAGTATTTTACATGCCCTCAATCTCTACTTCATAACAATCCCAGGCTTTAAATGTTTTTGAGAGAGAGAGAAAGAGAGAGAGAGAGAGAGAGAGAGAGAGAGAGAGAGAGAATTAATAATCCAACTCAACAGGTGCTCGTTTAAAAACAGTACACATATAACTCTTACCATCTGCCGCATTTGGGCCACCTGGTTCACCCATGCTGCAGTTCGCTCCAAGGCTTGAAGACTCTCCGCCACCGAGAGATCCATTAGAGATCTAAGAATTTCCACCGCCTCCCGCTTGGAGCCTCGCATACACTCAACAACACCTGTCTGTCGAGATGTTGTTATTTTTTTCACCGGATCACACCTGGATTAAAAAGTAAACAAGATATCACTGAGTATTCCGAGTTCGTATCACGTTCGTTGAAACATAGTTTGTCTGTATAAAATTATTCTGAAATCTGAATTCATCATAATTGCCTAATCTACGTGGATGTGTTTTTGCATTGTCCGACGTTGAAAGTGCTTTCTGCCTCGAGGGGGGAAAATCTCGTGTCTAATCGGACCAATGAGAGCCCACTCAATCAATCTTAATATATCATAATCAATCGCTAATCAACAAGGGTGATATATTAACACGACGTATTCATAAGGAAATCGGGGGATAAAATGCCTCACAGATCTGATTAAGAAGAGATGTATATTGTGGGATTGTTTTGATCGCAGTAGAAGACTTTAGGAACCGCCGTAGTCTGCATGGCGAACATGCACGCCAAAGTGGGCGGGGCTACGCTTGGACCTTACGTAAATGAATGATCGACTGCTGACATAACATCTTTTATATTTTCGTTAATTATTTAGCGGTCGTTCGAGGAAATGGCCGTCTTGTTTATAGATGTCTATAGGCATATAAAAATGTATATACTCTTCGGGGATATTCCATGTTCTATTTATCTACGTAAACGAAAATTATGTGACTTTTCGATTAATACATGCATAAACGACTTTCCCCCCAAGAACAAAGCCCGCGAAAGAGTACGACGTCAGCAAAAATTGAGAATGAATGTTTCACCCCACCCACCCCTTGCTTACTAATTCGGAAGGAAGGGTTGTGACGAGTTGTATCAATAATATACGTCTGAAAGTTCGAACGTATTGAGATTATTGGTGTTTAAATAAGCCTCGGTGTATTGTTAGCTCTGTCTTTATCTCGACATTTTTCAACGTAAACCTCGACGAGACGGTAGACACACACACACAGTACACGTGAATTCTGCACGTGTGTACACTTGACACTAAATGGCAAACATATCCGTATGTTAAAAACGCGACCTACAGAATTCCGACGTGAATATGTGTACGTATACATATCTGCACATTTTCAAGCAGTGTTTGTACACAATTTACAATAGTATCTAATACACATACCATTTACTTACATGCATGTGGTGGTCTTAACACGGATGTCTGTTCCCATAATATTTGCATACATGTAATTAATAATCTCTCTCTCTCTCTCTCTCTCTCTCTCTCTCTCTCTCTCTCTCATCTACTGGACATTATTCACCACTGGAATGCATGGCTATGCCAAATTTCAGATGTTTTATTTTTTCCTTCCTATACACTGTACTCTCATATTTCCACAAGAGAAGCTTTCACTTTTGATAAATATGTATATACATCCCCCCAGCCAAAATAATCAATTCTGTCGTAATCAATGATCAATGAGAGGTTGATTGATTTCTGATCAGATCAAATCCAACTACCTGGACTCAGTCTCATGTGATTACTGACTGAAAGAACTACCGTGGAATCATTTTTATTTCCGAAGGTCAGGGTTCGTGGGTAGCCAAAATTTTCCTGTTTCGTGTGGACATAATTTCGTTGGTAGCAAGTTCTACATAATTTGATAAATATTCAACAAATGCTTGTATATGCATTCATAGGTATGTAAATTCATAAATGGGTTACCCATAAAAGCCACGAACATTGGTCAACAACAAACAATGATGATTCTACAGTAAATACTAATATATATTATATGTATCCAATTTTGTTTTTATCATTCGATCCTTATTTAAAAGAAACTGGATTGGCCAACAACCTCTAACCCACCCGCCCACCCCTCCAAAAAAAAGTTCTTTAAAAAATGAAATACTCTATAATTGGTTTGACATGTATTGCCTACAATAAAATGGTGTTTTTAAATACAAAATCAAAATGCATGTAAAAGGCAAAAAATTGTACATGTAAATGCCCCAGCCCCCCCCCCCCCCCCCCCAACCCACACCCAACAAATGTGATATGTTTACTAAAATATGTCATAAGTAGAATTCTAATCCATATACCGGTAATTTGTTCACAGACAGTTGTTTTACCTTTACCCTTAGAACAAACTAATTTTTATTTCATTTACGTGAACAGAAGTGCAATGCACTTGATTCTATATATATATATATATTAAATATATACTGGTACTTGCAAAAAAGTGAATGCATATACATGTACCAGTACATAAAAGTAATGTATAAACCAGCAAAGATGAAGCCAGATGTTCTTTCAAGCAGATGCAAGACTGCGCAGTTGTAAATGAGGCAATTTACATGTTGCAGATTTATGTCAACAAATCAAATCTTGATTTTCACTCCCTATTATATACAATTTATGAGACTTGTCATTTACAAATTATGTACGAAGATTTTTGCAATAAAATATCATATTTGTAATTTATAATAATAACCTATGTTGTAAGTTTTTTAGTTTCTTCAATTTAGAGCTGTGCTTTATTTGTTTTGGGGGGTTTTTCCATAAGTATAGTGTGGTAATTTAAAAGCAGATTACAAATGTCATACATAAAACATGTAAACAGTCAGAATGTTTTTCTCTTGGTGGATATGCATACTGTAAAATCATTTTTAATTGTGGGGGTCAATGTTCGTGGGTAACCAAAATTTTCCAGGTTCGTGGGGACGTAATTTCGTCAGTAGCAATTTCTATTTTGTACAAGTAAATAAATACTAAACAAATGCTTGTATCTACGTTCGTGGGGATGTAAATACGTGTGCAAGGGTTACCCTCGGAAGCCACGAACATTTGTCCCACACGAACAATGATGATTCCACAGTATTTCATTAAAAGTTGGTTAGAATCTGAATTGTTAAGAATATAAGCCAGTACACACAAGTAGACACAAAACATAATTAAACTTTTGGTCATCTGTCTCAACAAAATACCACACTGCATATTAGCCCAATTAAGGTGGATATTTCAAAAAAGTAGAACATACTTTAAAGCTAACAGATAACCATACATTATTTGTACCTTTTAATTTGTGTGTAGCTGCATGTCTTTTTACATGTAAATAAATTACATCCTAACTATCTCCTGTTTCTGACCACCCCTTCAAAAGTCGGCTTAGCATCATTTATTATTAATTACATTCTTTAGGAATTAAGATTGGGTTGTATGTAATCTAGTATTTAGGGCTTTTCATAAAATGTACCATAATAATACCAGTAAAACACGCTTATAACGAAGTGTCAGGGACGGGTGATTTTAATTCGTTATAGGCAAAATTCATTAAATCACTCAAGTTTACAGCATGTAATAAAGTCATTGAGAATGAGAATCACTTCACTGTAAGCGTCAATTCATTATAAGCCTGTTCGCTATAACCGTGTTTTACTGTATTATTAAATTATCTATAAATAGCATCTGGAAGTGTTATCTATATCTTTTAATTTCAACATTTTTTTTAAAACCCTGTAGTATGGTCGATCTACTTACTGTACTCAATCACCAATGATTATCAATCATATTCATTACATGTAATATATATTCTTACTGTGTAGCTTTCTATATACCCTGGTATATTGCAGCTGTAAATTCCTAATTAAACTGGGGGAATTCATATTTGCATATAATCATGAGAAAGCACAGATCGCCATTTTATAATCTTGCTTTCATGTTTTTGACAGATTATATAAATAATCGAAAATATGATTAAAATTCAGCATTAGGGATTTTTATATTTTCACAATTTGATGCAAAATGGTTGAATCGCTGAATTTATTTTTCAAAATGCATATAAAAACATAACATACTGTCTCTCAGATTAAATGACAATTTATCAAAAATAATGGGCTAGATCTGAATTAGAACTCGGCATGTGAATTGAATTTCAATTTTCTCAGACAGGACTGGATTGCGTTTAAAATATGCGTGGACTTGTTTAACAGTCATGGTGCAGCATTTCTCTCCCTTTGTAAATGGTCTTTTTTCCTCCTTAAAAAATTGTTATCTCTATATTAAGTACTACTCGTGCATACAGGAAAAAGGAATAATCTAAAGTTCAAATGTTCACAGCAAGAGGTTGGGATACATATGTAGCTTCCCCCAAAGTAAGCATAGGTAGGAAAAATTACAACACTATATATATAGAACTGAGTTCAAAGGACAAAACCATTGATATATATGGACTTTAATTTTATCTTGTCAAAGAATTAACATAAATTTGATATGTAGAGGTGCTGTGCAAAATGTACCTTATTTTTCCCTATCCCGTTCACGTAACACAACGTGGGGCACCAAAATCCACTAAAAAATGAAAATTTGTACAGTATATTTGAATTTTCGCTAAATGCTTCGATTCTTAAAGTTGCATTATCATGTGTATGCATTAAGGTAAAAATTTTAAACAGCCTTAAGTTAAGAATAACTCCACATTTACAAAATGAGTTTATATGGTAAACACTCAATGGTAATAAAGACAAATTATTGAATATATTCTCTTTAGGAAATATAAATGTAATATAGAGATATACCATTATCACTGAACAAAAAAGCAACAACATTACGAAATATTACCTAAAAATAAAAATAATCATATTTAAAGTGACTAGAAAGGCTTTATTATTGCCAATAAATAAAGGCTACACTATGAGTGTCACATATGCATTGGTCATTTTGAAAATACCACTGAACAAAGAAACCATACAAACATGGAGCTAAGTCGTAAAGTTTCTTTCATAAGACATCATCAAGTTTTATCTACAACATCCATCGTGTTTTTATCTCTCACCTTAAGACTTCTCCTAAAGAAATTTGTCGGACTTTTTGTTGTTATTCGCTTTCTGCCGACACTCAAAAACGACAGGAGGTGAAGGCCTACCAGAAGTTGTCGACGCAACGTAAACTACAAATCCATATTCAGCTAACTAAACGGACACGAAAGTTCCGAAATGAGTTAGATGGCCGATTTCTTATTAATCTTTCTCACTATTAATATGTTTTACGGTGCTACCGTTCTGGCGAGCGCAACACGAATTACACATACCTTGCATCATTGTCAACTTATAGTTTTATTTAGGTATCAACGAACGTCAAATAATTTTTGAGAGAGTATTGCTCTACAATAAGTATGCCAAATGTACTAATTTTAATGGTTATGATACATACAGCGCAATCCCCCTCCCAGAGAGAGAGAGAGAGAGAGAGAGAGAGAGAGAGAGAGAGAGAGAGAGAGAGAGATAGGTACCTGTTTGTTTGTGTGTAATTTCCCACTTTTAAATTTAATGGTCTGACTATATGCAATATCTACATAATTTTTTTAACTGTTAATTTTTTTCATTTTATTCCTTTTTATTTAGTTCAAAATGTCTTATTGTTTATTTCCTCCCTACTTATGCATGCACAATTAGCTTGAAATGGATCGATATGACAGTAAATTATGGCTCTTGCTAATATATATACATAAAATCGGTATATTAAAAAAAAATAAAAACAAATCATATGTCAATGAGGCAGGTATCGCAGTCTATACTGAAATAGCTAGTACACGCATTACAGATGTTTGATCCACCTCTAAATTTATCGCGGGAAATATAGCGCGAGTGCACTGTGACGTCATCCATGACTTTGTTCGTCTTTGTTTACGTTTCTCGACTCAATACGGAGGTATGGAAGCATGTAACAAATCTTTTGAGTCTCGTCAGAGCATATGCGGTACTCAAAACGTGTCTTCAAACTTTAAGTCACTGTAAATTACGAGTTAAAAGTCGGCCATTTTTGGCATAGCACCACGGGTGAAAACATTAGAGAGCATTATGGGACGTAGACAAAAAATTTTGTTTGATGAACTGTAGGTTTAGCTCGTTCTTTTTCCCGCGCACACTGGTTCTTAGAGCTCGCTTCGCTCGCCGGCGCTGCGCGCCGGCGAGCTGCGCTCGCTATAACTACTCGTACAAATTGATCTCAATAGTTTCTAAAGAATAATCGATCAGTGTATAGTCATGAAATAACAAACTTAAGAGTAATACCATTTGGAAACATCTTCGCTAGCCAATGGTTTTCGGTCCACTCCGCTCCCCATAATCTCAAAGGAGTGGTCCGAAAACCCTGGCAACTACATACTATACAAAAGATTTATTTCATTTCTAGACCATAATTTTGTCACCTTTCCAAAGCAAACAAAAAATACTAAGTTCCTTGGGTTTTAGTGAACATATTTTGAAATCATGCAAATTGTTCAAAAATTGATCATATTTAATCTAAAAGTCACTGAGATTATCTAGAATGCAGGAGAAAACGTACCCAGGAGAAAACGTACCCAATTTATAGGGTACGTTTTCTCCAGGAGAAAATGTACCCGGGTACGTTTTCTCCAAGAGAAAACGTACCCTATGAAAATAATAAATAATGGTTTTCATAGATATTCTTAAATGAAAGAAAATAAAATATACAATGAACATTTGTATCATTTGTTGCTGTTGTTTTTAAATGCATAGTCACCATGGTCACGTACTTAAATTAAGACAATAATTTGTAACATATCATACACGAACATGGCCTGATCAGTTTAATTAGTCGACAATTAATCCACCATTAATGAAACCGTTAAATTATTAGTTTTTATTGCAATCTCATTTGAAGAACTATATGATGAGTATCTCAAGAAGTCGTGGGGTTTTTTTCTCTCCATTTTTTTGAAAATTATCTATAATACAAGGTTGCTTAATATAACCAAGTCCAAGTCTTTTAAATATTTGTTTGATTCATATATATGGAAACTACTACGAGATGTAACATTGAACATTCAATTTGCTTTCGACGCCACTGACATGTATAATGTGTGGAGGGTGAATATTTCTACCTCCTGCACGGGGAGGCAATACATTATATTGCATATTGTTATACTTTCATGTTAAATACCGAAATCTGATTGGTTAAGACGCAGTTAATAATATTTTCTATTGCCCTCAGCGTTAGCAACGCACTTAGCAACGGGTAACATTAAAAAATGTTACATGCGCGAAAATTATGCGCGTACGGTTCGCTGTAGAATTCACGTTATTCCTATATAAAAGCAGTAGAATTTTCTTAAATTAAGACATTCAGTATAACAAAATAAATAGTGCCTGTTTGGGAGGATAACAGTTGAAATTGACACCCCTCGAAAACCATTGTCAACCTCCGCTTCGCGTCGGTTGACAATGGTTTTCTCGGGGTGTCAATTTCAACTGTTACCCTCCCAAACAGGCACTATTTATATAATAATAACTGCTCAGGTATTTAATTGATTATCACTTTAATTAAAATCAGGGGATCTCGCATAGAGAAACTCAAATCGGTAAGGCTAACGGTAAATGGATAATTAGAAGTTGACTGAAAACACTTTATGACAGGTCATTATTTCGTACTAAAATAAAAGTTGCTACAATTATTATAAAGATATTATTCATAAAATAAATATATTTCTATACAAATATGCATTAAAATATGCATTAAAGTAGAATTTGAAAATTATTTAATATGTCCAACCCCTTTAAAATTATAAAGTATTAAATTCATATATCTATAAAATTCTTACACTTCTGTACATTTAAATACAAAATAGTATTTAAAAATATTAAAAATTATATTATTCAGTAGTATAATTATGATTTTCATAGGGTACGTTTTCTCTTTGAGAAAACGTACCCGGGTACGTTTTCTCCTAGAGAAAACGTACCCTAGAAATTGGGTACGTTTTCTCCTGGGTACGTTTTCTCCCGGGTACGTTTTCTCCTGATACCGATTATCTACAAGATCATGCACATGTTTTTTGTCGATCGGTATCAGTTTTTTCAGGTACATTTAATTACAGATCTGGGCAAGGAGTACAAAATCTATGTTTCCATGTTTTCTTTTACCATTGCTTTAGCAAGGAGAAATTATCGATGCTAAATGGAAGGTACAAATAGAGAAAATGATGGAAGCAATGCCGTTTATGATTCAGATGATACAGATAATAGAAAGTTTCTTGAAAAACAGAGTGAAGTCTTCGAAAAATAAACGAATGCCATTCAGAAACAAGCAGTGGGAATCGAGAATCTTCGGCAAAGAATCAAGGCACTGGAATCCGATAAATTTGAAAAAACAATACAATGGAATGCTCTCTAATGTCTAATCTCTAATGTTTCATCTGAAAATGGAACCTTACTTTCGGCGTCAATAGAAAGACGTCACAACTGTACAACAAAGGTAGAGTGAACTTTTCATACAATTGATACAGACTAATACTATTATACTTCGAAATGTAGATAATAAATTTTAGCATTTGGAATCTGTATTGTTATTAGTTTCATTAGACGAATATGGAATTTAGAGAATATGTTTTGTTTTTGATTGAACACAAATCAATTGTGTCAACAAATTATTAAGCACAATTATTTATAAATGAAGCGTTAATTCACATGTATTTTCCCCCTACAAATCAAATATGAAGTTTTTCTCTTAGAGTTGCATGACCCCGATCATCTTCAATCTGTTTCTTTCGGGTTCCAAAAATCCGGCGATTTCGATCTCTCTCCTAGAAGTAATACTTCCGTCGCCTATTTTGCCTAGATTTCCCGCGAATTTGGTGGACTTGGTGCGAATCAACTTCTTTCTACATACGACACTTAGTAACAAACCAAGGCAATGCCTACAACAAGCATACCAATTATTACGTGCCTTTATTGCGCCCTCGACTGCATGGGTTGTGCGCGTTTTGCTACATGGCCTTTGCCTCGGGTGTGCATGTTGCTGGAGAGACTGGTAATTATTTGGAGGTTACGGTCAAGCTGATTCATAACGGAGACTACAAGGGCTCTATTCATGTTGACACTGAAGCCAACTGGGACGAAGATATGTCCACTTGATTCGCTATCCTCGTGTTGAAAGCCGGAGATGTCGTATTGACCAAGTCAAGAGACGCAGGTCAAAGTTCCTTCCGCAGCAGCAACATGGGAAGGTGGTCATTTTCCGCGTTCCAGATCGCTTAGAAAAATATTATTTTAATGTTATATGAAAGTGATATAGATAAAAAAAATCTGTTTTTGTTCATTTAATTTTTTTTTTGGCAATGAACAGAGTTAATCATATGCTATTACATTAAACACAATTGAATTTCGTAACTGGTATTGTGATTGCTTTATTAGGTCATTAGAATGAAACTATTTTCAACCTAGATATTCGACAGACATCTTTTATTCACAACGACATTATTTTGAGATTTGCTGGAAATAACAAAGTTTGCGATTCTTGCAAAACATTCAGATTGTCCGCGAATAAAATTGGTTTACAGTTTTGAGGGAAAAAAAACCCAAAACCTATCACCAAACTTGTAATCGCTTTGTGTGCAATAAGGCGCCAGATCTGATTATCATTTATAGAGCTACAATTCCGCAAGTAATTAATAAAAAAAACTCAATTTAAGGGAAGGGCAATTTAATTACAGTTAGACCCGCTTGCAGACCCGCATATCTACGGTATGCTACTCTAGTACTTGATGTACTTGTATTTCAGATAATTAAGCGACATGTAAACAGATTAATCTTGGAAGAAGGACAAAGGTGAATAAAAATCTGTAAATTGATATAAATATATAAAAAGCTGTCCACATATTTGCTTTTGTTAAAAACAAACCATTCACACAGAATTTACCAGTATGTCTAATATTGCATGCTATAAAAAACTGAAACATGAAAATCGCGAAAAACGAATTTCACAAATAAAAACGTTAGATATACATGTATATTTTATGTTCGGGCTTCACATGATTGGATCACGTGACCAACCAACTTCATATCCCGGTGAACTTTTTAAATTGCTGTTTATTTCTCAAGTCAGGTAATACATGTACATCTGTATACAAACGCCATCAGATATGTTTTATCTCTATGTATAAAGGAAAAACGCCTTCATGGTTTCTTTTGGTAACATATGTTATTAAATGTATTTGTTGCCTGGTTGATTATTTTTTTTAAGTGAAGGCAGTTGAGACACATTCCAAACTCTAAGGTATAGGTACATGTAACGTTTAGAACTTCGTAACAGATATTTAAATTCAGTTTATAATCGTTCATCTACGATTTCTAAAGTGTTGTAATTCCAAAACAAAAGAAGGAGAAAAAAGCTGTCAATGTGACATCAAACCGGGTTTTCTATTGTGTGAACAGTAATCATTATCTATTTGTCAACCCTGCATCGATAAACACTACCTATTCAGAGATATGAGGTGGTGTAAGAATATATATGCCATATTTTGTCTCAAAAAAAAAACCAAAGTAAAATGCTGGGGTTTTTTTTCATGAATTATCAAAAATCAAAATTTAAGTGATATGCACATCTCTGATATATGAACAATTGATCTGAAAAACAACAATTTTTTCCTATCTTGAAAACAGTACGAGGGGTTATCCGTACAATAGAGGTACCATTTTGGCAATCGCCCGCCCGCCATTTTCACCATTTCAATAATCTGATTTTTCCTTTGGAAAACCCGGTTAAAAATTGTATAAAAAACTTACCTAAGGAATGAATATAACTTCTTTCTATGTAATACAATAACATGACAAAACTTGGGAAAGTTTAAGCTTCCGAAGTATAATTAACTTTTAGATGTAAAGTAATTGACATTTGTAAGAAAAAAGCGTAACCTGTCCAAAGTTTATTTTATATACTTGTATGGAAAAGTATAATATGCGTTTTGCTGATTTGTTACAACACCGATTGTATCATAATTCCTGCAATGAAATTTCAATCCAATGTTTTCTCTGACGCCCGCGTTGAATACTAGTAAAATCCCGCATCTTTTTGTCTGCTGTCCACGCAGTACTATTTTAACTGCATCGCTGTAAAAGTAGGTAGCACTCTGATGTAATTGCTCTGTTTACAACGATCTGATTGGACACAACTAAGTCAAAACAATACGTAGAAACTTTGTTGAGGTTAATTAAAAGCTTCTAGACGTAGTTTGCCGTAAAAACTTAAAGTATATGTAACATTAATTGGTAATTGCATACTATACATGTGTTAAATGTTATTTCTTACGAAAGCCTAGTGAGGTAAAATTAGAATGTTAAAAATTAATAAAAAGTCGCTATAACAAGAAATAAAAGTCGTATAAACGAGATTAAAAGACCTTATTACGAGATAAAAAGTTGTATTAACGAGATAAAATGTCTTTATTACGGATTAAAACACTAATGTCAAAAGTCGTCTTTACGAGATAAAAAGTCCCTATTACGACTTTCAAAAGTCGTATTAACGAGAATAAAAGTCGCTATTACGATATAAAAAGTCGTTTTTACGAGATAAAAAGTCGTAGTAACCAGGTTAAAAAGTCCTTATTACGAATTTCAAAAGTCGTTATTACGAAATAAAAAGTCGTTATTACGAGATAAAACGTTATTTCAAAATCAAAAGTAGTTTTAAGAGATTTTTAGGGTCCCATATCTCAAAGTTAGAGATGATTACATTACCATATTTTCACGGTGTTATGAGTATACCACTAGTGGATGACCCTAAAAATTTTAGCCCCCAGGGTAGGGGGCCTTGATGTTTACGAGCCCGATCTTTAAAACCCTATGATATTGAATAAAGTGTTCTACAAGTGTCGGCCAAAATCTCAAAAACTAAAGATGACCACATCGCATATTTTACAGTGGTAGTGGTGTTTACAACTAGTAAATGACCCTAAAAATTTCAGCCCCCACGGTAAGGGCCCTCAATGTTTCTGAACCCATAATTTAATATCCCGTTACAATGAATGGTGTTCTATAATTAAGCAGGGGCCCGAACATACAAAACTAGATATGACCACTTAACTTTATTTTCACAGTGGTAGTGATATAACAGTCGTAGATGACCCTGAACATTTCAGCCCCACGTTAAGAGCCCTTGATGTTTCTGATAGGTCCTAAATAGGCTTCCGTATATAACGGTATATATAAAGCAATATCCCGTGATAACGACTTTTTTAACGACTTTTGCATCTCGTAAAAACGACTTTTGAAAGTCGTAATAACGACTTTTTATCTCGTAATAACGACTATTTATCTTGTTAATATGACTTTTGAAAGTAGTAATAACGATTTTTTATCTCGTTAGTGCGACTTTTGAAAGTCGTAATACCGTCGTTAATACAACTTTTGAAAGTCGCAGTAAAGACTTTGAAAGTCGTAATAACGACTTTTTATCTCGTAAACAAGACTTTTTATCTCGTTTATACGGCTTTTAAAAGTCGTAATAACGTCGTTTATACGACTTTTGAAAGTCGTAATACCGACTTTTTATCTCTAATAACAACTTTTTATCTCGTTATGACGAATTTTTTTACTCATATTAAAGACTTTTTATCTCAGTATAACGACCTTTTATCTCGTAATAACGACTTTTAATTTTTTTTCTAACATTTCAATTTGACCTCACTAGGCTTTCGTAATTTCGTAATTTTCGTAATGTGTCAACTATTTAAGAGCTTCGTGCACTGTTTAATTTCTGCTGTTTTCAGATTTTGCTGGTACATTTCATTACAGATCTGGTATAACATGGACAAACAGCACAGAATCTGCGTTTTCATGTTTCTCGCTATCTTTGCTTTAGCATATGGAGAAACTGTCAATTCTAAATGGAGGGTTCAAATAGAAGAGAAGTTAGAAGAAACGCTTCAGACGATACAGAATAATAAAAATCGCATTGAAAAACAGAGTAAAGTCTTTAAAAAACAGACGAATGCCATTCAGAAACAAGCAGTGGAAATCGAGAATCTTCGGCAAAGAATCAAGGCACTGGAAGGACAATCTGATAACTTGGAACAAGAAAGTGGAAGGCTGCTTAACGGTTCATCTAAAAATGGAACCTTACCATCGCCAATGGAAAGACGACAACTGTACAACGAAGGTGTATTGAACTTTTCACAATATCGATACATACAGATGATATATTAGTATACATATACATGTACATGTGTTGATTATTTTAGCAGTTGAATTCTGTATTGCCCTTAGTTTCATTAAACGAGCAGAATTTAGAGGATATATATTTTGCCTTAATTTGATCAAAAATGAAAAGTGTAAAAAAAACACAAAACAAACTGTTGAACACAAACACTATTTGTATGAAACGTTTTATATATATATATATATATATATATATATATATATATATATATATATATATATATATATATATATATATATATGATGTGGGCCTAGTATGGCCTCCATAATTTTTAATTTTAAAAAGTTCATCAAATTGTTATGTTATTTTTTGGAATAGTTGACAAAATATATTTTTTTCACTTATAAGTCTTTGATAGATACAACTTTGATGAAAATATTTTATTTGTTCAAACAATTGCTCGAAAAAAAAACTGCTTGACAACAAGCCGATTTAGGCCTATGCAAAAAATGCGATAATGGCGGGAAAAGGTTAACACAAAGATGTCATATTTCACAATTGTGGGCATTTGGATCAAAATAAAAATTATGAAAAAAAAATTTCACAGTCATGTTTATCTGAACACAGGAAGCAAAGAATTATTAAAAGTAGATTGGTGATGTTCCTTTCAGAGAGCCGTATAAGCCCCGTGCCATATAAAGTCCTTTTTCTCTTTGAGTTGACTCCGAACATCTTCAATCTGTTTCTTTCAGGCTCCAAAAATCTGTTCATCCGGCAAGTTCTTTCTCCTAGAAGTAATACTCCCACCGGCTTTTATGCCTACATTTCCAGCGATTTTGGTGGAGTTGGTGCGAATCACGTTTTCGTTTACGACACTGTAATAACAAACCAAGGCAATGCCTACAACAAGCATACAGGAGCCTTCACTGCTCCATCCAATGGGTTGTACGCATTTTGCTACACGGCCTTTGCCTCGGGTGTGCATGTTGCTGGAGAGACCGGTGATTGTGGGGACGTTTCGGTAAAGTTGATTCATAACAATGACTACAAGGGCTCTATTCATGTCGACACTGAATCCAACTGGTACGAAGATATGTCCACTGGATTCGCCATCCTCGTGTTGGAAGCCGGAGATGTCGTATTGACCAAGTCAAGAAAAGCAGGCCAAGGTTCCTTCCGCAGCAGCGACATAGGAAGGTGGTCATTTTCCGGGTTCCAGATCGCCTAGAAGAATATTTTTTAAAAATATTATATTAAAGTGATACAGATAATTTTTCTCCTTTTTTTGGTTCATTTAATACTTTTGTTTTGTAATGAACAGAGTTAATCATATGCTTACACAATTAAAACACGTAACTAGAATTTCATTATTACGTCATTACAATTGAACTATTTTCAAACTAAATATTTGATAGACATCTTTAATTCGCAACGACATTATTTTTCAATTTGCTGGGGAAAACTTGCGATTCTCGCAATTAAAACGTTCCTGTCCGCGAATTAAAGTTAATTTACAGTTTTGTGATTAAACCCCAAAACTTGTGATCGTTTTGTGTGCAAGTGCAATAAGTCGCAAGATCTGTGCATGAATAAATTATAGGGCCCAGTATCTCGAATTATCATTTATATAGCTACAATTCCGCTAAAAAAATTTTTTTAAAAACCTCAATTTAGGGGCAATTTAATTACAATAAGTCTTTGTAAACCCGGATATATACAGTACACTATTTAAGTACTTGAATTTTGTATCGCAGATACGAAACATGTAAATAGATTAATCTTGAAAGTAAGGCAAAGGTAAATAAAAATCCATATATATATATATATATATATATATATATATATATATATATATATATATATATATATATATATATAAATGCAATTCACATTTGTTAAAAACAAATTATAAAGCTCACACAGAATTATTTACCAGCATGTGCGATATTGTATGCCATCAAAAACTGAAACATGTTTATTGCAAAAATCACAAAAAAGACAAATAAAAAAGCTAAAGATTTATTTCATTTTTTAAGCTAAAAATTATGTATAAATTTTGAGAAAGTTTTACTATTCAAGTTGACTGTCTGTTTTAATTACCCCCCCCCCCCCCTTCCCCCATTTTATGATGATTGCTTGGGATAGTTTCAAATGAAAAAAAAATACGGGTAAAAAATGGAGGGGAATAGATTGAAACTCATGTAAGTACTTGTGTATTGCAAAATATTCTAAAGAGACTATATTTCATTAACTTGATCGGTAGCCTTTATTTTTACCATGCTATTTATTTTTTGTTATTATGCTTATGGTGATTGAAGAGTGAATTAAAAGTCATACCCAGTGAAAGGTGTCAGTAAAACTTTTGGGGGATACACAGCTGTGGAATCTTAGCATGTTTCTAGCGACAAATCCATTCTAATTTGTGACCATTTGTTCTTTTATGAACAATAGAATGAGTGGGGAATATGTCTATTTTCCTTTGTGCTTTTGCATATATATATATATATATATATATATATATATATATATATATATATATATATATATATATATATATATATATATATATATATATATATTAAAGAGGTGTGATAACAATTCGATGGTAAAAGTGTACTCATACTGCACAATAAAGATGTTTATTTTCTTCTCTCTTTTTTGGGGGGAGGGGTTATATTGATAAAAGAGGTATTCCTGAAGAATACACGTATTGAAAATTGAGGTATGCTGAATTTAGCACAATATACATATTCATATTTCTATTAATTATTTACTTGGAGCCTCATTGCTCATCACCCTTTCGAAATACAGAGTTCCGGCCAAATATTCAAATCCCCACATACACTACCGGCATTTAAACAATGTGCCGGTAATAATAACTGTTTTGCATTTATTAATAACTACATCGGCACAATTGAAAGAATCTAATAGTACGTATCTATATTTGACTTTGAAATGCTTTGTTTTTAAGGAAATCTTGATTCTTTGCTATTTTTCAAACATCGCGTTACTCAGTGCAGTTTTATTTTAAATTCATGCAATGCACAAACCTTATTAGAAATGCATCAAGGACTTGAAGTGAATCTGAAATATTACATGTTATACTATTGTACATATTTTTCATGTACAATCACAGTCTATCGTGTTTGTAATATTCGGATGATAAGAAATTGTTATTATTAGATTATGGACCTAATACGTGCACAGATAAGACATAATTTTAAGATTTTAAAACATGGATAGTCCTTATAGTCTCTGTGTTATTCTGTGTTTTGCAACAACTGTTGCTGTAGCGTTACCAGAATCAAGCGATGCTAAATGGAGGGTCCATATGGAGGAACGGATGGAAGAAATGCTTCATATGATAAAGAGACTAAACGAAGTCAATGAAATACAAAGCAATACCATTGAAAAACAGTCCAAAACTATTGGAAAACAAGAGGTGGAAATCACTAACCTCCGACGCATGGTTGTGACGCTGAAAAGAAGATATGAAAACCATAAAAGTTCTAATATACCTCAAGCTGACGTGTTCACCCCAAATGGAACCATCTTATCTACGATCGAAAAAGAGCATCTGCACAATGAAGGTATAACCTGCCTAACACATGTATAAAAGCTGAGAGGTACCGATTTCTTCAAAGAATACATATGTGCAGTAGCACGTTTGTAAATTGTTGTTCATTATTTCGTCTTTATCACTGGCTTACGTAGTTATCGAAAAGAATTGTCATTTAACACGATCATTAAATTCTACAACAAATACAATAATTGCATGACAGTTTAAAAAATCAACAAAAAAAAAATTCAAGATAGTATTTCTTTTAATATCTGATAACCTCTTCAAATTTTTCATTATGTATTTTAATTTTGTTTCTTTCAGATTCCAAAAGCCAGTTTGTTCGTAGATTCCTTGCACCTGAAGTTGCATATGACCCTGTAGCATTTTATGCCTACATTTCTAAAGATTTCGGTGGAGTGGGTGCGAATCACATTTTCTTGTATGATACTGAGGTTACAAATCAAGGCAATGGCTACAGCAAACATACAGGTGCCTTTACTGCGCCTTCAACTGGGTTGTACGCGTTTTGCTACACGGCCTTTGCCTCGGGTGAGCATGTTGCTGGAGAAACTGGGGAGTATGGAGAGGTATCTGTCCAGCTGGTTCACAACGGGGCATACAAGGGTTCTATTTATGTTGACACGGAAAGCCATTACGAGGAGGAAATGGCTACTGGGTTTGCCATCCTCATGTTGCAAACCGGAGATGTTGTATTGACCAAGTCAATAAGCGGGGGCCAGGGTTCATTTCATAGCAGTGACATAGGAAGATGGTCATTTTCCGGATTCCGGATTTCCTAGGACATTGTCTAAGAACACTTATTATCAGAATTAAAATTATCATGAACCATTTTAGTTTTATCATTTTGTTATTTGCTTTTATGATGTTCCTAATCCTACCTTAAAATAAGTATATTATAAGGCATGCCGATCAAACTGACTAAAATTTGTAACGAATTTGGCCTCCAGGAAATAATGTTGTACGTTAGTACACATTGCAAACATCAGCTGCAAGTGATGAAAAGTGACAAAGGTGTTCTAGAAATAGAAGGCATAAGAAAGATAAGGAAATCATAGTGGTTACTAAAAAAGGAAAAAGAAGGGAAGATAAATAATTTAGCTGAAAAGATTAAGAAAGAGTTTGCTAGAAAAATAAATAATCTAAGCGACCCCGATTGACTCCAAAGCATAAACCTTGCAATGAATTGCATCCAACATTAAAAACTAATTTGAAAGGACACTATGAATATTAATATTTGGAGTAGACAAAGAATTAACAGTTAACATGGACATGGTCATTTTTTGTTGGTGTTGATATGCCGAGTCAGGCGACACACATTTAGTCCAAAAAGAAGTTGTGTGTTAGTCATGACCATATTAAAGACCACCATAATATTTATTTAAATTTCGGATCAAACAATGTACATCTATATATTTATATCAAACTAACGAATAATTTCTAGTAGTGGGTAAATAAAGATGACAATAGCCTTTGTTTAATTGTAACTAGTTGAGATAAGGTGCCAACAGGGAATAAGCGTTCCTTATCAAAACCGAATTTAAACCATATAGGAATCGTGAAATGATCCTTACGGTTTCTATTCTGTACTGTTATTAAATATCTCAAAGGCGACTAAGGGATTCCAAGGCATACAGCCTCCTATCATTAGGACCCAACATCATAATATTCAACAACAAAAAACTAACCAGTTAGAAACACAATTAGCAGGTCAGGATTAAATCTGATTTTATTACATTGTATAAAGGGTTGGTGTTCATAAGGCGATATACATTTATATAGTCAGCGAGCAGTGCTTTTTCCCCTGGACGATCATACAATTTCTTTGCTGCTCGATGAAATTAGGGCAACGGAATAAAAGTTCCTTGTCCCAAGTAGAATAGTACTGTATACTGCATGCAAACAGTCTCATACTATCATGATTTTAATTTTGGAACGAAATGTCATGTAACGTTTAGATTTGGTTGAGGATGGGAAAATGGTGAGTATAAAGAATTTTTATTATTTGAGCAACGTTAAAGGGGCATGGTCTCGATTTTGGTCAAATTCCTATTTTTCTCTTTTCGTTCTTATTTACAATGCTTTAGATATGCATTTCAAATGATCATATGAAATTTTAGAATCAGTCATTAGTTTACAAGCAGGATACAGAGCTCACAATTCTTTGTTATGTAAACAAGGCTCGTTCCCTATTTCTGTTTACAAAGGTTCAATATACAAATAAAAAACCTTTTTCAATCTAATTTGTCTATCGTTTTATTCATCTTAAGCATAAATAAACAGTTAATAACGTTTAACACATTCATTTAAGGTCTAAAATTTGACTTTTCACTTCAACATTCAAAATGTAAACAAAAGCACTGTTTACTTAGTAAAGACTTGTGAGCTCTGTAACTCACCCATTACTCAACGAATGGCACTCACATTTTGGTTGCATATTAAAAATGCTTTAATTAAGCATGTAAACATGAAAATCGGAAGAAGAAAAAATTGACCAAAATCGTGACCATGCCTCTTTAAAAGAATGTAATCATTTTCCTGTTTCCAGATTTCCTATTAATTTGTCTATGAATATAAAATATATCATGAAGTATATTTAAAGATATCTTTTTACTATTTACTTCAATCGTCAAAAATCCTTTTTGTTCGTCAAATTAAATTTGACCCCAAAATAAGAAGTATTAAAGTATTTCAATGGATTTGACTTACGTTGAAAGAAAAACTAAGCATGAATATCATTACTAATGTTAGTTGCCTCCAACTAATAATGCTATAAGTTTTGACACATTGCCAAATTAAGGTACAAGAGATTAAATAAAACACGGGTATTCTGAAAATAAAATAGATAGAAGGAATGAAAATAACCTTATACTGTACAGATACGTGAATTAGCAAAACAAAGATTTTCAGCCGAATACTTTAGCCCATACTATGGAACTTCAAAATATGTGATGGGCAATACTTACTCATATGTTTCGCGTCTTATTCAAATTGTTTAAATGATCCTCTAAAATATGCATTGAAGTTTGAAATGATTCGCTATTATCGGGAAATGCTGAGTTTCTCATATGGTGAGATATCATCAAATAAGAATTCCTGTTTAGAAAAACATCAACGACTTGTTATAAATCTGAAATTTGAAATACTATTGTATATACAAGTACAATCAGAGTTTATCTTGTTTGTAAAGTACAGATGATAAGAAATTGTTATTGTTAGATTTTGACCTCAATACAGATAAGACATATCTTTATCATGGACAGTCTCTATAGTCTGTGTGTTATTCTTTGTTTTGCAACTACTGTTGCTTTAGCACTAACAGAATCAAGAGATGCTAAATGGAGGGTCCATATGGAAGAAAGGATGGAAGAAATGCTTCAGATGATACAAAGACAAAATGAAGTGATTGAAAAACAGACTAACACCATTGAAGAACAGATGAAAACTATTGATAAACAAGAGTTGGAAATCAATAATCTCCAAGATAGGGTTGTGAAGCTGGAAAGGTCTGACAGCCAAAAACAAAAAAGTTCATCAGAAATATTCACTGACATGTCCACTCCAAATGGAACCATCTTATCTTATGAAAAAGATCACATGCACAATGAAGGTAAAACATACATAATTATTTCAAAGAATATCAAAGTGCAGTGGCACTTGGTTTTGTCTTCATTATTTTGTCTTTATCATAACCGGCTTACATAGTTATCGAAAAGAATTGACATTTGACATGGACGTTTAATTCAACAACAAACACAATAATTGCATATCGTGGCTACAATAATCGAAAAAAAACGACTTTTAAGAAATTTATTTCTTAACTCTCTGACACCTTTTAATTTTTTTAAACTTCCATCATATATGTTTTCTTTCAGATTCCAAATCCATTTTAATTCGACGACTCCTAACACCCGAAGTCGCTCACAATTCTGTAGCATTTTATGCCTACATTTCCAATGATTTTGGTGGAGTTGGGAAGCATCATGTTTTCGTGTATGATACTGAGGTGACAAACCAAGGCAACGCCTATAACAAACACACAGGTGTATTCACTGCGCCTACTACTGGGTTATACGCGTTCTGCTACACGGCCTTTGCCTCGGGTGAGCATGTTGCAGGGGAAACTGGTAATTATGGGGAAGTTTCTGTCCAGCTGGTTCATAACGGCGCCTACAAGGGTTCCATTTATGTTGATACGGAAACCAACTGGGAAGAAGAAATGGCTACTGGATTTGCTATCCTCATGTTGCAAGCAGGAGATGATGTTGTAACCATGTCAAAAGACGTTGGCCAGGGTTCTTATCATAGCAACGATATTGGGAGATGGTCATTTTCTGGTTTTCAGATTTCCTGAGATATTATCTTAGAAATAAAAATGAGAATTAAAGTTACAATGCACTATTTCAGTGTTATCATGTTGCTATTTACAGTATTTTTTTTTTCGCCGAAGACATAAGTATAATAATCTTAAAATACGGTAAACCAACTTTAATTGCAATGGCCTAATTTTGCAATTTTGGAGAAAAACATTTGTGACGATTAATTCTAGCGAACAAGATGTTGATTATGTGAAATAAATTTTTTCGGGACATTTCGACACCTAGAAAAATATACTCTCATCTCTAAAGCTATTGCGAAGCTCGTAAAGTTTATCGCACGCGGATAAAAGTTGGTTTAGAGTGAAAAGTTACCAAGGAATGTCGATGTTACGATTTTAAAGAAAAATCGCCTTAGTCCGTAACAATCATGGCCTCTATTAAATACTTTCATAATTGATATCCGAAAAGCCAGTAATTCGACGACTCATTGCATCTTAAGTCGTCCACAATCCTGTTGCATTATTTCCCTAAATTTTAAAAGATATTTGGTAAGCTGGCATGCATCATGTTTTTTCTTGTATGATACTAAGGTGACAAATCAAGGCAATGGAATAGCAAACATACAGGTGACTTTACAGAACCTTCTCCTGTAGGTATATGCCTTCTGCTACATGGCATTTTCCTCAGGTGAGCATGTTGCTGGGGAAACGGGTTATCATGGAGAGGTATCCGTCCAGCTGGTTTACAACGGCGCCTACCAATGCTCTATTAATGTTGACACGTTGACACGGAAACCAACTGGGCAGATGTTGCAAGTCGGAGAAATCGTATTGACCAAATCAAAAAGGGTTCATTTCATAGCAGTGACATAGAAAGATAGCCATTTTCCGGATTCCAGATGTCCTAGGACATTGTCTAAAACATTTCAATCAGAAAAATCAGATAATAAATCATTTCAGTTTTATTACTTTATAATTTGCCATTTTGATGTTCCTTAATCTTACCTAAAAATAAATAAGTTGATATGCATGTTGAGGGGCCTGACTTCAACGATATAAGCTACTTTGGCTTCCAACAAATAATGCTATGCTTTCAATCACTTTAGCAAACATCAGCTGCAAGATATGAAATATCACAAAGGTGTTTTGAAAATAGTAGTGGAATGCAGGTGGAGAACAAAAGAATTTAGTTACAGCTAAGCTATTGTCTGTTTTCGGACGAATGTGGGGGGAAATAAATTACTAGTATTTGTTTCAGTAAAATTTATACAAAATTACCTTGATTTTACATAATTTAGATGAAAATATAATATATTAACTTAGAGTCATAAACTCTAAATTTTCCTTTTCGCGGCTATGTTAAGGCTGCCCTATTAATTTCAACGCGATATGTAGAAAGTCACTTGTCTGTACTTCATTAGATATGATGTCATAGTTAACTTTGACGGCACGATCTGCATTCCTTTCGATCGTTCTTAGGGAATGTATCGTAACTTAATACGTGAAATTCATTGCGCATAATAAAACCGCTTAAAATTCATTCCTTTACATAAACACTATTGTAAATACTAGTGATACTAAATTCAATATCACCGATATGGAGTATAAAAAAATATAAAGCTTCGTAATAGGTAAATAATTATTCATGAACAAATGGTTTTGAGACTACCCCTGCTACATGTAATCTAATGAGTGGTGATATGTAGGCCCTATATGCATATAAAAAACGGCTTGGCGCAAAAGAAGATAAAAACAATCTTAGTATATTTTACGTGAAATCGGGAGAGAAAATAAGAACCAATGTAAATCTTGCTGGGGGAAATCTACCGATTGACCCTATTTTGTGTAATGGCTATCGAGCCTAAAAGGTAAAAATGTGCCTAATTTCGATGGCGGTGCGAAATGTTTTGACAATATTTCAAATAAACGAAATATTTATATGAACCCCCAGCAAGAACTGCAAAAACATTCGGGTGAACATGTTGCGGGGGAAACCGGGCAGTATGGAGAAGTTGGTGTCCAACTTCTTCATAACGGGGCATACAAGGGCTCCATCTACGTTGACACGGAAAGCAATTACGAAGAAGACATGTCCACTGGATTTGCCATCCTCATGTTGCAAGCCGGGGATGTCGTGTTGACTATGTCAGTAGGTGCGGGTTAAGGTTCTTTTCAAAGCAACGCCTACGGAAGATGGTCGTTTTCTGGTTTTCAGATTTCTTAAAGATGTCAAAGAACATGTGAAATAAATTGATGTCGTATGTTGAGACATTTGTTGTTTTGTATTCAATAGATGGGTTGTTACGCCAAAACAGTTTCATATTCATTTATGAAATAGAATGCTTTTATACTAGTTTATGAAGGTGGATGATTGTGCAGAAAATGCATGTAATTATCCGACTTGTCAAATAATACATAATGCAGTATAAGTTGCCGTCAGCAAAATTTGATTCAGCGGTATATTTTTAATGTCTAAGCGTCAAATGATTTCTGCATCACAAAATAATATATGAATTTTAACACGGTGGATGCAAGATCAAAAATTGTCGGGCTTTTGCTGGTAATTGTTTGAAAAAATGCATATCAGTTCTGATAATGTATTGGAACAGTTAAAATATATGTAAGGAGTTATCTCTCTGTTCAACCAAATTATGTGAATATAAATAGATGACGCAGCGGAAAAAAAGTATTAAATGTACTTAAGTACAGACAATAACAGTATTTTAAAGGGAAAGGTCAGGTATAACACATCTCTTGTGAAATAGATAAACAAAAGTTTGTTTAAAACATCCACCATAAACTTTATCTCATGATCTCATCTTAAGCCATCAAACTTGGTTTAATTATCTGGTCAGTGTTAAATCTCCTGCAAGCGCATGGAGGCTGCCATGATAGCATCTCTGTGACGTCAGCATACCACTTCGATAAACTGACCCACTTATTGTATAACATAACTCTGCAAGAATGGCGCAAGAAAATATATTTAGGATAGTACCTTATGCATTTAAACCTGAATATACTGAAGAAGTTGAAAATCTGCCTGCCAATAATAAATCATTAAGTCCAATTATTCCAACATTAGAGGAATGGTGTTCCTGTAGACAGTTTGGGGTCATGCCCACTGCCGAGGAATGCATGTGTTGTAAACATTGCGATTATACAATAGGAAATATGGGAGATATAGGTTGTATAACTGACCATGACCAATTTGATCTTCTAATTCTTAATCCAGATATTCTTTCCATTACTATTATTCAATTTATGATGTTTAAGAAACAACAAGGATGTGTAACTTCCCTAGACACTGACCACACATGTGAACTGATAAGAACTGTGAATGGGGTATGCTGACATCACAGAACATTTGGAAGTTATCGGGATGCTGGGAAAAAAACCCGATGATAAGCCACAACATATTTAACTCTAAACAGTGGAGAGCATCAAAATGGCAGCTCCCATGACTTTGTCAAACTTTGATATTCAATCAGTGATTGTTGCTAAATTATGGTCATGTTAAGAAGAATTTAGTGGTTGACATTATTTTTATGGTAAATATAAATATTTCGACTCTTGTTTACTTTTGCCTGACTTTTCCCTTTAATTTGATTACATATTCTATTTTCAATGTTATCTGATTATAAAATCATACAAAAACTTTGCCATGGCTGATTTATTTACATGTGGGTTTATTTGGAGACTATATATATATATATATATATATATATATATATATATATATATATATATATATATATATATATATATATATATAGTTAGTTGTAAAACATATGAAAATGAAAGCGCTTATGTTTTACTCGAACTTTGTGCTTTTATTCATTTCAGTTTTATCTATATATATATATATATATATATATATATATATATATATATATATATATATATATATATATATATATATATATCCAAATCACAAAAGTATTTTCTCAGTGTCCGGTAAAAATATAATAAAAGAAAAAAAGCAACACTAACTGCAAAACATAAGCGCTTTCATTGTTAAAAATTGTTAAAATTTTTAAAAACGTCTGAAGATTGAATGAAAGCGCTAACATTTTACTCTGTGTTGTCTTTCATTTTTCAAATTTTCTTTATATAAAACCGGACACTGCGATATTTTTTGGATTTATATATATATATATATATATATATATATATATATATATATATATATATATATATATATATATATATATATATATATATATATCTCGAATCGTTGCTGGATAAGTGTTGCAAAATAAAAATAGGTGCAACGGAAGGAGTAAAAGTTCATTGTCTCCTACACGACGATAGTCAGAACATTTATGAAAAAAAAATATCTAAGGTGACTGCATGAAGGGGGTCCAAAACAACATTAAAATTTTGATCAAAACGGGAACCATGGAGATAAAGATGTTGCTGTTAAGCATTAAAAAAAGACAGAGAATTTACAGAGAACATTAACAAAGAAAATGGTAGACTGATTGGTTTTGATGAATCAGATAAAAATATTCAAATAGAAATGAGTAATTATTGCTAGATAATTGCAGACTGTCTTACCGTTTTTTATATGTAGCAAGATGAAATTAGGTATAAAAGCAGAGGTAAATGTTCACTGTCTCAGGCAGAGCAATTTGCAAAACTCAAATGATATAAGTTGTATGTATTCTGAGGAGGCGGGATGGTCAACGAATTACCCATCCGATATACCTTAAAATTTCAAATATCTAATATTTTACTTCACTATTATTTCGTGTAAAGAAAATCCAAGTACCCTAGGTTGAAACTTTCAATTGTTTCTGATTCATTTTAATAAAAGGCTCCTAGTATAATGGAGTTGAATAATGTCAGAAAATAGTCACGACCATCCAGCGATTTGAAGGTTATTTACAGGTAGCTATATTTGCAGTATAGTCAATTGTTATCATGGTTTTGAATTCGGAACGATAAGCTGGGTCTTGTAACACTTAGATTTGGCACTTGTTATACACATGTAGATACAATAAAGCATGGATTGTCTTTATAGTCTCTGTGTTATTCTGTGCTTTACTACTACTGTAGCCTTTCCAGAGTCAGACGATGCTAAATGGAGGCTCCATATGGAAGAAAGGATGGAAGAAATGCTTCGGATGATACAGAGACAAAATGAAGTCACTGACAAACAGACGAATACCATTGAAAAACAATCAGTGGAAATTGAGAAACTTCGACATAGGGTGAAAACGTTAGAAAAAAGGCAAAACAACACAAGAACATCCAACGAAAAAGTTAATAACTATTCGACAGGACATGACATGTTACGTTATCAATTGAAAAAGAACTTCACAGTGAATGTGTGGCATTGAAATCTGTAGTGTCTGTTCCCTGTTTATTTATCAACAATGATCTGAGGTTTCACCTTTGTTCATTTTGACTTTTGTTTTCTGACATCATCCGTTTATATAAAACTTAGGTAATGACGTGTTGTAAAAACTATCGAAACATTTATATAATATATATGTTTTACCTTTATGTACAATATGCTATTGTAAAAATTATTTAAATTTTATTTCTATAGCTACTTGTATAAAAAATATCAATTTCAGCGTTTATAACATTTTTTTCAGTTTCGGAGATTCAGTTTGTTCGCAGACTCCTTGCACCCGAGGTCGCTCACAATCCTGTGGCGTTCTATGCCTACATTTCCAAAGATTTCGGTGGAGTTGGTTCGCATCATGTTTTTCTGTATGATACAATCGTAACAAACCAAGGCAATGGTTATAGCAAACATACCGGTGCTTTCACTGCACCGTTCACGGGGGTTTACGCATTTTGTTACACGGCCTTTGCCTCGGGTAAGCATGTTGCTGGGGAAACCGGGCAGTATGGAGAAGTTGCTGTCCAACTTTGTCATAACGAAGCCTATAAGGGTTCTATTTATGTTAACACGGAAACTGCCATTGATGAAGAATGTCAACTGGATTTGCCGTCCTCATGTTGCAAGCCGGAGATGTCGTATTGACTATGTCGGCAAATGCGGGTCAGGGTTCTTACCATAGCAACAGCAATGGAAGATGGTCGTTTTCCGGCTTCCAGATTTCTTAAAAATGTCAAGGAACATATAAAATAAAAGCGGGGTGTTGAGATAATCGCTGGTTTGCTTTATTCGTAGTGTTTATTTGTATCAAAATCAATTGAAAACATTATTCACATACTAAATCACTATATTTGATCGTAGATGAAAGTCGTCAAATTTTGTAGAACAATCGCATATACATTTTTGCGCAATGTAAAGCGTTTTATAATATGCCGGACGAGAAATTTATCAAACACGTTAACAAAAGTCGTATTCTTTCAATCAAACAATAGAATCAACGCTTTCTTTGGCATAACTTAAAGGTAGATACCGGAAAAATATAATTTAAGTTTGCAACTTACGTATTTATTTATTTATTTTTTGCAAAGAATAAAAAAACCCTCCATAGAACCACGTGAACCGCCAAAGGAAATCCTAGCAGCGTGCAGAACCTTCCTAAGGCCGAATAGCAGCGACACTTAGTTGCAGAGAAAGCTTTATTGTTTAGTGTTTTGATGATAAATTTTATCATACAAGTACCTCTAATAAAGGAATAAGGAATCATTCTTTGAGTATTATAAGGTGCTAATTTTGGTCGGGGCGTAAACAAATCCAATAAAGCCCGAAGGGCTTTATGATACATTTGATCAAGCTCCAACCGAAATTTCCACCTTACGATATTCAAAAAATGATTGCTTATTGCTTATATTTCTATCATTTTAAGCAGTTGTACAATTAAATATTTGAATATAAATGAGCAAACCCCGCTTGCGCCCCAATTATACGTCATTTTAATTCATCGGACTGTATAGTACAAAATCGATATGTAGTGTTATCATAGGCAAAGACACTATATAAAATAAAATGTAAATTTTATCTTTTAATTCCTAAGCCTGGACGATACATAAAAGATTATTTTAATTCATACCCCGTATTCTTTATTAATGCTTCAGAAATCACATAGAAACCAGTTTATAATTTTTTATGCAATACAAATATTTCAACCCTGAGTGCATTTTATTCCTGATGGCACAACGATTATGCATTTTGATAAACAAAAATTTTCATTTCACTTGTAATTTACAAATAAAAAAAATTAGATAAATAAACATGCACCTCGAGATTAAACTGCAACAGTGTTGGAGGCAAATTTTTACTTCAACATTCGTTTATACTGCAAAGAATTGAAAGCTTTGTGTCTCGCTTTTAACTCAACGAATGACACTCAAATCTTGGTATCTAAAATGGTTTAAAACAGCATTGCAAACATTAAAATCGGAAAAATAATTTTTGACATAAATCGTGACCATGCCCCTTTATTTATACACTTTTGACAAACATCGTTAGGTGTAAAACTTTTCTTCTTTTCTAATAAATGGGAATTAGATCACTATGTACTACATACATTAAATCTAAAGGTGACGATGGTAAATGATATCTAAAAGTTATTATTTCATGACTCGATAAAATGTATGTTCGCATATTTAAAAAATTGGTTAGTTAAATAGTAAGTCAAAGACAACAATATGTGATATGCATCACATGCACGTTTTTTAAAAGTGTTATTTTCTAACACATAATGCAGTAAATATTTGCTTAAATTGTCATAATGATCCGTAGAATGCTTAAAAACAAGAGGCCCATAGGCCACATCGCTCAACTGAGCAACAAAGGCGATCTTGTTTGACTTAAACACTTTTAAATAATTAAGAACAGTAAAATTTAATGTCTAGCAAAGTTAAGTACTATAATTTTCTGATGTAAGACTCAATATTTTATATATATTGCGATATATAAATTATATATAACACCCGTATATTATTTCCTGCAGTTTTTGCACATATGTGAACAGTATGAGCTCTTTAAAGATTAAAAAAAACATACATTTTCTGAAACGTATATCAGTTTAAAAACCAGCTACCCGTTGTGGGCCTCCCTTATTGTGTAATCATAATTTGAACCTGTTGAATCTACACAATAAAAGGATGCCAACATTTTATTTCATTAATATTTTGTCTTAGAGGTCAATATATACTAGTACATATCTAGTTTATATGATGACAATACTGGAAAAGGTGGTTACCATTTACTTGAAATATTTTGTTTGGTGTATTGGTATTTATGAAAAGTGTAAGTTTCATTTTCCACATCTAAGTGATTTTTTGTGTTTATATAAGATGCTAACCTCTATGAATATACCATGCCGATGAGATACATTTAATTTTCACAGCTCTTCTCTCGCATGTGAAAGTTAACAAAGATTGAAGGGTCACCAGATAGTCTGGAAGGCATAAGTGGCTAAGGCTACAGTCAAAAACTTAATTGGTCTTACCTTAGATAATTGTTTACCTGGTGTAAACTTGTATGACGTTTTGGAACCTTACTCACTTCATCGAGGAAAACATTCGAATGGAAAATGCTGTCACATGATATGTTAAAAATCTATATGACTAAATATATTGTAAGGCATACAGGTATCTTTTTTTTACTAAGGCCCATCAATTATTTTTATTCATCTTTCCTCAAAAACATCAAATGGCTACAAAACAAGATGATTTTGTGCTGCAATATTTTATTAAAAATAATGATAATGCAGATATCCTCATAATTATAATGTGTCAGAACTGTTTAAAAGGCGTTGTTTTTATGTACTCGTTAAAAAACTACCAAGAATTATTGCAGTTTTATACAATTCATCAACTGAAAACGGACCCCACACAGAAGTTATAACATTCTTTTTTATTTTTCTAGTAAGACAATTCTAATGATCAACAAACATTTCAGCTTCAGTCGTAGAATTATAAACAACTTTTAAAAACTTATCTAATTTGTTTGATTTAATTATTTTAATGTGTTCATACATTTTATAGATAAAATGTTTTGTAATTGTTTGTTAATTGATACATAAAATCAGTCCCTTTGCTTGAATATAAATAAATAGTGTGCTTGAGAAACAAAGTATTGGTGATATATTAAAATAGTCCGAACATCTAAGTGACTGCTCCAGGCTCCAAGGCAATATTAAAAGTTTGATCAAAATGGGCACCATTTAGAAGAAAATTTAGCTTTAACACTCATTTAGTATAAAGAAAGTTTAAGTATCTCTAAAAACTTTCACAATCTTGTCCTATATCTTTAAATAGAACTCTTCGTCCAAAGAAGGTAAAAAATGTCTAAGAATGATTACGACTATCCAGCACTTTTAAGGTTATATACTGTAACTTTACGTTTAGTACAATCTAATGTTATCGTGGTTTTATTCCGAACGATAACCTGTGTCACATAACGCCTAGATTTGGCACTTAATATACACATGTATATACAATAAAGCATGGATTGTCTTTATAGTCTCTGTGTTATTCTGTGCTTTGCTACTATTGCTGCAGCGTGGCCGGAATCGGGCGATGCTAAATGGAGGGTCCATATGGAAGAAAGGATGGAAGAAATGCTTCGGATGATACAGAGACAAAATGAAGTCATTGACAAACAGACGAATACCATTGAAAAACAATCAGTGGAAATTGAGAAACTTCGACATAGGGTGAGAACATTAGAAAAAAGGCAAAACAGCTCAAGAACATCCAACGGAAAAGTTACTTACGAGTCGACAGGACATGGCAATGTTACGTTATCGACTGAAAAAGAACTTCATAGTGAAGGTATTTAAATCTTCTAGAGTCTTCTGTCTTTTTTTATTTACCAACAATGATCCGAAATTTTACCTTGGTTAATGCTGTACTTTGTTTTCTGACACCATCCATTCATGTGTGATGTAAATATTTGGCAATGACGTTTTGTTAAAAACTAATATATGATTTCATAGGGATATGAGTTGCTCCTTTTTTTCCTAAAATATTCAATTGTGAAAATCATTTAATTTTTGTTAGTTTCATACGTACATGTACTTGTTTAAAATATATCATTCTCAGTGTTAAAAATATCTTAGTTTTTAGTTTCAGAGACTCAGTTTATTCGCAGACTCCTTGCACCCGAGGTCGCTCACAGTCCTGTAGCATTCTATGCCTACATTTCTAAAGATTTCGGTGGAGTTGCTGCGCACCATGTTTTTCTGTATGATACAATCATAACAAACCAAGGCAATGGCTACAGCAAACACACCGGTGCTTTCACTGCACCCTCCACGGGGGTTTACGCGTTCTGCTACACGGCCTATGCTTCGGGTGAGCATGTTGCTGGGGAAACCGGTGATTATGGAGAGGTTGCTGTCCAGTTGGTTCACAACGGGGCATACAAGGGTTCCATTTATGTTGATACGGAAAGCCATTACGAAGAGGAAATGTCCACTGGATTTGCCATCCTCATGTTGCAAGCCGGGGATGTTGTACTGACTATGTCAGGATTTGCAGGTCAAGGTTCTTTCCATAGCAACACCGGCGGAAGATGGTCGTTTTCTGGCTTCCAGATTTCGTAAAAAAAAAATGTCAAGAAACATATCAAATAAAAACGTTTTGCGTAGATAACCCTTGTGTTATTTGGATCGAGATCAATTTGAAACAATATTTACCTACTAAATCACTGAATGTGCTTGTGGATGAAAGTCAAACTTTATAGAGAAACCCAATATATACTTTTGCGTAATGTAAACAGTTTAATAATAAGGCGGAAGAGAAATTTATCAAACACCTTAACAAAATCAATATTCAATATATAAGCAATAGAGTCTACCCTTTTCTTTAGTGGTAAATTGGTAGAGATTAGTAAGGAAAAAAAATAAATGTTAAGTTTGCAAGAAACTAATTTAATTTTTTGCAAAGAATGTTACCTCATTAGAAGCAGATGAAATACCAAACGAAATCCTAGCAGCGTATAAAACCTCCTAAAGGCAATAGAAAATTTAGAAAACTTTATGACCTGCTTTTATCATAAAGTAAAACACTTTGACTGAAGTATTAAGCCAAACTGTAAAATATTTTCGCTGTTTTCAAAATATCTATAAGAAACCGACCGTCTTTTATCTATTCCATCTTTTTTCAAATTCTAAGAAAATATCTTAAATAATAAAAGTACTTGGCTCTTGGTTTACAGTTTTAGTTGGCGTTCAAAATGTTATTCAGCCTATAATATAAATTATATTTATACTATTTTACTCTGGATGTATTTAATGTATTTCAAGGTTGTAAAAATGGCAAAAAATTGGAATCAAGCGTTTTTACAACATTTGAGATGCAATTTTGTTTTTCAATTTTCAATTGAGTCCTTAGATAAATTAACAACTGTGCTTCGATGATACATTTAAATATACATGTACATATACATCTAATTTTTTTAATTCCTTAGATTGGACATAAAATCGCACTTGTAATTAGCAAATGAAAAATGAATACTAGGGCATGTAATTAAATTCCTCGAGATTCAACTGCAACAATTATGTTGGCAAAATTTTAAGAGAAAAACGTAGCTGCCATTTGAGCTGCACTTAAAACCTTTAAAACTTAAAACTGCCGATTTAAACAGAGAATCGATTGTAGTACCGCTTAGCCAAACTTAATTATACGCTGTCGGCAAACATCCTTAGGTGTAATACTTTTCTTCTTTTCTTACGAATGGGAATTAGATCATTCATGTCCTACATATAATAGACCCAATGGTGACTACTGGAAATGATACCTTTAGCAATAAAATGTAAGCATGTTCAAAAACTCAAAAACTGGCTAGATAAATAGTATGTCAGCGGGAACGATATGTGATATGCATTATATGCACGGTTTTAAGAGGGTTTTTTTTTCTAACACATAATACAGTATCCAATTAATATTTGCTTAGATTGTCTTTAGAACCCTTAAAATGTTGTAAAAAAGCTTGAATTACGTTACTCGGAATTCTCTCAGAATGATGCTTAATATACTCTGTAGAATTTCACAGAACCCATGGGATGCCCAACAGGTGAAGTATATCGCCTCTACTTAAAACACCTTTCTACTCAATTTCATGGCTTCTCGCAAAACATACTTCCGAACGACTGTGGATTAATTTCGATGTTTAATCATAACAAAATGGCGCAACATCTGTGTTCTATTCTACAAGCTTGGAAAGAATTTTAATGCTGAACGTAACCTAGATTTCACCTTGAGAATACGATGCCATAGTTTTAAAGTATATCATGTATGTGGCTTGAAGAACTCATGCTTTCTAAACAAAAAGAAAGAATTGTGCATATAATGTAGATACAAATTATTGTCGTCGTTTATTGTTTGTTATTTTTTCTTGATTGTTGCATTTATTGATGGTTCAGTAAATTATGTTCTTGCTCTAACGCGTATTGTTGCGATAAATATGTTGCATATGATTGCATGTTGCATTTATTATTGTGGCGATAAAATATACGTTTGTGATTTTATTGGTCGCATTTATCACATGTATTGTTGCGATAAAAAAACAGCTTGGTGTTGCTTTTGTTGTTTATTTTATGTTAAATAACTATAGTGATCATGTTTATTTTGTTGCTTTTGGTTTATCTTTGTTATGACATAAGATTTTTAATTTGATATTTGCTAATTACTACAGTTTTGTTGTTTTCTTCGGGTTGATTTATGACGATGCTTTAATGATATATCAAATTCTCTCGTTTGCAGTAAATGTCTCCTCTTTTTACTAAATTCTGTAAATTTGAGATTTTATTTATTACACAAATATGTGATATGAATCGTAGAATTAAATTTCCGGGTTATTTTTTTCTTCATGCAGATATAAATGTCCTTCGAGACACAATAACATGGCTGCAAAATAATCATATTGTGATGTCAAACATGTCAAGATTCGGGCAATGACCGAATGTAATAACCTATTGTGACGACATGTAAAGTTCTTCAAAAAAAAGGGGTGGGGTGAAAATTTGTTGTCCAAGGCAATAATACATTGTTGGTATCATTTTCGAGTGTATTAATTTTTGTGCTCGGTTTTCGGTCTTTGTCATCTAAATGAACTTTGATAAAAAACCCCAGTAACTAGGATTTTTAACAGAGTCATGTAGGTCTATTGATAACCAATTTCGATGCAGATACACCGCATATTTACTTTGCATTGAATTTTACATAAATACTTATCAATACTTTGAAAGAAAAAATCCTATGCTCTTAGCTTTGTTGTAATGGCGGAGGTTAAATATAAACATATACTTGAAAAAAGGCGCTGTACAAACTACCCTTCATTAGGTACTCAAGGATTCACGAGCAGTTGTTTGGTGATTTCTTTAAATGTTTTATGAATTCAGAAGAGTACACACTGTGATCAAAAACCTTCATTTAAACTCTATCTTTGAGTAAACAGCGGCACCGGTGATCACTGATGTCTATTCCCCACCATTGAATTACATTGTCATATGCAATTAAACTCCTATTTTGAAATGCAGAATGTAAATTAAACATTGGAACGACAGAAATGCAAATGTTTTCGACCCACTGTATAATGACATTGCCGATCGCCATTTCTTTCCATCACATTAAACGGTAAGTGGACTTAAGTAGATTTAAGCCGCCTTCCTGAACATCGCATATCTGATGAAGAGAGCTCGCTGAGAGAAGATGGAAACTTGATGTGCATAAGAGAAGCAATCATCTTAAGACTTAGTGGCCTTTATGTACAGAGACACAGCAGTATCTACATTCATATCGCACACCTTCGGTGATACAAACAAGAATTGCAAGAGCGATAGAGGAAGATAGAGAGAAGAATTTTTACGGAGTGAACGAGTGGGATGGACAGAGGAACGAGCACTTGTTTAAAAAAAAGATCCATAACTGCTTGATCGGGAAGCGGCTTGCATTGTGAATATATTTTCAAGTGCTTTCTGACTGTGGGAAGAAATAAATGGAGAATTTATATCCATGCATTGTTTGATTTTGGTCTTTGTTGTATGGAATCGTTTTCCTCACTGGCATCCATTCGGAAGTTGTTGAAGTTTGTGGCCGCATTAAGTAAGTACAGGTATATGATATCGTTGATGATATTGTTTACACAAGCCGGTTTCCATGTTATCATGAGATCAAAAACAACTTATGTAAAATGCGATATGGATATAAACAAATTTGCAATGCGTTTTGGGGGGTTGAAAAAATATTGCAATAAAGATATCAAATATGATCGTCGATTTTTATCAATAATGTATACAAAACGTATAAATGCCTCGATAGTGTAGTGAAATTTTCTACGGTATACTCGTTGCATTGGCGTTCGTTTATCTTTTTTAAACACAAGGTCATTGTTTTATTAATTTTAATTAAACTTATTTGAAACATTAAATATGTTTTATTTTAAAGTTTACTGAGTTTTAGTACACGCTTGACACGTCACTTTTACTAATGCTGCATTTACACCAGTAAACTTTAAAATAAAACATATTTAATGTTTCAAATAAGTTAGGTTTCATCATATTTTTATTTGTAGGTTACCATTGTGGTTTAAGGAGGTTGGATGGTCAACACATTAACCATCAGATCTACGTTAAACTTTTAGACGTGCTATTTCTGGCCATAAACTAGCATTTGGTGAAGAAAAAAACTAAATACTCAAAATTTGTATTCAAACAGAGCTCTTTTTCTAAAGAAAGTAAATACAGCCCTAAAAATTGCCGAGACCATTCGAACCCTCCTAAATATTATAGCTTTTTCATGCATTGTGGGTGTTTGATAGTTTTTAAATCTTAATTTTAAAAACACCATGACTGTTCCGATCAGAACTATTGAAACTACCTTTGTCTATTTCGTTTCGTAATCATATTGAAATTTATAAATATAGAGAGCGGATTGGGAGATCCTGAATCTAATCAACCAGTACTGATTTGCTGTAGGTATCATATCGGGTCACGTGAATGGTCTGACGTGTTGGAAGTGTATTGGAGAGGAATGTAGTGGGGAGAATTTTGAGGAGTACTCAGAGAAAATCCACTGTGAACAGGGCGAATCGTGTATGGTAGGACTTTCAATTAAAATTATTGAAATTATTAAAAATCGTCAAACAATCCTGGTTATTCTTTAATCTAGATCACCATTACATAATATGTTCACAATATGCATACATAAAGACACATGGGTGATTGTATTTGCGTGAAGACATCTTAACACGTGTATCAGTTGTATTTCATGGGAAATTTATAATTATTTGAAATATTCACTCAGTTATTATTTACTGTGACACTGATAATTAAAATTTCAATGTACTTTTTATCATAATCATCTTAAAAACGTAAACATTATGGATTGCAGAAAGTTGTGTTTGAAATGGTGGACTATCCTTCTCCTCTGAAGTACGAGTCGGTTGTTAGAACGTGTTCGAGGGGTCCTTGTGAACCCATCACCATGGAAACATTTACATGTAATGGCTGTCGAGGAAAGACTCGATCCTACAGATTCTACGGGTGTTCGATTCGAACGTGCTGTGAAAAGGACTACTGTAATAAGACTGCTAGTATAACAATGGGAGGATTCTGGGCTTCATTACTTTTCCCCATTTTTGTGATAAGAATTCTTTAGTCCTTTTTGTTATAAGATCAATCCATGAACTTAAATCCATGATAATCACAATTCTTTTGTTAAAAAAAAAAAAAGAATAATACATTTCTTTTATTTCGCATAGTATATTAAGTTTGAAATTTGCTATCAGGTTGTAATTAATTGACGAAGAATAATCAGTCAAACGAAATTAAAACGTGATTTTTTGCCGCTATTTCGGGCAAAATATGTTATATAGAGAAGTAGAAAAGTAGAAAAGACTTTAGTGGATTGTTTTAAAACAGTGATACTTTGTATCACAAGAAGAGAGGTTTATGTCTTTTTTTTGCATATACCATAAAACAACGTATATACCTCTAGTATATAGATCTGTTAAAGACATTCGTCAGTGTAATACACCCAGGAGACTCCAAAACGTTTATCTGACTTGGATCATTATAAAGGATCGTGTCAGTGCATTGTATTGACATTTGCTTTTAATCTTCGTGGTAATTTGAATAGATATTCTAAAACTGAAATATCAAAAGAAAATGGCTTCACTTATTGACCTAATTACAAATCTGTCATCTCTCGCTTTTGTGAAAACAAATGCGAATCTTTTGTGTTTGTAGATGAATCAAGATGTTTCCCGAAAATCGATGAGATACAGTCTGCCGATTCAGCGACATTATTAAATATATTCACTCAGATGAATGAACATATGACGCAACAATGTGCTAGATCATTTGGTCTGATTTGTTTGTTTACAGGAAGTTGATCTTATCTTAATTACAGGTTGTTGTTTTTTTAATTATCGAGGCGTTTTGGCCTCGATCTAACCCAACCCTAACTTATATGGTAAATTTTATATATCTACATCATATACATATATATATATTTTATTACATTCATCCGATTTCCTTTCTCAAATAGAAAACTAGTACGTCTTCCCCCTCCTATAGTTTTTGAAAATTCAAATATCAATTTTATATTTAAAAAAGTGCAATAAACTATTAACATAATGATTAGATAAATCGATAAATCTATCATGAAACTATTAACATAATGATTAGATAAATCGATAAATCTATCATTAATATCTTGGAACTTTTTTGATTGGTTGGTTAAATAAAAAGTGATTTCCATAATAAGTGATTTCCATAATTTTTGTCAATTGAATTTTTTTTTATTTCTCTCTCGGCGTTATCTTTTTATTGCAATCAAAACAGTGAATGGAAACCTTAATATCATGCGGCAAAGATGATCAAATTTTCATTGAATATTAAATGAAAGATACGTCCAGAATTAGTGCTACTGGAGTTGTTCAGAAATTGTTTTACCATATTGATACAAGACTACACCAGCACTTTTTAAAAAAAATAAAAAGCAAAAATACTACATGAACTTTTCCTTTAACTTTGCAGCTATCTAGTGCAAGCTTCTAATGAATTATTTTCTCTCATATTAGAGATAAATGATTTTATTCTTTGATATAGACGATGTGTATTAACGTATTAACCAAATTTTCTTTCTTGATACGAGCCCCATCTTTGTTACTTTAACATCTATTACAAAGTAATTATCTAATTACAGTATTTACTGCATTTAACCGGCACGAAATATAAACTAGGCCCCTGTTGTTTTATTACATTACGCTCGAAACAATCCTTTTTATTCATAATTCAATACAACAACCCTGTACAATCCCACACCCACCCACCCCAACTCCCCGCGAGAATTGACTTTTCTTGTTTGCGCGTTTAGTAAACGACCGAATAACAAAAAACTGAAGAAATCCAGACTCCAACGCTGTTTCCCTCTATCCCTTTCATCTCCTTGTACATTCATGTATGCTGCATTTGAAGGAAACCATTAGCCATCATAAATGTCTATTGACAACCTGTCTCCCACACTGTACATCAGACCGGCCAGTCATCGTCCCTATCCGCTGCAACTTGTCAGTTAACACTGGGTCTGCTTTGTAGCACGAGGTTTTACTCTATATGAGTGGATCAAGGATTTTGTATCCGGTGGGGTGGGGATGGGGGAAGGGGTGGAAATTGTACTGGTTTGCCACGGGAATTGGCTTTCTAATGCCTAATTATAAATTTCCGCCCAAGGTGGGGGGGGGGTGGAAATTCTTTTGGTGTCTGATTCCTACATTTAGAGATTAACTAGCTGTGAATTTATAGTAGATGAATCAAGATATTACTAGATCTCGGTGTGGGGATGGGGAGGGGAGGCGTACTAGAACCGTGCATGCGCGATTCCTCGATAGGTAACCCAGAGTTGTGATGGTTCTGTTCTACAAATATAAATCCTCGACCGAGTGTCCAGGTTCCGCAATAAGGATGAAGTTGTCTCACGCAATTGTGCTTTCTGTTGGAGATATAAGACTGATAAGTTGCTGAGTTGCAGTAGCTGGGCGATAGTCATCAACCATACACAATCCCTGCAGTCACTAATCTCCGCTGTCACCGTCACAAACATCGCCCTTATCATCATCATGATCATCAATATGATCGTCATATGCTTTGTTGACATATCAATAACATTCTAAATCATCTTTATCATTATTTTGATCTTCATCAATGACAAGGCTAGTTTCAGAGTTTTCTTAATCACAATTCAGTCTCTCGCGGTCATTCATTAACCTTTTTTTTTATTCTTCGCCTTCGCATATAACTTTGATTTGTCTTACGATGCTGAAGTTGATTAGTGCCTAATTACGTGTATTATCATCAATCTGTCTTCAGGAATATTACATACTAAATCGATCAGTGTTGAGTAAAAAGAAACTTAAAGATTCAGTGGAAATTGGCACTTATTTAACCTACATGTTTGCTACAGTGTACGTTTCATAAGTTATAAAATGCAATGTATCGAAGCTGAAGCGAACTATGAAATATAACGCTAATTAAAACAAGATGTTGATTTACAATATATCTACGCCAAAAATAAAAACCCTCAAAACTGTAAGTCAATAAATAAGGCATGCAATTAAGAACACTGACCCTGAAAAAATCTAGAGAAAATGTTTTTGTGAATTCCTCGCATGATGTAGTGGAGCAAGCGCTTAGTGGTATACGAGCAGTGTTAATCTCTACCAACGTCGGGGTAAGTGTTTGTTTCTTGGCTTCTTGTCCCAAATATTGTGTTAATGAGAGTTTTGTAAAACAACAGGTAGTATATATCAGAGAGAGAGAGAGAGAGAGAGAGAGAGAGAGTACAAAAATATGTAGTTTATCTCAGAGAGAGAGAGAGAGAGAGAGAGAGAGCATTTATTCATCAAAACAAATTGTAATCGTAATATGTTATCTCATTTTTTTTTCAACTGAAACAATCTAGCTTAATACCTTGATGAAACAAACTTATATTACTCTATAGTTTTATTCATTCTTGTTTTTATTACATGTACATATTATTATCTGAACATTAAGCTTTATGGATGAACATTAAAACTCATTGATACACAAAACAAAAGTGAAAATTAAAATGTTAGATATGTTTTGCACAATACAGATGTCTATTTTAAGTAATGACATGTAGAAAGAAAATTCTCGGACAGCACATTGTAACATTTTATGCATATTGCAAAACATATATATGTAAAAATTAAAAAAAATCTTGAACAACACATTATACCAGTCTGTGTAATACATATCATATTTATGTAAAAAAAAACATGTTCACGTAATACTTTCTTTTACAAATCATTCCTTGATCGTACAAAAGTTTTCTGAAGAATTTAATTTGTCTTTTACTAGAAGTATCAAACAGATTACGCGTGCCATTATATTTGAATAAACAAAGTCTCTGGCAGCATTAAATTTTTTCAATTAGACGGTTTAACGCCTTTATTCTAAAATTGACCAAAAAAATTACCCCCCCCCCCCTCCCCCCCTCCCTTGCATATAAATTTCAACAAAAAACAACCCCCCCCCCCCAAAAAAAAAAAATCCCTGCATATATGCCCTCAATAATGCATGTAGAAATTACAGACCATTAGACAATTTGTGCCACAACAAAACTAGTACACTTCTACGAGAGATATCTCTATCTAGTCACAACGTACAAATTATGCGTAACTTCAAAACGAATACATTTATTTCATATTTTTTTTTATTAGTTATTATTATTTGTTGTTTTTCTAGAATTATCTTATTATTACTCAAAATTTTAAAATTCAAACTTAGAGTCGCTTGACTAAGTGCGCGTACAACTTACTCAAATTTTCAATCTGACGCATAAACATATTATCTGCGTTATATTACAACATTAACATTCATGGATTTATCTGTAGAAAATTCGTAATGAAAATGAAACATTATGACAAATATACACTCTTTAAACATCCTCTCTCTCTCTCTCTCTCTCTCTCTCTCTCTCTCTCTCTCTCTCTCTCTCTCTCTCTCTCTCTCTCTCTCTCTCTCTCTCTCTCTCTCTCTCTCTCTCTTGTGAGAATGAATAATCAATGTATAAAAATTAAAAAATGTAAGCAGATATAAAAAAGAAATATTCACATACATGTAGTTGCATACATTTGTTCCATTCAAGGAGTGATATTAATTAATTTCATTCAGCATGGTTCTTATAACATTGATGATCTACATTCAGCCATTATGCAAGTCATCTATTTTAAAAGTCTTCGTATAACAGACCTGCAAGGAAAAATAATAAATTTAAATTTTCTCTTTCCTCTAACGAGGACATAATGAAGTGAAGCGGGGATACATGTTTATTGGTGATTATTTTCTGACATTTTGACGTTGTCATTTAAAGAGTAATGAATTATTCTCTGAGTTTTATGAGATGTGATCAAATATAATAAAACACCAACCGTAGTGTTCACGTCATAATATTCAAAGAAAGATCCTTTCTTACATATATTTATATGATTTTGAGCAATATGTACATGTATGACTACATATTGAATAATTGACATTTTTATTCTACATGTGTATCTTAATTTCGTATAATTATACAAACCCCGCTTGCGCTCCAAAAGCACGTTATTTGCGACATTGATGAAATGTATTGAGCTGTACGTTACCAATAATTAAAACTCGCTTATGTGACAGTCAATTTTAAGTTTTTAGGAGGAAAGATGGTCATCAAATTCACCATTAGATCTATGTTAAAAATCTACAATGCTCACCATCGCAACTCTCCGATTGTATTTACATCACCGGATGTTAGAATTTTATTCAAAATGGAGTCGTCTCGAATCAATTTAAAAGATCGGCTAGACAATCGTATGTGTGTTGTTTGTGGTATAATTGATCCACTGAATCATTGAATTTAATTTGGTCGAACGCATATCAAAAGTTACGGAACTGTTACGTATTTATATCAATTTTCATAAAAAGAGAGGTTGTCATGGATGCCTTACTATAATATCTTATACTATAGTCTGTTCCAAGATATTTATGCAGCACATTTGGACGAAATTATTCATACTTTTGAATGAACATCGTTTGAACCCTGAGGCACTTATAAATATAATGCAATTAAGCAAAATGTAAATCCAGGACATCTTGGTACAGAGTATAATATATTCATGGTTGTTTTCCCTGCATGTTGGGAAGGCTTGAGAAGTTGCGGTCGCTCTATAGTGGCAGTATATTTGAAGAAGAAAAAAGAGGACAGTCTTAATACTACAAACTACTCTTACCTGCTACACATCCGGTCATGAAACACGCGGCACTTCCGGCAATCATGGCCCTGAGAACAATGGAAGCTAAATCGGACTTCCGGCTGGGAGCTAAGGCGCCCAATCCACCGAGTAAAATCCCCATGGAGCCAAAGTTAGAGAACCCACACAGGGCGTATGTTGCTACTACCTCTGACCTCGTCTATGGTAAAAACAAAACAGATAAGAATATGTTTTACTATACAGTGAAACTTGATGATATCGAATTCCTATGGACCATTGGATTTATTTTGATATATTAGTTATTCGTTCTAACCGTATAACGAATTTGCAGTAATAGGTATTGCCAAATTCGTTATAGACCTGCTTCCTTTCACACGTCCACAATTTGTGGTTATTTAAAGGCATCCAAACAGCTGGTAAATAAAAATACACTTCAGGACACCTAAATATTTGGATTGTAAATTGAAAGAAATATATGAATAAGTTCACATTCTAGATTACTGATTAAGATAAAATGTTTTCTATAAAAATGTTCAAAATCTAGAATGAAATGATAACGATATGTTATACGTGAGCAGTACAGCTTCTACAGATTAGGATAGGTATTCTGTAATTTTTTGTCTTATAATAGTTTTGTATGGAACAAATGGGATAGCCTGGTTTTACTGGTTTAGTAAACTTCTTGTAATTTTCAAAGGCACTTGGGACATGGATCTCCCTCCATTTTTAGCCGGGCTCTGCTGAAAGCAGAGGCCTGGCTATAGGCAGGCAAATCGCCAATGTTACTATAAATAGCACAACTTCAAAAGTAAACAAAAAACCAAACAGCGTCAAGGTAAAGCTTCCGGTATACCAAATAGTTACACAAAGAGCCACGATTTGTCAAAAGTGTTGGCATTTTGTTTCTTTTATTTAATTTTCGAATGAATTTTTTATCTTTTTTAGTTTTATTATTAATAACGTGTTTTTAAAACATTACTATGCATTCTGGACACATACAATGCGCATGAATTTCCATGAACTACTTTGCTCCGCGATGAAGAAATGGGGATTGAATATTTAATGCTTTTTGCAAAATTCAAGGCAGCAACTGTTGAACTTTTTAACTTCTACTAGACAGACATATTTTTTGTTTACAGCCGCTTACAAAATTTGGCCACTCTCTGATGCTTTGCCGACATTAAAAGCATGAGAGAGAGAGAGAGAGAGAGAGAGAGAGAGAGAGAGAGAGAGAGATTTTCAGTCTTTACTACACAATATGCATAAAGACACACCAAAAGACCCAGCTTTCATTACTTCAGTACTTTGATTCTCTGTTAAAACTATAACCAACAACCAAAGAAAACCCACCAAATCCAAAGTCAACTCACATTTATTTTTGCGTATTGGTATGTTTTCGGAAGAATTATAATTTATTGATCATTGTACTTATTCGGGGTTTTTTTCAAGATTGCTTTACAAACTCGTTCTTCGACTTTTTACGTTCGTAAAAAGTGTTATTTTAAAGAATAACTCATTGAATTAAAAAGTTTCTATTTCTATTAAATATGCGAACTAGAAATGTTTTTATAGAAAGAGAGTGAGTGTCGGCCTCTGATTTTGGTTTTGAAATACCTAAACACATTTAAAATGCGAAAGGGGTTGGGTTCCTTGCATCGAGTGACTGCGGTAATTTTCTTTTGTTGATTCGTTTGTTGAATTGTTATTATGGAAATGTGTTTTAATTTTCAACAGTTAACTGTGTCACTATGTGTAATTTGATGTAGTACTGAAAACGTATTGTTACATGAACATGTACATAATATGGGGTTGTGAATAAACATTTTGCATGGTCAACCATATCATGTCCATTATAAAACATATATACTGTATGCATTATATAATATTCTTTATGTAATATGATTACCATTGGCATTAAAGTCAAATAAATGTAAGGTCTTTATCAAGGAAAGACGACACAGTATAGAAATCATGGACGGGACGTATTTGCATTTTTTAAATATTTTGACTACTTTTGACTAGATTAAGTAAAGGAGTTTATTCTTAATGCTACAAATGATAGGAGAAAAATTATTCCCGTACAACAACATTTTAATATTTACATCCTACCAGTCACTTTTTGATTTGAAATAAGACGATGAAAGCAGACGGGGACTGGGGGTGTTAGTGGTTAAAATAAAAGCAAATCAAACCTCTAAAATCCCACTATTCGTTATCTTCAAAATGGCAAGAATAATTAAATATCCACAACTTTGTAAATACTTCGCTGAATATGACACTGGGTGAGAGGGGGGTTGGGGTGGAGGTACAAGTAATATGGTAAAAAAAATAAAATGACCAATCAAACCTCTAGAATCCCATTCTTGAGAATCTTTAATCCGCCGTCGAAGCTAGGGAGCCACAGGTCGTCCCCTTTATAATGCCAGTCCGTGTGGTTTCCCATCACGTAGTCACTGAATATCTTCTTGTTCTTGATGATCCCGCCCAGCTGATCGTAGGCCACGAACTCATTGGTGAAGGTCTTCAGGCCGATCAACCGCGCCACACTGCGGCAATCCCGTATAGACGTGCCCATGAAAAACGGGATTGGGAAAAACACGTAGGAACAGATGAACTGTGGGAATAGGAAAGAAAAAAATACAATAAAGACAGAACGTTCCCATCTAATTTGGATTAGGAAAACTGCGAACATTTAGGAACAAATGAACTGTGGGTATGGTGAAGAAAAAATACAATCCATAATAGATGTTCCCGTGATAAATGTAACGGGAAAAGTTATAAAAATGTAGGAACATATGAACTATGGGAAAGGGAAAGAAAAAATACAATCCAGAAAAGACGTTCCCGTGAAAAAAGGATGGGAACAGCTACGTACATATATAGGAACAGATGAACTGTGGGAATTGGAAAGTAAAAAATAACCAACAATACTACATAATAGACGTTCCCCTGATTAATAGGATGGGAAAACTGTAAATATATAGGAACAGATGAACTGTGGGATATGCAAAGAAAAAATACAATACAGAACAGAACAGACGTTCCCGTGAAAAACGGGATTGAAATACAGCGTAGAAAAGGATTTAATGTAGAAATTTAAAAGAAATGTACAATCTGAAATAAACGTTCCCATGAAAAACGCAATTAGGAAAACATGCAGGAACAAACACCCCAAGGATTAACGAGAAAACGTTTGTGTCTTAATGTTGAATTATATTTTATATCTATTCTTTAAAGTGTATTATTGCAACTATATTTATTTATTCAATATTATTTAGTATAATGTATTATAGATTTTCATTAAAAAAGAGATGGAAAAATTGTTGAAGTCATAACTGATGAGCTCTGGAAACGAGGGGGGAGGGAAGTTAGCGGGTAAAACCATTCAATCAACAATACGATTTACCACAGTACTACCCTAGAACTTTCTCCTAGTTCTATTCTTCGTGGAAATCGAGGTATTGGTTACAAATTTGTTGAATACGTTTTCTGGTATCAGTAAGAACCTATTATTACCTAATCAAAGGGATATTTTTTTTTTTTTTACAAATTAAATATTTGCGTCTATTTTGAACTGCCGGTCAATAGACTGCAATCTATTAGATCGCGGTCAATAGATTGCGATTTATTGGACTGCCGGTCAATAGACTGCGATCTGTTGGACCGCCGGTCAATAGACTGCGATCTATTGGACCGACAACGTATTTCAGAACGCGGGTATGTTAATGCTTCATCCTTTCGATAGTTCTCAGGGAATGTTCCTTTACATAGACACTGTTTTTAGTACTTGGTAAAGCCAAATTCAATGTTATCAAAATGGGGTATCAAATAATCAACAGTTTTAAAGCTTTATATAAGGTAAAAGACTATTTAAAATCTAATGGGTTGAAGGCTCTCCCTTCTTTGTGTAAACTGATATTAAATTGAGATATTGTAATGCATGCAACAGGTTTTGTGATTGTAAAAGATGAAAAAAAAAATCTGAGTATATTGCATAATGGCACGAAAACCATCTGCAATATACAAATTGTAAAATTGTAAACCCCGAAAACTAAAAAAGGAATTAGGTAATAAAACAATTATTTAATGCTTGAACAGTCAATAAACCATAATTTTTTCCCTTGGTGCAGGGAACAGGTCAGTATGATCTATTACCCGAGGCCGTTGGCCTAGGGCAATAGATCATACTGAGCTGTTCCCTGCACCTCGGGAAATATATTCTGGTCTATTGACTGCTCAAGCATTATTTAATTGTAAACTATAATACGTGTACATTAGTCATCTTTGAACTGCTATGATTTTATATTTACATCCAACAAGTATTATTCCTTTTATTTCTTAACGGAAACTTATAGTTAATTCATAGCTCTATAGAAACAACCAGACTGAAATCTACACGCCCCGTTTATCGATTGGTCGAAATCTACAGCGGCTGAGAAACTGACAAGAAAATGACAGGACAGATATTGACACGCCCTGTTTATCGATTGGTCCAAACCTACAACGACCTAGGAAAAATCACGGACTGCACGAAATAATCATGACGATGTCAAACTCAAAGTTTCACAGGAGACGATTTGGCTGTTTCTTATAGCTAACGTACTTACGTATATTAACAGTAATTTAGTAAATTTTACTTAGTTTTCATAATCAATTTATCAATAAGCTAAAAGAAAGATGTTAATATAAACAATAAAATACTTTCTTTGATGACTCATGCGGGTTATGAAGGAAGCGATCATTGCAGAAAAAAATACCATAACCCGCTAACGCGGGTTATGTATTTTTTCTGCAATGTCGCAACCTTCATATCCCGAATGAATCATCAAAGAAAGCATTTTATTGTTTAAATAAACTAAAGATATAATATCATTAATATTATGAAATTATCATTATTCACACAAAAATCTAATATCTTTTTTTTTTTTCACAGAGAATCAAACTTCGGAAACTCACTTCCAATGTTAACCCTTCCACTTCCACCAGCTCGCCGAACCAGGTCAGTGTGGCGTCCACAAACTTGAGGATGGACAGGAAGGCGATCACGTGGACAGCTATACCCGCCACCACCTTCACCGAGCTAGCGGCGCCGGCTGACGCCGCCTCGATGATGTTTCTGTGTTGTCTGGAAGTGGGGGAGACATGAATATTGAGTGAAATCTTCATGATAATGATTTAACTAGTCTGAATATTGAAGCACAAAATATAAACAAATACAAAAACCAAGAACAACCCCCCTCTCCCCTGAAAAAAAAAATCAAAAAAAAATCGAACAAACAAAAACAATAACGGGGAAAAAACTCCAACATCACATAATAGTAATGAACACAAAAGTATCCCCCCCCCCCCAAAAAAAAAAAATAAAAAATTACAGTTTCTTAGACCTACTACCCAGATATTGTTTATAAGGTTTTTCTTTTAAATGTGAAATATTTAAACAATAAAATGCTTACGCGGGTTATGTATTTTTTCTGCAATGTCGCTACCTTCATATCCCGAATGAATCCCCAAAGAAAGCATTTTATTGTTTATATTAACATCTCTATTTTAACTAATTAATAAATTGATTATGAAAAAGTAAGTAGAAATCACTAAATTACTGGTAATGTACATAAGTACGTTAGCTAGAAGAAACAGCCAAATCGTCTCCTTTGAGACTTTGAGTCTGACATCATCATGATTACTCCGTGCAGTCCATGATATTTTGTAGGTCGCTGAAGGTTTAGACCAATCGATAAACAGGGCGTGTCAATTTCAGACCTGTCAATATCTTCTCAGTTTCAGCCGCTGTATATTTCGACCAATCGATAAACGGGGCATGTATATTTCAGTCTGGCTGTTTCTATAGAGCTATGATTTAACTATAAGTTTTCGTAAGAAATACAGGGAATAATACTTGGTAGATGTAAATATAACATTATTAATCCAGTCGAATTGCAACAAACATGTGCTTTGAGGCCAACTTTCGAGAGTACGAGTCATGAATGAATTGGAAATATAACTCACAAGTTTTCATACGTTAAATTATTAAAGCCAGCCAAATATTTCCTTGCTTCTTTGTTAGTTTTTTTTTTTGGTAACCAAAGACTAACAATCATTGAGGCTGGATGGCCAAAATTAACCATCAAATCTATACATTTAACTTAACGAGCTCTTCTTTCAAAGGAGATCAATGCCGTCTAAAAATGGCCGCGACTATCAACCCTACTAAATCAACTTACGATTTTCCCATTTTGTAAAAGTCTTTTGATGTTGATTTTGTCCTCTCCACTTCCGGGTAGGATAATTTAGCCATTGCTAAAGCAGCAGGGGCCGACATCACAGATGCCGAGAGGAGATGGTTGGCTGGTACCTAGACAGGATTAATTAACATCATTCGTCAAACCTCGGCTTTTTTTATCCCCTTACATCAGGTACGACCGAGGTGTGCCGAATAACATTTTGCAAGATTGTGAGTAAGTATTCATTTTTGAGGAATGATTATTACCATACTTTAGAACCATTTTAACAAGAGCTTGGACTTTGGGTAGTTGTGTCAAACAGCAATGTGACGAAGGCATGTCTATTTCACTGCTGGCCACTCAGCCATGGCTCTTTGAAATCAACAAGATTTGTCTGGCTTTTGAGCAAAGACTACGCAATCGGTGTATATTTCGCCTGAAATCGCGTCATTTTTAACTTGTTTGACGCAAGAAATAGATAGCTACGGCCAACCAAAAGTCCAAGGTCTTGTTAAAATGGTTCTATGTATTTATAGGCTAAAATTCGGCCCTTTTGTCTTCGCTAAACTGTCAACTATGTCGGTGGGCAAAATCAGAAAAAGTAAGGCGACTAGCCAATCACTGTTAACCAAAGTCAATAAACATGATTGTATACACCAGATTTATTGATCTTTTAAATAATTGGTTAATTATATAAGTATTTGAGTGCCGATGTACGTTATTTTTTTGACACTTTTCATGAAATCAATATTAAAGAAATGAAAATTTTAAATTCATAAAAGTTTGATTTAATTTGAGTCTCTAAGTTCTCATTATCAGAATGGCTGTGAAAATTTTTATCAATTATAGCTTGATTAAATGCCTCCACATCAGAGATGAAAGACGATGGATGATGAAATAGATCAGAACCAATTCATGTCATGAACAATTTTCACCAAAATAATTATCAACATGAAGGAGAAGACAAACCTTCAATTTTCAAGAAACGATATTTCCATTTATCTTTTAAAGGGGCATATGGTCACGATTTTGGTCAAAAATCATTTTCCCGATTTTAATGTTTACAATGCTTTAGTAAGGCAATTAAATAGACAATCAAAATTTGAGTGTCATTTGTTGAGTTATAAGCCAGTTACAGAGGTCAAAATTCTTAACTATGTAAACAAAGCTATTGTTTACATTTTGAATATGGAAGTGAAAAATCAAGTTATAGACTTAAAATGAATGTGTTAAACGTTAGGAGCTGTTTATTGATGCTTAAAATGAAAAAAGAAAGTAGACAAATCAGCTTAAAGATTTTTTACTTGTATATTGAATTTTTGTAAACAAAAACAAGGCACGAGCCTTGTTTACATTAAAAAAAATTGTGAACCCTGTATCTTGCTTATAACTGTACAACTGACTCTCAAATTTCATTTGATCATTAGAAATGCATTCCTAAAGCATTTTAGATAAGAAAAACAAAAAAAAAATTAAATTTGACCAAAAATCGTGATCAAGCCCCTTTAAAAACACAGACACCTGACGTTGAATATTTTTCTCATAGTAGAAAATAAATACCTTCTACCTTATGTTTTATGAGAAAAATATATAACGGTAGATGCATGTGTCTAAGAATTATTTACAGAGTGAATAAAGAACTTAATCACATGTATACAACGATCAGTATATTATGTCCATTAATCAGTCGACTAGAATAAGCGGGAATCACCTTAATCCTTATAGATCTAAAAGTCATTTATTTCTTTGTTAAAATCGGGATCATATTCATCATTTATAATGACGGAAGTCTGACACGATAGAGGAGGTGCAATTTATAACAAAAACAAAAAAAGCATATAGACTTATTCTTAAACTATGAACTGTTTGATATATGTTTAATTATAGTAGTCCTTGCTGACATTAATGAGTAAAAAGGTGAGGCGGATGATGATGATGATGATGATGATTAGGATCTCGGCCAAAATCGCAACTTCTCGGTTCTTTCCGGCAGAGCTTGTCGGAAAGACCCGAGAAGTTGCAATTGCTACTCACCCCAAACTTGACATAGGCGCCATACACACTTCCGGCGATGGTGGCAAACCCTCCCACCATGACGGCGTGGAGCTCTGACTTCGTCATTTTTTCCAGAAACGGCTGAATCATCACTGGCGACTCCGTCTGGTAAAAAACAACAAACGTTATAAAATCGTGGCGACTTTTAATTTGTGTTTGATTTTAATACAAGACCATGAACAAATTCAAATACGGCCTTATTCATTGTTTCTTATGACATATACTTTGTGAAGTGCTTTTAAAAGCAAATAAAACCGATTGAAATCAAGTAAAATGTCAAATAAAGCAATAAGTCTTCAATATCACATCAAAAGTATATATAATTATGTGTTTAAATTCCTTTCTGAACAGACTTATTTTTTATCAAATTTGCTTTATGGGATTCAATCACGTGATCAACATTCCCTTTTACCCCAACTGAATATAAATTACGTTATATATTCCTTTAATACATGTATATTTGGAAATATTGGACGTTGCAAACCATTCTATTACTATAAAATCGGAAAAAAGCCCTGCGATTACGTTCGTTTACAGTATAAGAATGATATCGTTATTCAGGCTTACCATTCCCACAAAGATATTCCCGGCTGCATTGAGGGATTCCGCCGGAGATGTCCCCAGCAAGAAGGCTAAAGCCTGTCCGATATTTCTGACAATGAACTGCATCACACCCAGGTAGTACAGAATGGAAATCATGGAGTAGAAGAAGATGATCAAAGGTAGGACCTACAACAACAGAATTATATCTATAGTTGATGATGATGATGATGATGATGATGATGATGATGATGATTATCATCTATCATGCTGCTCATAGATTAAGCTTTGCTATTGTAAATAACATTGTACGTTTTTTTTCAAAGTGATTGAATACATTATATGTAATCAAAAGTCATTTTTGATATGCAATATATAAAAATAAAATCATCTGCAATTGTTATTTTTCAGAACTTTAGAGAAAATAACACTTCTTCAACCTACATGTATTATCGGAGATAGTTAAAACCGAAAAAAGCTGAAATTTTTCGATTAAAAGCTCGCTGCTTAAATAGAACCGATGAACATTGAAGGACTGGATGTTTATTTTATACTAAACATTCATGTAAAAGTATGGTTTTATTTTTTGAAAGTCATATTTTTTTTAATTTGACCTTTTTTTCCTACTATAGTCTGTCCCAAGTTATTGCTTCCATCGCTTTTTGATGATTTTTATTAAAATTACACATACCTGTGAAAGAAATACAGTTGAAATCGTTAAAAGAGAATATATCCAAGATATCTTCATTGAACAATTATCCCTTTCCACTCAGAAAAATTCACTGGAACGAAAACAGATTCCTTACGGAGATTTATAATGGGGAATGTTTACATCTTTTCTCCATTCGGAATACACTCGGAATACATCGCGCAATTTTTTAACGTTATCATCCGGGCTTATTCATGGCTGTTGCATTGGAAAATCTCCGTAGACTTTCAATTTCGGGGTGTGTATTGAAACCAGATGCGGTAGAGGGGGCGTTTCAAAACAAATAATCTGGACATTTTCATATTAGTGGATGGACGTAGTTTGAGTACAAAGGTATTTACTATTATTGAAATATCAAGCAAAAAGTGGTGGAAGCAAAAACTCGGGACAGAGTTTAATATAATAGCATACTGAGAAAAAAAAGTTTCTCTCGACATTTCAAACGCAAAATAACAACATCATCAACAAAACAGGATGTACAATGTAGTAACGAAAACAAAAATCAATCACTGACCGCAAATCCGAAAAAGTGGTCCCTGAAATCTGGCCCAAACATGAACTCAGCGCCCTGGTCAGAATAAGCAAGGAACTCCTGGGTTCGGTTCCCGAGGTACTCGAACATGCGGTATCCGAACTCCCAGCGGAGAATGATGAGAGCCAAGATATACTGTGTGGCTATCCCCCAGAACACGGGGTGCCAATTTACCTGTGGACAGGTGTGTAAATGGTTTGAATAAAATCACAACATGGAGGCTTAAGGAGGTTTCAACAGCATTCGTATACCCGAAAAATATGGCAATATAAACATGCAGATACCGAAAAATTAAACTTGCTCATTATGAATACTGATGGGAGTAGTGTAATATGCGACGCTGAAGACATTGATTCTGCAACTTTAAATTTTTCATCAAAATTATTGACACTTATCCGCGTATGCATTCTAGAGAAGACGGTTACAATTAGGCCGAAAGATAAGCCATGGTTCGATTCGCTGTTAAGGAGAACAGTTAGAAAGCGTGATCGTTTTCGTAATTTGCCTCTAAAATATAAGCGCCAAACGGACTGGATCAAATTCAGAAATACTAGAAACCAGGTTAACAATATGAAAAAAAAAACACGCACTTTCTAACTATTATGACAACATTGAATTCCATTTAGATGAGGCATTCAAAGACAATAATAAGCTCTATTGGAAACTCATGAAAGACACATTTAAAACCAAATTAAGTTCAGATATTCCACCTATACAACATGTCTTCGACAAAGGAGAACACTTTGTAGCTTTTTCAGATTTAGATAAAGTGGAGCTGCTTAACATTTTTTTTCATTTGCAATGACACAGGCCATGTGTTTCCGTCAATGTATTCACTCTGTAATAATAAATTATCAAATATTGTTATTAATGAAGAAGAAATTACAGACATCATTTTAATTTTGCCAGCCAACAAAGCTATTGGGCCTGACAATATTAGTTACAAAATGCTAAAACTCACAAAATTTACTATTTCCAAGCCCTTGTGTCTTTTATTTAATAGGTCATTGTCTGAAAATAAGTTTCAAAAGAATTGGAAACTTGCTTATGATATTCCATTGTTTAAGAAAGATGATCCTTACGTAGCCTCTAATTACAAACCTGTCATTATTAAGCTGTGTTAGTATATTAATTTAACGTATAATTTTTAAACATGTGTACAATTCTTTTCATTGGAATAACTTGTTTTATAAATATCAAGCCGGTTTTCTTCCCAGCCACTCAACTGTGTCCCAGTTAATTGAAACATATCACAATATTGCAAAGGTATTGATGACGGGAAATCATGTTGTGTAGTTTTGGTGACTTATCAAAAGAATTTGATAGAGTTTGGCACAAAGGTCTCCTTTTTAAATGAGAAACTTACGGAATATCCGGCAACGTTTTACAATGGTTTACAAAGTTATTTATGTAATAGAAGTCAAAAAGTAATGTACAAAGATGTTTTATCATCTAATACTTGTATAAAATCGGGTCACGGTGTACCGCAAGGTTCAGTGTTAGGACCCTTGCTTTTTTTGATATATGTTAAAGATGTCTCACACAATATGTTATCATTTTGTCGACTTTTCGCAGATGACAATTGTATCCAATATGCATCGCATGATTTATCTAGCATTGAACACAATATCAGTCATGATTTATAAATTTTGGAACAGTGGTCTAGTCGCTGGTTACTTAAATTCAATCCAAACAAAACAAAGGCTGTATTTTTTACCACAAAATCTAGCTATGAATTACCCGAAATATTTTTTCAGCATCGAGGTAAGAATATATCTCAACACACACACACACACACACACACACACACACACACACACTTAGGTTTACATCTAGCAATCGATCTCAAATGGTCGGAGCACATCAATATTACAGTAAACAAAGCACTAAAAAAATTAGGTCTCTTAAAAAACTTAAATTTAGTCTTGGAAAAAAACAGCCTTTCCAAAATGTATATTACCCTTGAAAGGCCAATTCTCGAATATGCCTCAGTTGATTAGGGTGGCTGTAGTCAATTAAATATAAGTTCAATTATATGCTGCCCGCATTGTTACATGGTTACCAATTATTGCATCAAAAGCATCCTTATATTTTGAAACGGGCTGGGTAACTCTTTCTCCTAGAAGAATGACGTCTAAACTTACCACTATGTACAAGATCCACAACAAATGTGTCCCTGAATACTTATCTCAGATCATCCCTAATACCAGGAGTAACGATTCTGCATATAGAACTACGATCATTGAAAATTAAAGTTTACCTAGGTGTAGATCAGAATAATTCAAGAAATCATTTGTACCGGACACTATTCAATTGTGGAATACATTAAGTATAGGAGTAAGAAATGAAACTTCTATACAAAGAATTAAGAATTCATTATATATATATCAAAAAACATAGCTAAAGCTCCCTCTCTTTTTTTACACATGGTAAGCACAAGCTAAACATAATACATACCAAGCTCAGACACAACTGCATACTCAATTATGATTTACACAAAAAAAATAATATAGAAATCGGTAATTGTCGGTGTGGATCACCCGAAGATGCATACCATTTTTTCTTCAAATGCAAAAATTATATATACTACCGGTAGAAATAATTTTTTTCTTAATCTGCTACAACTAGATCATTTTCATATAATTAATACTCATCTTTTATTATGGGGCAATGAGTCATTATCCCTTGATATTAACAAGCAATTATTCTCATTGGTTCAATTGTACATAAACGAAACTGGTAAAATTGTTTAATATTGTTTATGTGCATGTTTCTTATTTTCGTATATATCATTTATTTTCATTTATCGTAATAACAATTCTATATCATGCAATAACAGTTGTAAGTTTTGTATAATTTTTCTATTTAATGGTAAAGACCTAGTAAGTTGTCAGAACTTGTGTCCAAACCATTTGTATATGTATCTTATATATATGTATACAATAAAATATGTTCAACCTTAAGGAGGTTGTATTTTCAACATCTTCGCTAGCCAAGGGTGACGATCCGCTCTGCTATACTCAAGAGTGGCGGATCGTCACCCTTGGCTAGCGAAGATGGGTTGTCAACTAATTGCCAATAAGTTCTGCCTTACATCTTCATATATGATTGTTAAAGCCATAAACGACAGAAGGTTAAAGAGAAAATCCTAGCTAGAAATTTTAGCTTTTAAAAGTTAGAATTTCTACAGAGCTTTCCTCGTAACGAGATCAATCGAGTTTGAATATGACATCTATAATCCGACCCTCTTATATAAACCCAATTATAATCATTGTGCTAAATTAATTGAACTCTTCAGTTTATTTATGGCTTATCAGATACAAATACTACTACTACAATTTAAGAAATAATATGTAGTAATACACGCACTAAATGCATCAAAGTATTAATTATCTATTTATCCATTACAAACAAATTTCGAAGTGTTTCTGCTCTCTGTAGATATTTTTCTAAATTACTTTCGACACGACCCCTTACCTTGGCCGGGTTGAAGGAAGTGATGTAGAATAAGAAGATGTAGATCGCCAGGCCCGCCAGGGACATCAGACTCTGGGGATTGTCCTCAGCTATGTCCACAAGGACGAAAATGGCAATGGCAAAGAAGACAACAACCTTAAGAGCACTACAAATACAATTAAACATTTATTAATCGTCTGATGTAGAACTGTATACAGGGTTAATTTGGCCTCATGTTATTTTTACCCTTCTCTTTCAAACGATTTTGACCGGTCTTGAATTCGCCCAGTGATAGTTGGGTTTAAAGAGAAATTTTTAATTAAGGACATTGCAATTTGCCTTGTCTTACTATTAATATTCTGTAAAAAAATTCCTAACGATTTAAAACAAAATTAGTTTTTCTTAATACTAAGCTCTTTATTAAAAGGAGATGAATCTTGTCTGAAAATGGCCACGACACTCCAGCCCTCTTAATAACCAAAATTAAGTAGCATTTTTGTATATATACGTACAGCTTGGTCCATCTAGTACATCTCGTACACCCGCGAGATTTAAGGTACTTCTTCATGGTTCGGTTATAGATCGCGTCCACTTTGTAGCCGTAAATCTTGAAGAAGATCTTGGTCATCAGAATCAGGATCCCTATAATGGTGCACACAAGTAGTCTCATCGGGGGCTCACTGTCCACCTCGAAGGACTTCGCCATAGCAAAGCCAAAGTAGACGAAGTAGCCGGTGAGGAGAACGATTTGGATGACGTAGACGATGTCTTTCCAGTTATCGTTGATGAAGGCATATACAATGGTCTGGATGTACAGCACGGCCCTGGAGCAGTCGTTCATCACTTCTTCTTCTTCTTCTGGTCCCTCTTCAACCACTGTCAGAATAACGTTGTTGCTCTCCACAGGTGGCGCGCTCGCCGGTCTCTGGCAATAGATTTTTAACGTCGGTCGCTTATCGAATGAATAATTATACAGATGCCTGTACTTTTGCAATTTGTTTGAATTTTGACCTACGCCTATATGGTTTGGTGTTTCTCAGAGAGAGAGAGAGAGAGAGAGAGAGAGAGAGAGAGAGAGAGAGAGAGAGAGAGAGAGAGAGTTTACATTGCTTGTTCCTGATCCATTAGCGGTCTTATCAATGTCCCCATTGTCAAAACCCATGTTCTCCTTTCCTTTCTGTAAAAAATCAAAGTAAAGAATATAGAACTGGTTTAAAACTAGTTATTATTGGTTATTCCATGACTAAGAATAAAATGAGAGAGAGAGAGAGAGAGAGCAGGTATAAGGGATCGGATCTCCTATGAATTGTTTCCACATGATCACATATCTAACTTATATAAGTCGTACTCACCTCAACATCTTTTGTGTCAATATCACCGTCTGGCTTTTTTGACACAGATGTTAGCTCCACAGACATGATTGTCTACGGGGATTTTTTTTCTTCAACTTTAATAAATATTATCGACCTGTATAAAAATTGAAAAATATTAATAATGACATAATTATTAAGAATCGCTTGTTTCTAATTTTTAAATAAATGAGACTGAAAATTATGACCAACTGACTTTTAGCATAGGTTTGATTGTTGCATAGCCACAGACTTTCGAGTAAAGTACGTGTACATGTGTAGTTAATTTGTATACCCCATTATTTTCATACAATGCAGGGTTTTAATCTGAAATTTTACAATACGAAGGTGTTTGATCAACAGAGTATTCAATTAAGTGAACTAAAAATGAACACAAAGGTCTATTGTATGTTGTTGATTTCAAAGAGCCATAGCTAAGTGGCCAGCAATGATAGAGACAGGACTATGTCACATTGCTGTTTGTCACAATTACCCAAAGTCCAAGCTATTAATATTAAAATGGTACTGAATTCTGAAATCCACAAGATTACAAACTTTAAGAATTTTCAGGAATGAAAAATGATGATAAAAGCGTTTTCGCTATCGTACTCAGACAACTAGCAAAGTATAGTTACACAGGTATAAACAATGTAGCTGTATATAGTTAAATACAGTATAAATGTACAACCTAGCCTACGAGAAGCAAACCCCGCTGGCGCCTCAATTTGGCTTTATGAGTTATATAGTACAAAATCGATACTGGAAAATGTATATATTTACATAGATAGAATAAGCATCCATACATATGTACGTATTACGCATAAATTGTTTTTTCTTCAGGAAAGCTTATTCATTTTTTTTTATAATTAACTGAAATTGATCTTTTACTAACTGGGACTCTTTAATCGTAAATATCGAAACTTAGTCAACTTTAAAAGCTTTCTGTGTTTCATCTGTCAGTGACTTTCATCAAGGACAAATTGGTACATGTAAATACACACGGTCAATATCACTGTTAAAATACCGCATCTATGACCTATTTTCTTTTCTTTTTTATCATATCATTATCTTGAAAAGTTGCGCTGTAAAAATGTCTAAACATCAAGTGCAGATCTCTTTGTAAAAAACCTATGCTGAATTGTAAACATTATTGTGAAACCCAGTTTTATGCAGTACTTGAGTGTCCTTGAGTAAATAGAACTGTGCTTGTATATTATAATAAAATCCAGAGAATATTGGGGATATAAAAAAGGCTTTCAAATTTAGACGGACTTCTTGTAGCAATTTTAAAGTACAATACGTGTATATATACTATTAATGCTATCACTATTCAGGCAGAATAGTTCAAGTACAACAAAATCAACAGTTTCAAAAGCTGCATTGATAAACAGACCCCAAAATACATCGACTACATTAGAAAAAATCTTCATTGACAACAACAAGACACCCCATCTTCATTAAAAAACAACACTGCCCCCCCCCCCCCCAAAAAACAACCAAAAAAAAAGAAACAACAAAAATAAACAAACAAAAAATCAATAACATTATATATCTCAACACTGACAACACATAAAAACAGGAAAAACAACACACATGTATAAAACAATAACATAAAACATAGCCCTAAAAATAACACCACCAAATAAGAAAAACATTACCCCCCCCCCCCCCAAAAAAAAAAAAACAACAACAAAAGAGAACACCCCATTCCCAAAAATACGCAGCCCGAAACAAATTCCAATTTGAAATATGGTACTTTAGTTGAAAAGAATGAACGGTTATCAAAAACACTTTTATTTACACTAAAGAACACCCTTGCAAACACACCTCACCCCCACCCCACCCCCTGCAAAACTAAATTTCTATAAATTTACGTTATGAAATTACCAGAAATATGCCTCATTAATTATCGTGAAATCCAAAGTACCAATAAAATTGCACTTGTACAAAATCCCTAAGAAAACGGGCAGATTTCTTGTCGCAGTTTTATCAGTTTTTCTTTACACATCCAAATATTGCAATGTCATTCCTGTGAAGCATTTCAACTATATTTAACAAAAACAACAACCTCAAAGACAATATTAAAGAACATACCTCAAAACTACACGGCAATCCAGTTTGAATAACGGTCAGCACAACTATTTTGATTTTGTAAACATTTAAGAATATGTACATGTATTTATTAAAAAATTCTTCATAGCTACATGTATCTTGCTCTTTTATGATGAAAATATCAAATTAAAAGCTAAATCTAATGCTATTCAAAGTTTTATTCTTCGTTTCAACGTACGTTATTATTTTCATTCATTTTTTTTTTTTTTTGGATCAATGGAATTTAAAAAAAAAGAACTTTTTAGGGTGTCGAGTGCATATTTTTATACATGCATGCAAGCTCTTTAAAATTCTAAACAAGCTTACGTGTCGTTTTAATGGTCGACTCGTATATAAAGGGTGTCTCATAATAAGTGTTTTATGACTCTGAATAATTCGTCAACGCACTCGGCAAGATAATATACGATTGTACATGTATACACCCCCAACCCAGCCATTCCACACACATGAAAAAAGCGTATAGGTTGGGTAAGTTTGTATTGTGAGGTCATTCACCCGTAATTTCTCCAAACGAATCAACAATTCTACGCACTCTGAAACCTGGATGACCAAAGCATCACCTATACTGTTGTATTTTCCCTTAGTGTCTGTGTATATGAGTGAGAATTATTGTTTTTGTAAATTATACTAACATATATCAAAAACTTTTGAGTACTGTGACAATCGTTGGCCTGTACATGTGATTGTGTACTTTCCCCCTTTTCACAGCAGAACGCATAAAGATATATCGTTGAAATAAGTTAGGCAAAATAACTGACAGAAAGTGAATGATTATAGTGAAAAAAGGTTGAAAAAAAGACAAAAAATATTGGTAAGCCATAACTACGCCGTGTGTAGTGCACATGATAGAATTCTGATTCATGTAGATATGCACATAATCTAAAAGTGAATGAATAAAACTTACCTGACAGAAAATACGTATGGCAGGTGAGCGAACGGTAATGGTAGACCTTATATATCAGGCAGACTTTAAATTTTAAAAACATAAACATCTATAGCGAGTGTTAAGACATCAACTCTTGTCGGTATATTTTTTTCTTCATTTTTCCCCTCTTTTTTAAAGGGATTGAATGCAAGAATGCACACCAATGGCTTGTCAACTCTGTGAAGTGCAGAGAGCAGGGAAAATATTAGATAATAAGTAGCTAGGTTTTCAATGAAGAGGTATAATGTATTCCACACTCTCATTCCCAAATGACGTTATATTTACAACAGATTCCTTAATAAAAACAGGTGCGCGGTATTTATTCGTTTATTTTTCTTGTTTTTGTTTTGTTTTTGCTTTTGTTTGTTTTGTTTTTTTTGGCTGGCCACAGTTAATTTTTTGTGATGAATAATTATAGGTTTCTTATATTAAACTCACAATTCTTTATTGTTTGGATTTGACAGTGGGAGGGTAACTTGACTTCACGTGCAATTACGCGCATTTGTTTTGTTTAAACTAATAAATTGGTGTGACCACCATTTGTCGCACAAAAGAAATATTCAGGGACGTATAGGAAGAGGAAGGAAGTGACATGCAACTGTTATGATTTATAAATGAAACAGATAACGACTTTGTAAATTGTGTAATAACATGCGCGGATAACAAAAAACAAAAAACAAAACCAAATTCCGGAGGGGGGGGGGGGTACTTTAGCTTTTTTACCAGCCTGGGGTTTTCGATGCCTATATTCCTGTACTATGTACTATGTGAAATTATGAAAGTTGATTTCTTTTTACGGGAAAGGGGGTGGTGGTTGTAGATCCAATCACTGATAATTATTCCGATAGGGGAAAGCTTTGCATACTCCGAGCATTGCTTATACAGTATAGCTACACGGACTTCAGACCGTGCATGGCTTGAGAAGATTTTAGTACCTTCATGTATCGTGGTGCGTAGATGTACTGTGGTTCGTTACTTGAACCTGACAAATTGGACAGAATGAATTTTATTAGTATACCTGATAATTTTTTTCAAAAACCATGAACACCGAAAGTATTTGAAAAAAAGCAACAATTAAAACAATATGAGCTTCAATTTTCGTTCCAATGTTTACATAATGATACGGATATTTACAACTAAAATGACAAAAAAGATTAAAGTTTATAATTCGCGTTAATATTTCGTTAGTCATGTTTAAAAATATACAGTCTTTTATACCAAAATTGATTTGTTATAACCCTTACAGAAATATTTCTTCAGATCGAAATTTAATAAC